>NC_132782.1:113142040-113445071 GCF_048418805.1 Vulpes vulpes
TCTGTGAGCTCATACCAAACCATGACCCTGCTCTTCGGGGCAGCGTCACCCTCTTCACCTGGCCCTGGATGAACTGGCTGCTTCCCTGTGGTGCTCAGGTTTGGGGTCTGGGGGTCCTGCTTCCCTGAGCTGTGGTGATTAGACTCTGGAGAAAGGGGCCACGGGGGTGCAGTGCAGACTCCTCTCATTGAGGCTGGAGCCTCCATGGGAGGTTGCCTGCCCATACCTCACACCGTGGAGCCCTAATCCTCACCACATCCTAAATCCAAAGTCTCCAGGCTGGCTGGGTCTCTGGTTTCCCAGGTTAGGTCGGCCTGTAATCCCCCTTCCTAGGTCAGCTCCATTCCCAGCTGTCCCCTCATCTTCAAATGAAGGTCAAACCTCACCTCGTTGGTTGAGGTGACAAAGAGTACTGGAGCACATGCAGATGCCAGACACTACTCGGCAGTGGACAGGACAGAGAAAGGTCCCTCCTCCCTTGTAGCTGGCCACCATCCCCCCAACTCTCTCTTCTTCTTCATTAACCAAACAGATGAGCCTCTCAGATCTACCTCCAAAATATGCACCCTGGATTCAACTGCCTCCTTCTTGGTCATCATTCCCACCCTCCATTCATCAGCAACCATAGGAAGCTTACAACTGTAAATCCAACCCAATTGCCTCCTCCTTCAAACCCTCTGGTGGTTTCTTATCATGCTTTTAATCAAAACCAAACACCTTTCAAGCATCACCCCCCTATCCCCCATCAGGCTCTTGCTTTTCAATCCACGTCTCAATACAGGAACACCAGCTTGTGCTGACCACGGGGCCTTTGCATTTGCCTGGGACACTCTTTTCCTACATCTTCCCAAGGCTGGCTTCCTCCTTTTTGTGTCCTATGAGTTCTTTGTGTCATATGAACTCCTCTCAACCCATGACACCCTTCAGAGACATCTGCCCTGATTAACATTTTATTTTCCTCAAAACATGAATCACTATCTGAAATTATCTTGCATATTTCTGTTCTTGATCTGTGTGTGTGTGTCCATGAGAGCAGGGGCCTTTTCTGCTTTGTTCATCACTACACCAGCAGAGCCTGAAATGGCCTTACAAGTAAGAGATTCTTAGTTAATATTTATTGAAAAAGGAATGCTTGAGAACCTGCTGCATTGGGCCCCAAAATCAGCATTTCCTAGCCCCTGTGATTCAGGTGATGCTGAGGTTTAGAAACCTCCAGCTAATGGTCAGGCTGGGAGCAGAAGCAGGGCTGGGGAGAGGGCGGGGGTCTACCTACCCAGGACACCCGTCTCAGGCAGCCCGGCAAACCTCTGCATGACCTTGATAGCATCCCGCAGCTTTGCAGGGCTCTGCAGCTGGGCTTGGGCAGGGTGGGGTGGCGGCAGATAGCCATAGCGGGTCAGCCAGTCCTAGGCCACAGAGGGATTGGGGAAGCCGGTTGAGTGGGGTGACCCTTCCCACCCCCATCCAGGAAGCCCCACCTCCCGCCAGGCACCCAGGCATCCGGAGCCCAGGGGGCCCTGCTCCGGTGATTGCCTGCTGCCTCTCAGTCTGGCCTCTCCAGCCCTGGGTTTTGTCCCGACCCAACAGTCCTGTGCTCTACCTCCCCGCCCCTGCGCCTCTACAGATCTTCCAATCCCGGGCCCCAGCCTGATGGGTCCAAGAATCTGGGTCCCCAGGCCGCAACCCCAGTCCCTCTCCGGACATTTGAATCAGCAGTATCCCCGCCCCCCCGCAGACCCGGGAGCCCGCAGACCCCGGTACTCACCACTCCCAGGCTCACGTCCTGCGCCGAGGGCTCCCGGGCGCGCGCGGGCGGCGGCAGCACCGAGAGCAGCAGCGCCAGGAGCCGCAGCATGCCCGCGGGGCTCGGGGGCGCCGCTCTGGGGGCCGGGGACGGTTGAGGAGGCGCGGGGGGCGTGGAGCTGCAGCTCCCAGTGCGCGGCGGCCTCTGGGTCCCGGGCCGGCCCCGCCGGACCCCGCGCGCCGTGGGCGGCCCCTCCCTCCCGGGCGGGGCAGGGCTGCGGCACCGGATGAGCGGCGGGGCGCGGCGGGGCAGTGGCCCGGGCTTCGGACCCCCGCGAGCCGGGGGGAGCCGGCCGGCGGCCCGGGACCCCGAGAGCCCGGTCGCGGCGCTCCCGAGAGGAACCGCGGCCCGGCGCCCCCGCCCCCCGCGCGCCCGCCGCGCCCGCGAGTTTCTCTTCCCAGAAGCGGGTCCGCTGGGACTCCCCGCGGCCCCGCTCGGTTCTGCTTTCTCCGCACGCCTCGGCCGGGCCCGGGGGAGGGGAGGCTCCGGGGCGCCCCCGCCGCCCTGCCCCGAGCCCCCACGGCGGCCGGCCGGAGGCTGGGGCGCTCGCCTCCCCCGCGGGGTCCCGGGCCGCCTCCCCGCGCGCCCTGCCGGCGCCAGGCTGTGCGCGGTGCTGCGCCCCGGGGCTCCCCGCCCTCGTCCCCCGAGCCCGGGGTCGCGGGGGTCCCGGCCGCCCCGAGACCGCGCCGCCTCCCGCAGGTGCCGGGTGCGGCCCCCCAGGACCGGGCGCGGGGCGGGAGCGGCCTCCCGGGCAGGAGCGCAGCACGGAGGAGGGGTGACGCGCTGCACCCGGCGGAGCCTGGGGACCCGCGGAGCCACGGCCCGCCCCGCCGGGGAAGCCCCGGGCTGGAAGGCGGCGGGAGGAGGCCCGGGAGGGGAGGCTTCCGGGCGGGGGGCGACCTGCGTGTGAGCGCAATAGCTCGGTCTCTGGAGCCGGCAGCATGAGGCACTCTGTGTTTTAGACAAAATAAATAACGAGCGGGATTAGCGAGCTGGAGATACAAACTAAAACATTGAAATCCTGTATTCGTCGACGCCAGCTGCGCTAACAAAATACCACGCACTGGGCGCCGGAAATTTATTTCTGGAGGCTGGAAGTCCAAGATCCAGGTGCCCGCAAGGGTGGTTTTTCCTGCCATTTCAGTCCCTCTCCTGGGCGTGCAGGTGGCTTGAAGGGGGTGCTTCCCAGGGCTCGTCCTCTCGTCGTGGTCTTTCCTCTGTGCCTCAAACTGTCAGGACAAGGTCAGGTTACCCCCACGGCCTCTTTGGCTTTCGTGGCCTCTGTAAAGGTCCTGCCTCTAAAAGCAGCCACAGGCTGAGGCCCTGGGGGTTAGGACTTCAACACAGCAGTTGGGGAGTGTGGGGTGAGGACACAGTGCACTCCACGGTAAATCCCATGTGTAATAAAGGCCTGCACTGCTCCTGCCCTTTCTCCTTCACTCTCAGACTACTAGGACACTCAGAGACCTCCCACACCAGACATGTGTATGGTTTTTCTTCAATATCAAAAAATTATTTGGGACACCAGCTGAGTGTCCTGCAACTCAGTTGGATTCTGACACTCCCTGGAGTTACCACAGACCCCACAGGGTAAGGGCTCAGTCCCTCTGGACACCCCGCGCCCCCCACTTCAGACGCCAATCACAAGTAGTAGGCCCCCTGGTTACCCACAACTTCTGGCAGTTTGGCTACAAATTGTAGGTTCCCCTGAGCCTGCCCCCCCCCCCAATTCAATTATTTGCTAGAACAAGTCATAGGATTCAGAGAAACAGGTGCACCAGCCTATTATGCAGTAAAGGATACAGCAGAGCATGCAGCTAAACAGATAAAGAGATACATCAGATGAGGTCCTGGAGGGTCCTGAGCACAGGGCGCCTCTTTACTAAGGGCCGGGCTGCCAGTGTCCTCCCGCCTGAGTCCATAGACACCAAACCTAAGGGCTTTTTTTTTTTTTTTTTCCAAACCTAAGGGCCTTTACCACCGTTCAGTTCTTCCTTCACAGCTGGAAAAACAGCTCGCAGTTCAGCCCACCGAACTGACTTGTTTGTACCTTCCCTGAGCGCAGTGCCGGCCTTCCAAACAGGATGTGTCCGTTCACTTCCGAGCAGCCATCCGCAGAGCCAGCGGCTCTTTGTCAGTCAGCGGAGAGCAGGTTACGGGCACCGTCCAAGGGACGACAGCATCCAGCAGCTCCTTATTTTTTTTAAGGTTTTGTTTATTTATGAGAGACACACAGAGAGAGGCAGAGACACAGGCAGAGGGAGAAGCAGGCTCCCCGCGGGGAGCTGGATGCGGGACTCGATCCCAGGACCCCGGGACCCCGGGATCACCACCTGAGCCCAATGCAGAACCTCAACCACTGAGCCACCCAGGTGCCCCGGCATGGTCCCATAGAAACCATTTTCACTTTCTCATGGCACTGCCATCCCCATTAGAGTGTTTCTCTGACATTACCAAGACAACACCTGCATACAGCTCCAAGGTCATTTGAAGTCCTCCCCAGGGTAGCCTGTCCGGGAGCAAGGTAGAAAATGCCCCTGGAATGGAAAATGCTTGAGTCCAAAGTCCTAGTGACCGTTGCTGGGGGGCGTGCGCAGACTGGTGCCGGTCTACACCCTGCAGGGGCTGGAGCGCAGGGAGCTGGTCCCTCGCTGCGCTCCAGCCTCTCCTCCACGGCTTCCGGGCTTGATGCCTCCTACTTTACAGTAGTAGGTAGAGGAAACGTCCCGGTCAGACACTATGCCCATCCCTAAAAAACAATCTGGTTTAAGAAATTCAAACATCGCACATAACACCTGTTCCAACATACCAATTCCTATACTTTTACCTTAATTCCACCCACCCTTACATTCCTGTTAGCCTCCATTTAGGACTTCATCTACAGGGTTAGGTTTTTTTTTTAAGATATTTATCTATTAATTTATTTGACAGATAGAGAGCACAAGCAGGGGGAGCAGCAGAGGGGGAGGAGAAGCAGGCACTCTGCTGAGCAGGGAGCCTGTCGCAGGACTTGATTCCAGGACCCCGGGATCATGACCTGAGCTGAAGACGGATGCTCAGCCACTGAGCCATCCAGGAGCCCCTCATCCGTGAGTTTTGGTTTTACAATACTAAGTAGGGCGCGTGTTTCCTAGTATGACTTAATATCCATTTGCATAAAACATTAAGTAAAGGAGATGGAGCAGAACCTCTTTACATCACGCCTGCCCAAACATTCCAACTTTTATGGCCTTAACCAGCGCTTACATTTTTACATCCTATTACTTGTAGCCCAAGGCAGGGTTTCACCAGAGGGATTTTGGTGCCACAGTGCATGGGGCTCCTATGTCAAGGAGTCCAGGGAGCTTCTCTCCTCTGCCCCAATCACTCTTGCGAGAGGCCTTGGATCAGAGAAGATTCTGGGAAGACGGTAGAGAAAGAAGCCCTGGGAGTTGTCTCTTCACTGGGACAAATACTGCACAAATAGAATCTGTCTAAAGTAAACTGTTTTTGGAACTCTAGAGTCCCCTGGACGGCTTACAACTTCCAGGGAGGCTAGGGAGGGCCAACCGCCACCAATTTCAGCTTTCAGCACAGTAGCAGCCTCTGGCCGCCACCTGCAGACAGCCCCCCAAAAGCTTGTGGGAACTCGGGTGGGGGAGAAGGCGGCTGTCCTCCAGGGACCAGGAATCTCAGCACAGAGGTGCAAGGAGGGGGCAGCCGCTGGGGCCTTCCCCCAACCCTGGCAGGCCCCTGTCTCCCGCTGAGGTGACTTCCAGTGGATTCCAAGGGCCAGGGACTTTATTCCCCCTTCATTGTTCACTTTCCTGCTTTCAGGAGCCAGATATTAAAAACTAGAACATTCAAAACAACTGCATGTAATAGAGACAGAGACTAGAGTAGCATGGCCGTAACCAGGGGCGGGGGGTGGGGGAGTGGGGCTGGGAGATGCTGTGTAAGGGCACGAACTTGCAACTAGTGGATTAGTAAATCCTGGGGAGCTAATGTCCAGTACAGGCACAGGTGTCAACAGTCCGGCCTTACAAACTGCAAAGCTGCCAGGTGAAAAGATCTGACGTGTTCTCACCACCTGAAAGAAATGAACATGATGTGGCGTGTTGCAGGTGTCTGTTAGCGCCACAGCGGTAGCCCTGTCGCTGTGTATTAATGTGTCAGATACACACGTTGCACACTTTCAACTTACACAGGTCAGCTAAAAAACACCCCGCCCCCGCCCCCCAAAAACCACACTGACACAAAGCAATTGTGTGTGTGTGTATGTGTGTGTGTTTGGGGGGGGTGCTGGTGAGAAAGCGACTGCACCTGTCCAAGGAAGGGCTCAGACAAGACCCAAGCGTACCCCGCAGGCTGCTCCCAGGCACAGAGACTGCCCGCGACACCTGCAAAAAACAAAACCACTCAACAAGCACAATAACAAAGGGGGAGGGAGACTCTGGTGTCCAGATCTATGGCATTATTAGACTCAAATGTCTAGTGTGCCACCAAACAATCACAATGCCGGCTGGCTGGCTCAGTAGGTGGAGCAGGTGACTTTTTTTTTAAAGATTGTATTTGTTTGTTTTTAGAGCACGCAGTGGGAAGTGGCAGAGGGAAAGGGAGAGAGAATCTCAAGCAGACTGTGTGCCGAGTGCCAGGTGAGGTTTGATCTCACAACCCTGAGATTAGGCGCCCCAGCAGGTGAGTCTTGATCTTGGGGTTATGACTTCAAGCCCCGTGGTGGGTATGAAAAAAAAAAAGGGTGGAGGAAAAAAAAAGGTGAAGAGAAAAATAAAAAATAAAAAGGGTGGAGGTGGCACCTGGGTGGCTCAGTCGGTTGAGAATCTGATTCCACTCTGGTCTTGAGCCCAGGGTCTTGGGATCAAGCCCCACGTTGGGCTCCCTGCTTGGTGGGGCATCTGCTTCTCCCTCTGCCCCTCCTCCCACACTTGTCCTCGCTCTCTCTCTCTCTCTCTCTCTCTGTGTCTCAAATAAATGAAATCTTAAACAAACAAACAAAAAGCAGGGGCGCCAGGGTGGCTCGGTTAAGCATCCACTCTTGACTTGGCTCAGGTCACCCTCTCAGGGTCATGAGACCCAGCCCAACGTTGGGCTCCATGCTCAGCAGGGAGTCTACACTCCTTCTTCCTCTGCCCTTCCCCCACCTAAAAGAAACAAATCTTTACCCAAAAAAGGCATACAAGGAAACAGGAAAATGTGGCCCACTCAAAGGGAGAAAAAATAAACCAACAGAAACTATACCTGAAAAGACCTAATGGCAGACAAATACTATAAGATTCTACTTTAATGAGGTATTTAGTGTCATGAAAACCACAGGGACAGGGAGTAGATGGTGGGTACCAGGGGCCAAGGGACGAGAGCGGGGGGTCGGTATTTAATGGGGACAGTCTCCATGTGGGAAGCTGAGGAGGTATCCAGGGGTGATGGGGCTGATGGCGGCAGCAAGATGTGAATGGCATCAGTACCACAGAAGAATGATCGAGATGGCAGGGCTCATGCATGTGTATTTCACCTCAATGATAAAAAAAGACCTATGTGGAAAACCAACATAAGTAGCCAGACAATGGGGACACCTGGGTGGCTCAGTGGTTGAGCGTCTGCCTTTGGCTCAGGGTGTGATCCTGGTTTGGGGATCAAGTCCTGCATTGGGCTTCCTGCTCCTCCCTCTGCCTGTGTCTCTGCCTCTCTCTGTGTGTTTCTCATGAATAAATAAATGAAATCTTTAAAAAAATTTTAAATTTCATGCGATCTCTTATATATGGGGCTTAAACTCACAACCCCAAGATCAACAGTCTCATGCCCTACTGACTGAGCCAGCTGGGCTCCACATTTTTACTTTTACCCATGAGAGGAAGTAGAGACAGCAAATGTAATAAGATTTCCCAAACTGCCCTATCCAAAAGGTCATCCCTTATTTTTTTTTTACATCTTTTAAATTTAAATTCAATTTGCCAAAATATAGTAAGACACCCAGTGCTCATCCCATCAAGTGAAGGGCATCCCTTAAACACAACATTTACCGTGTCTGGGTAAGAAGCATATTCAGTGGGTGAATGTCCCTGCTAAGGCTGGTCCCAAGGGGCTTATGTACAGAGCTCATCCGCTGCATCATCTGGGGTGCTCCACTTGGCATTTGTAGGGGTAAGCGGACAGCCCTCCTTGGGGCAAATGAACCTTACAGTGGCTTTTATCCCACCTGCCAGGCTGGCTCTTCCCTCCCGCGTGTCTGGATCATGTGCAGCCATCTGTGATTGTTTAATAAAGAGCTGTAGGTCCTGACTCACCCCAGTGTGCTCTTCCACTCTGCAGCATCCACAGCCAAAGGCACGGCCCCCACATGAATCACTCTCACAGTTGTGTCAGTAAGGGCTCCTCAGCCAGCCGATGATAGTGATCTATGAAACGAAACAACCCCTTCGCGCTGGCCCCGGTTTCAGTGGCTCCTCAGTTCTGCCCTCCCCTATATCGACTACCTTCCACGGCAAGCAGAGGTCTCGGAGGTACTTTCTGTTGTCGCTGGGTAACTTCTCCCTGGGGGCGTGGCTTTTAGGCAATGGACCAAAGCTTAGACTCACCAAAGTCCCAGCTTGTCTAGCACCAAGGGTTGTCCCAGCCTTCTCTTTTAATTGCATTTAACCATTACGAATAACCAAGGGATTGAATATTTTGTCTTTTTCTTACTAGTTTGCATTTCCTTATGCATCCAGTGAACCAGCTCTCAGGGAGCTGGATGGATCTCTACATTCCTTTGGTAACTTTTACCTTGAGTCACTGGATGCAGAAAAGCTGCTGCTCCCTACCACATGGGGGACCACATGCCCACTAGGACTCAGAGGCTCCTCATCACCCACCTTTTCCACCTTTCTCTTCCCAAACCATGTTTCTGTCAGTGAAGTCCATTCTAGTAAATCCTATTTCCCTGACACCAACTGTAAGGAGAACCACGTGTCCCTGGCACCCCTATATACCCTACTTACAAGGGTTTTAGGAGCTTTGTGCCAACAACCAGGGGGCAGTAATAGATATATAGATATACATAGTTTTTTTTTTCTCTATAATTTCACAGCATGTTTGCCATAAGACTGGCAGAAGGTTTAAAGTCTGATAATGCCAAGTTTTAGCCAGGTGTGAGCCAGGTGCAATTCATGTGCTGCTGTCAGGAGTGTGTTTTGTGGTTGCCCCACTATGGGGTCAAATCTTCACTTAAAATTTGATTCAGATGTGAAGACTGATGAGGCCGCCCACACCAAGAGACTATGACAAGATTGATTACTCACATAATGAGGATTTCTATGGGGAGCAGGGCCAGACCCCAAGCAGGTCTGAAGTGGCTTGAGAGAGTAAGGAGGGGTTTCATTATGGTAAAGGGGTGAGGCTGGGCTGAGGGCCCCTCCACACTGGCCAGGGGTCCCCTGATTTAAATTTCCCTCTAGTGCCAGAGAGAGAGCGTGCACCAGGGCCTTGTTATCAGCTTGCCCAGATGTGGAGCACAAGGCAAGAGGGAGGCATGTGGCTTTAAAGCTGTCAACCACCAAACATCAAGAATGGAGTCAGATTCTTTATTACAGAGTGTAAATTAATACCTACACTTTGCAAACCAGTTTGGCCATATTTCATAAAGCTAAAGAGCATAACCTCTGTGGTAGATAAAAGACGGCTGCAAATTCTTTGTTACTCCTCCCATTGAGAGGTGGAATCAAACCCTCTCCCCTGCAGCCTGGATTGGCCCCAGTGACTTGATCAATAGAATGCCACAGAAGTGATGCTCCTTGAGGTTGAGGTTCTCAACCTCCAAGGCCGAGTCTTAAGAAGCATTGCAGCATCTTCCCAGGCCCCTTGGATCCTTATGCTGGGGAAGCGGCTACCATGTAGAAGTCTGGGATAGCCATACTGTGAGCACATCCATGCAGGCCACAGGCAGGGGCCATGTGGTGAGGGAAATGCTGACTGGCCCCAGTTGATCCAGTGACCCAACCATCCAGCCCAGGTGCCAGATGTGGGAGCCAAGAAGACTTCTGATTATCCTGGCCCCAGCCACTATTTACATACAGTTGCATAGGAGCCCAGCAGAAAGAAATCCCAGCAGAACCCTGGCCGCCCTAAAACCTGTGAAACAGAAAATCAAATAATTGTTTTAAGCCTTCTAAGTTATGGGATGGTTGTTACACAGCAGGGGAACAATGGAACACCTCCCCTCTACTGATTCCACTTCTGGTTGGGTAAGAGCATAAGACTCCCATCCATGTTTCCATGGAAGTCTGTGTACAACGATGTGCATTAGAACGTTGTTTAAACATTGAAAAAGTGCCAAAAGACTAAGTCCTTCACTGATAGAAGAGTAGAGAAATAAATCAGGGCATAAACATTGGATGAAAAAACCATACAGTTAGTAACAAACTACATCCAAATGCATCTTTGGGGATAAATCTTAGAAACATTCTGGAAAACAGCTGCCTGGAGTCTTTTTTATTTTAAGATGCTTTTATTCTTAAGTAATCTCTACACCCAACATGGGACTCAACTTGACTCACAACCCCAAGATCAAGAGTCACACAGTCCATTGACTGAGCCAGCCAGGTGCCCCATGGAGTCTTTAAAAAAAGAAAAATCAGGGCATTTTTAAAAAGATTTTATTTATTTATTCATGAGACAGACAGAGAGAGAGAGAGAGAGAGAGAGACAGGTAGAGAGAGAAGCAGGCTCCACTTAGGGAGCCCGATGTGGGATTCATGCCCTGGGCCGAAGGCAGGTGCTAAAATGCTGAGCCACCCAGGGACCCCCAAGGGCATTTTTATTTTGGGGAAATTTCTTTTTTTTTTTTTTAAGATTTATTTATTTATTTATCATAGACAGAGAGAGAGAGAGGCAGAGACATAGGCAGAGGGAGAAGCAGGCTCCATGCACCGGGAGCCCGACGTGGGATTCGATCCCGGGACTCCAGGATCGCGCCCTGGGCCAAAGGCAGGCGCCAAACCGCTGAGCCACCCAGGGATCCCCTAGGGGAAATATCTTATTTAAAACAATCCTATCATTTTGGGGTGCTTGGGTGGCTCAGTCGGTTAAACATCTGCCTTCTGCTCAGGTTGTAATCCCAGCATCCTGAGACTGAGCCCCACATAAGGCTCTCCCTCTGCTTCTGCCTCTGCCTTCTACTCCACTTGCTTGTGCTCTCTTTCTGTCAAATAAATAAATAAAATCTTAAAAAAAAATAAAAGAAAAGAAGAAGAAAAATCAATATCCTGAAAGACACATAAAAAAGTAAGTAGAGGGATGCCTGGGTGGCTCAGCGGTTTAGCGCCTGCCTTTGGCCCAGGGCCTGATCCTGGAGTCCCAGGATAGAGTTCCACATCGGACTCCCTGCATGGACCCTGCTTCTCCCTCTGCCTGTGTCTCTGTCTCTCTCTCTGTGTGTCTCTCATGAATAAATAAATAAAAGCTTAGAAAAAAAAAAAGGTCAAGTAGACTCTTTTTACTTTTGTTTTTTAAGGAGGCTTTACACCCAATATGGGGCTCGAACCCATGACTATAAGACCAAGAGTTGCACACTCTATAAACTGAGCAAGCCAGGCGTCCCAACAAGCGGACTTTTTTTTTTTTTTTTAAGTTTATGTATTTATGGGACACCTGGGTGTCTCAGTGATTGAGGGTCTGCCTTTGGCTCAGGTCATGATCCCAGGGTCCTGGGATTGAGTACCACATCGGGTTCCCCACAGGGAGCCTGCTTCTCCCTCTGCCTGTGTCTCTGCTTCTTTCTCTGTGTCTCTCATGAATAAATGAATAAAATCTTTTTTAAAAAGTTTATCTATTTATTGAGAGAGAGAGAGAGGGGGAGAAAGAACAAGAATGCAAGCACAGTGACAGGCAGAAGGAGAGAGAAGCAGACTCCCCACTGAGTGTGGAGTCTGATTGCAGTTGGGGAGGGGGGGGCGGGAGCTCTATCTCATGATCCTGAGATTGTGACCTGAGCTGAAATCAAGAGTCAGGCGCTTAACTGATAGAGCCACCCAGGCACCCAATGGACTATTTCACAGTAAAGAAGACTGAAGAGAAATGACAGCTAAATATAGTATGTGGTCTTTGATTTCATCCTGGATCAACGAAAACATCATCTAAAAAGGGCATTAAAAAAAAATTAAAAGGGCATTACTGAGAACATTAGAACACGGGCTGTGGGCAGCCCAGGTGGCGCAGCGATTTAGCGCTGCCTGCAGCCCAGGGCATGATCCTGGAGACCCAGGATCAAGTCCCATATCAGGCTCCCTGCATGGAGCCTGCTTCTCCCTCTGCCTGTCTCTGCCTCTCATTCTCTCTGTGTGTTTCTATGAATAAATAAAAATCTTTAAAAAAAATTTTTTTTTTAAATGGGCTGTATATTAGGTAGATTATTGTATGTATTTTATCACCGTTCAGTTTGTCACGTGTGATAATGGTACATGATTACATAGAATATCTGTGCCCTCAGGAGATGACAGTTGAAGTAGCCAATGGTTTAGCAAAATGTGTGCGGGTATGTGCCGTGTAAGAGAGAGATAAAGCATATGTGGCAAAATGTTCACAATTGTGAGCCTACGTGGAGGTATTCTTTATATAATTCCCGCAATTTTTCTTTAGATTTGAAATTTTTCAAAACTATTGATTTCAGTAATACATACAACATGGATGAATCTCAGAAACTAAGAGTTCTGCTAAGTCACGGAAGCCAGGTGCAAAAGATCATGTACTATACATGATTCCATTTAGAGAGCATTCTGGAAAAGACAAAATGGTAGGGACAGTAAGCCAACCAGTGGTCGCCGGTTGCTAGGTATGGGAGAGAGGTTGACTGCAAAGGGTCATGGGGCTCTCTGGGATGAAGAAAGTGCTCCCTACTATGATTGTAGAAGGAGTTATACCATCACAGACATTTGTTAACTCATCAAATGAGGACACTAAACTTGGTGAATTTTATTCTATAAAAATTACTCCTGGGCTGCCTGGGTGGCTCAGCTGGTTGAGTGTCTGACTCTTGGTTTCAGCTCAGGTCATTCATGATCCTAGGGTCCTGAGATTGAGCTTGTGTTGGGCTCCTTGCCCAGCAGGGAATCTGTTTGGGATTTTCTCTCCCTCTCCTGCTGTCCCTCCTTCTTGGACTTACGTTTGTGTTCTCTTGAAAAAAAAAAAAAAAAAAGAATTTATTCCTTGTAGTGGGTTGAATTGTGTTTCCAAACAACAGATGTCCTAGTCCTAATTTCCACTCCCCGAGAATGTGCCGTTGTTTGGAAATAGAGGTTTTGCAGTTGAAAGTTAAAGATCTCAAGGGATCCCTGGGTGGCGCAGCGGTTTGGCGCCTGCCTTTGGCCCAGGGTGCGATTCTGGAGATCCGGGATCGAATCCCACGTCGGGCTCCCGGTGCATGGAGCCTGCTTCTCCCTCTGCCTATGTCTCTGCCTCTCTCTCTTTCTCTGTGTGTGACTATCATAAATAAATAAAAATTTAAAAAAATTAAAAAAAAAAAAAAAGAAAGTAGAGAGAGATCTGAGACCCAGAGACACAGAGACAACCCGGAGGGGGAGGCCAGGCCATGTGAGGAGGCAGGCAGAGATTGGAGCGGGGCTCCAATCTGTGGCCAAGGAACACCAAGGACCCCCGGCAGCCACCAGAAACTAGGAGAGGCATGGGACAGATTTCATCCTCAGGGCCTCTAGAAGGAACCAACCCTGCCCCCACTTTGATTTTGGACTTTTGGCCTCCAGAGCTGAGACAATAAATTGCTGTTGTTTCAGCCACCCGGTCTGTAGTACCTTGTCACAGCAGCCTTAGGAAACAAATACCTACTTGAATGAAGCTGAATTTTTTTGTGCGTTTTTTGTGATTTTTTTTGGATGGGAAGAAACTTGGAAACATCAGGTTAAGTGGAAAAAGTAAGCTGAGGAACAATGCATCCAGTGTGAAACATTTTATATAGAGGTTTAAAACACTCCAAACAATACGACTAATTGTTGGTGGACCTTGTCTCTGTGTAGAAGCCTGGAGGCGCCTGGGTCTGGACCTGGGCCATTCCCACGGGCTTGCCTGCGTGGCGGGGTCCTTCTGCCGGCCTGGATGCCAGCCTTGGCTGCCCCAGCTCTGCGAGGTCTGCGAGGGCCTCCCGAGGCTGGAGGCGTTGGAGCCAAGGCTTGGCATGGCAGTGGCCCAGCAGCTGGGGGGAAGGGTGTTAGGGTGCGCATGGGCCCAGAGGCTGCAGGAAGCTGGATGCCTGAGCGCGGGCCTGGAGACCTGTAAGGCTGGGTTATCTGCCCTGCCCTCACTGGACGTGTCCCAGCCCTCCTAGGGCCTCCCTGGGGCCACTCTGGCCCTTTTATCCATTTCCTTCCTGGAATGAGCAGGGAGGCTGGGGGAAGGCGGGTAGGGAGCGGGCAGGGAGGCCAGGCCTCAGGTCCAGTCTGGGCAGCTGGGTCCAGAGGAGGCAGGGCGCTGATCCAAACGACCAAAGAGTGACTGGGTCTGCCAAGCGGGGCTGGGGCCTCCGGTGTGGACACAGGTAGATCTCTGGGTCTCCATGAGCTGGTGTCTGCTCTGCGAACCGTCGGACCTCACAGGGTGGCTGTGAGGAGGAGCTACACCAGAGCACGCATGGTGAGTCACCTCCATGGGCCTGCTCTGGCCCTGCTGAGGGCCACCACCAGGACTTGACCCTTCCTTTAGCCCCACAACCCTATAAGTTAACAATTATTATCACCCCCATTTTACAGACTGGTAAAGTGAGGGCTGCGGAGGTTAATCAGCTAACCAACACAGGTGTGCAACCAGACTGGGATTCAGCCCGAAGCCAGGTGATGCCAGTGCGCACGAGCCAAGCTCCTTTGCTGTGTGTACTGCTTTATCGGTCTTTCTGGTTTATAGATCTATGCCCCACCCCCACCCCAGCTCCTGGGTGGCTTTCGAACCTGGGAGTAAGGCCTTAACCACTTCATCACCAGGTGAGTCCAGCCCCCTACCTGGCAGAAGGGGGGTCAGGGAATGTGTGCTAAGAATGTGTGTGGGTGGGACTCACGGTGATCCTTACATTTCAGGGGGTCAGGTGGTGGCACCAAGGGGAGATGGAGGCATCCCCAAAGTCCACCCGACTGTCGTTGCAGGTGCTGTGGGAAAACATGGTGGCCTCCCTTGGCCCTGCAGCCCTCAGACCTCTTTGCAAAGGTAACTGGCACCCCTACTCTATGTTGGCAGGAAACCTTGTCCCAGCCCTCCCAGGACCCAGAAGTCCCAGCCCCTAAACCACGCATCCAATGAGTCCTTGTACTGTTTTTCCCCAGGTCGGGAGTTCCAACTCCCATCTTTCTTATTTCTCTAGGACCAGGCAGCAAGGCCCCCAGGCCCCCCAGACCCAGGAGTCCTGGTGCCAGCCAGGGGTGTATGGGAGCCAGCCAGTACTGGCTGACAAAAGCCATAGTACACATCTCTGCCCAACTTCATGTTCCATAAGGTCATGTCCGTAGCTTGAAGTCAGCCATGCAGGGAGTCCTATACCTCGATATTGCCAAGTCAACAATCGGGGCTTTCTTTTTCCCCTGAAAGCCTGCTATTAAAAACCAGCACACCACTGTTCCAGCCTTCCGTGTGCCCCCGCCCACCAGGCCAGGAGGCCCCCCCCCCCCGCCCCCGTACTACCCCCAGGGAGCCCTGGGAGTCTAGAGACTCCCCAACAGCCACAAGGCCATGGCCGGGGCAGCCCCCCACATGTCCCGGCTGCCGGCCCTGAATCCTCCTGGTCTCCAGCCCAGTCCTCTGTCCTTGGACAGGAGCATGGAGTCCAGCCTCGAGTCCAGTTCGGAACCATACAGGCCAAGGCCTCAGCGAGGGAATCTGCATAAGAGGGTGCACCCCAAAGTCACACTGCTGTGGTTCCCATTCAAGTTCTGCCAGTGAGCCCCAGCAAGTTAGGGCACCCCCTAGCCTCGGCTTCCGCACCTGTAAAATGGGGATCATAGTTCCTGCTTCATTAGGATGTTGTAAAAGTAAAGTAGTTGTGTCCATAAAAGAGCTTCCTTAGCAGGGTGCTTAATATGTTCTATTCGTCCCTGTCGTTCTCATGCTGTCCGATTCCGCAGGGCAGTTGGGGGGGAGGGGGCGAAGTCTGTGCCAGGCGCGGGGTCCGCACCCTACAGGCGCTCAGTCCACGGGGCGTGGCTTCCGACGGCAGCAGGTGGGTGGGTGCGGGGGAGCCCGCGGGAGGCCGCAGGCCGCAGCCCGGCCATTCGGGCCGCCAGGGGGCGCCCCAGTCCCGCCCGCGGCACCGCCCCCTCACCTGCGCTGGCCCGGCACCTGGCACCGCCTCCGGAAGAGGGGATCGGGGACTGCGGGGACCTTGGAGAGAGCGCGGCGGCGGCGGGTGAGAGCCTGGGGGGCGCCCCGGGCTGGCAGGGTCGGGGCGCGGGCGCCGGGGCACGGGGAGGCCTGGCCTGACTCCTGGGCCCCGCCAGCGGGGGCGGCGGCGGGAAGGCGGTGGTCGCTGCGCTTCAGGCGCGGGGGGCTGGGGGCTGGGGACTGGGGGGTCGAGTAGCTGGGGGCCCAGATGCCTGGGTCGGGGTGCCCACTGGCAGCTCGGTGCCGGAGGCGGGGGACAGGGGTCGCCCCCGGGACTCCGGAGCGGGTGGGGTCCACAGGGGCCGTGTCAGGGGGAGACTCGGGGTCCCCGCTGGGCTGGGACTACCCGGACCACGGGTCCCGCGGGTAGGGCTGGGCTCGGACACCTGGAGAGGTGAGAGGAGGAGGGACAGGTGTGTGCATGTGTGTAGGGAGTGGGGGGCTTCCAGAGGGCTGGAGGGGGGCCCTGCCCTGGAAGTCTGCTGTGTGGTCTCCCTCTGAGACCCTGGACCGCTGGGCCCTGAGCAGCCCCCAGAGAGTGCCACCAGGCTGCCGTCCCTGGGGCTGGCTGGGAAGTAAACAGAAACCCGGAGTGGCCGGGCAGCACTCTGCTGGCACAACCTGTTACCTGGCCCTGCCCTGGGCCTGCCACCTGGGCCCCGGAAAACTGGGGCCAACACTCCAGAATGGGAGGACCAGGTCTGCGCACCTGCGTTCCCAAGGCCGGTATTCTTGGGAGGGGAAGGGGCTGCGCTCATCTGAGTCCTGAGTCTCTGAGAACTTGGTTTCTAGGAAGAGTTTCCCTGCTGCTGAGGAGCTGGGAGCCAGAACAGCTGAGGCGTGGGAAGTGGGGGGACACTCTCAGCACGGTGACCTGAGGTCCTGGGGCACCCGGGCAGTTACCTGGGGGCAGAGGATGTCTGCCAAAGGCACAAAGTTTCCTTGTGCTCCTTGCCTCAGTTTACCCCGGGGACATTAACGGAGCTGGGTGGCCAAGATACAGATCATTAACCCTTTGTGGCCCAGGGAAGCCCTGGCTGCAGGACGGAGAGGGCCAGGTCTTGACCAGCAGGGGGCAGGTCCCCCTGGCTGCAGAGTAGAGTGTGCTGTAGCTACCTGTCCCCACTGACCCACCTGTGCCCACAGACGCTGCAGGTGCCATGAGCTCCCCCCAAGGACCAAGCTTCCTGTCGGGGCTGCTCTCAGGAGGTGCCTCCCCCAGTGGCAATGAGGGCTTCTTCCCCTTTGTGCTGGAAAGGAGGGACTCCTTCCTGGGAGGGGGCCCAGGGCCAGAGGAGCCTGAGGACCTGGCCCTACAGCTGCAGCAGAAGGAGAAGGATGTGCTGTTGGCCGCGGAGCTTGGCAAGATGCTTCTGGAGCGCAATGAGGAGCTACAGCGGCAGCTGGAGACACTGAGCACCCAGCACGCTGAGCGTGAGGAAGTGAGCTGGCTGCAGGGGCAGGGCCGGGCGGGGGCTGTGGACAGGGAGGAGGCTCCAGGCCGGTGGGCAGGGGGAGGACGGCCAGGCAGGGGATGCCTGCAACCGGATTCAGGACTGGGCTGTCTTCCCGGGAGTATTCTCCATGGTGTAGGACATGGGCTCTGAGGTCAAGTCCAGATGTGGGTTCAGACTCTGCCTGGCTGTGTGACCCTGGGCAAGCCACCGGCCTTCTGTGAATCCTGGGTCTGGCTCCTCAGCAGGATGGCAGAACCCCAGCCAGCAGTTACTGAACACCTGCCCTGCCTGGCTCTGGGTGAAGCCCTTTCCATGCATTACCTCCACCGACTCTCACCTAATCCTGTGATGTAGGAAGAAATCCCCCCTCTGCCCAGGCTGTCCTCAGCCACAGTTATTCTGGGGGGTCACATCTGGCCCCCTAAACACCCCAGGCACCACCGATTCCAGCATCCAGGTAGCCCCAACCACTGCCCCGAGATGGGCCTGGGGAGCTTATGCCCCACACCCCCCTCCCCAGGCCACCTAATGGGCATCTCAACATAAGCTGCAATCCTGATTCTCTGCCCCCATCACGTGTGGTCCTCATCCCGGCTTCCTACCTCAGGACCAGAGCCCGAGCAGCTCATGACCTCGCTTCTCCCCCGTGTGCAAGCGCTGTGGATCTTGCCTCTAAACTAGATTCTTTTTTTTTTTTTTTTTAATTTATTTATTCATGAGAGACACGGGGTGGGAGGCAGAGACACAGGGAGAAGCAGACTCTACACAGGGAGCCCGACGTGCGACTTGATCCCGGGTCTCCAGGATCATGCCCTGAGCTGAAGGCAGCACTAAACCCCTGAGCCACCCGGGCTGCCCCTAAACTGGATTCTTAATCCTCCCGCTTCTCATGGTCTTTCCAGCTACCAAGCTAGCCGCAGCCAACATTGACCCAGCCCCGCAGCCACCTCCACAATTGTCCCTCCCTTCCACACTCTGCCCCCTGGAGCCCATTCTCCGTGCTCCATTCTAAGGCAGCCAGAGGGATCTCCAAAAATTGCAAATATGATCACTTCGGTCGTTGCCTAAAATCTCCCGGCAGCTCCCCATCACATTTACAATGACACTGAGACTCTTCATCAAGGCCTGACAGTCCCCAAGTGCGGCCTCGGCTGCTGCGCCACTGTCCTCCCACAAGACCTCTTTGCAGGGCCTTGAGTAACCTGCGTGTGTTCTCAGGACCTTTGCACTTGCCATTCCTCGGTGTAGTCCTCTTCTTTCCTGTGCTTTAGGTGTGAATTCGAACATTGCTTCTCTTTAAAGGACCCCAACCTACTCCTGTCCGTTTGCCTGTGACTCTCTAGACTCAGCTGCTGGAGGCAGGGAGCTTGGCGGTCTCACTGACTGCAGATAGCCAGACCCCACAACAGGAGGAGCTCAGGAAACACTGGGCGAGTCGCCACATGGCTGGAACCTGGAGACATTAAGGGAGTTGTCTAACCACAAAGCAGCAGCAGAGCGGGGCACCGTCCAGGACAATTGGATCCTGACCCTGGGGAGTCCAATCCTAGAGCTGTGTTGCTCCCCGATATTTTTTTTTAATTTTTTTTTTTTTTATGATAGTCACAGAGAGAGAGAGAGAGAGGCAGAGACACAGGCAGAGGGAGAAGCAGGCTCCACGCACCGGGAGCCCGACGTGGGATTCGATCCTGGTTCTCCAGGATCGCGCCCTGGGCCAAAGGCAGGCGCTAAACCGCTGCGCCACCCAGGGATCCCGCTCCCCGATATTTGCTTAAGAGTTTGGGGGATCCCTGGGTGGCGCAGCGGTTTGGCGCCTGTCTTTGGCCCAGGGCGCGATCCTGGAGACCCGGGATCGAGTCCCACATCGGGCTCCCGGTGCATGGAGCCTGCTTCTCCCTCTGCCTGTGTCTCTGCCTCTCTCTCTCTCTGTGACTATCATAAATAAATAAAAAAAAAAAAATTTAAAAAAAAAAAAAAAGAAAAAAAAAAGAGTTTGGCCACCTGGATTGGAATCCCTGCCTCACTAATTTACTGTGTGTCCTTGGGCAGGGCCTTCAACCTCTCTGAGCCTCAGGCTCTTCATATATAAAATAAGCACATTAACGATTCTAACTGTGGTTGATTAAATGAAATGATACCAGGAAAACAGTAGCAACAGGCCCGGCAGGAGCGCCTGCTAATAATTGCAGCAGCGATACGGTCAGTACCGTATCGAGTTTATTGAGAGTTTATGGGGGGGGTGGGCCGAAGCTGCCCCCCCACTTGCTGCCTCCCCAAGCTGGGGACCTGGGCGTGCCAAGAGCGTCCCCCTGCTGGTTGGACAGGTTTTGGGGAGGGCACGTAGAGGCACAGAGCCCAGGCGGGGCTGGCCAGGGTTAATTAGAGGGAGCTGGCCAAGAGGCGCTGGGGGTGAGGGGCTGAGCAGAGGCTGAACCTCCAGAGCCCCTGGAGCATCGGTGTGCGAGGCCATGGGCCGGGGCTTCCATTCTGCCAGACTGAGACGCCAAAAACGGCGCCTGCGATCTCGGCTCCAGAAGCCCAGGCAGCAGCCAGAGGTGAGTGGGCATCGGGGAGCCCCGCTCCTCTCCGGTCCCGGTCAGCTCCTCCTGACCTGGAAACCCTCCTCCCCAAGACTCTGCCTTAGGCTCCCTGCCTGCTCCTCCCGCTGGCTTCCCCACTTGGCGTGTCTGTGTGTCTGTGTCTCGGCCTGCTCGGATGCCCTCTGGGTCCGCGTGCTTACTGCCTCACCTCCCTGTCCCTGACTCTGTGTCCCTGCCCCACAGCGGCTGCAGCAGGAGAACCATGAGCTCCGCCAGGGCCTGGCAGCCCGGGGAGCCGAGTGGGAGGCCAGAGCAGTGGAGCTGGAGGGGGACGTGGAGGCCCTGCGGGCCCAGCTCGGGGAGCAGCGCTCAGAGCAGCAGGACAGCGGGCGTGAGCGGGCACGGGCCCTCACTGAACTCAGCGAACAGAACCTCCGGCTCAGCCAGCAGCTGGCCCAGGTGGGAGCACGCTGACCCCACGTCCCCAGGCAGGACCAGGGCAGATGGCTGTGTCCCTGTGTGGGGGTGGGTGCACTGGGCTTGGTGGTAAGGCTTGGACCAGAGAGGCCTCCCCCGCCTTCCCCTCTACAGGCCTCCCAGACTGAGCAGGAGCTTCAGAGGGAACTGGATGGCCTTCGGGGGCAGTGCCAGGCTCAGGTCCTGGCAGGAGCAGAGCTGAGGACGCGGCTGGATAGTCTGCAAGGGGAGGTGAGTCCCAGCTGGGGCTGGGGGCCGTCTGGGGCTGGCCCAGCACTTCCCCTCCAGCCCTGAGGTCTTTCCCCAGAACGAGATGCTGCAGAGCCGCCGGCAGGACCTGGAGGCCCAGATCCGAGACCTGCGTGAGGAGGTGGAGAAGGGCCAGGGCAGGCTACAGGCAACCCACGAAGAGCTGCTGCTGCTGAGGCGTGAGAAGCGAGAGCATAGCCTGGAGGTGACCAGTGGGGCTGGGTGGGGTGGGTGCATCTGACCAGGGCATTGACCACTGCCTCAGGGCTTCCTGGGAGATGAGGCCAAGCTGGATCACTGGGAGCCCCAGAAGCTGGGCCAGGAGAGCCTGGGCATTAGCCAAAGGGCAAGTGGGAGCCTCAGAAGGGTATTGAGCAGGGGTGGTATGCTTTTAGAGGGCATCAGAGCCTAGCACTTGGGAGGCCAGGGCGGAGGCTGGGGCCAGAGATGACCAGGACTTGGACTAGGTCTGGGGCAGTGGAGATGAGCAAAAGGAAATGACAAGAGGCACCATGGCCCGATGTTCCAGGTCTTTGTGGTCAAATAATATGGGCTCTTATCCCCACACCCCTTCTTACTATTGTGGGACGCCCAGCCTCAGTTTCCTTGTCTGTGTGATGGGATGGGAATGGTAAAGCGCCGCGGTGAGGGTGAGACACGAGTAGGGCGCTGGATGACCCATTAACGAGTTGGACCAACCGGTTGGGGGAAGGGGAGGGACTCCGCCAGGTGACCTGATGGGGCGGGGCTGGAGGGAGGGTGATGGGAAAATTTAAAGCGAGGGCACCTGTCCGCACCCTGCTTTATAGATGAGGAAATTGGTATCCGCCCCGGGGGCAACTGCGCGCCCAAGGCCGCCGGCGGTCCGGAGAGGTGCCAGCCGCTGGGGCGCAACGGCGCGCGGGCTGCCCGGCTCTCGGTGGCGCGCCGGCGCCCCCAGCAGGTCGAGGTGGGATGAGGCCGCCGGGCGCACGGGGCGGACTGCGCATGCTCCTGTCCGCCTGTCTGTCCCTCCGCAGCTGGAGCGCGCGCGCTGCGAGGCGGGGGAGGCGTTGAGAGCGCTGCGGGGACTGCAGAGGCGCGTCTCGGAGCTGGAGGAGGAGTCGCGCCTTCGGGACGCCGACGTGTCGGCAGCCTCACTGCAGTCGGAGCTGGCTCACAGCCTCGACAGCGGCCAGGACCCGAAGGCTGAGGCCCGCGGAGCTGCCCCGGTGAGCTGGCGGCCCCCGGCCCCCGTGCCCTGCAGACTCCGCCGCGCCCCCTTCGCGCAGGAGGTCCGACACCTCGCTGACCCATCCCTTTGGTCAACAGAACACTCCGTCCCCCGAGATCCAAGAGGCGTTCAGCCACCAGCCTTCGCCCCAAGAGGAGAGCCTGGAGCCTCCCAAGAAGCGAGCATCCCTGAGGCCAGGGGAGATACTAGAGGAGAAGGAGGCTGAAGTGGCCCGGCTGCAGGATGAGGTGTGGGAGTGGGAGCATAGCGCTGGACGCGGAGCCCGTCCCAACGCCAGTTTCTCTTGCCCATCTACACCTCTGAGCCTGCGCCCCTCTACCTGGATCTATCTTCATCCCAACAAACCTGTAGTCATGCTTCAAGAGCTGGCCGTACGCCACCTTTTCCAGGAAGACTTCCTGGACCGCATTCCCCTCCTTGGTCCCACCTCCTAGTGCTTTCCCCAGCATCCTTTCTGCAGACTTACACCACCCAACCGACCCTGCCCCACCTCACCCTGCGCCAGCAGGGGGGGGGGGGGGGGGGCGCTCAGCTTGCTCTCCAGCACAGGCTGCGGGGAGGGTCTGTGGGGCTGGCGGAGGGCCTGGCTGCCCCTCCTCACCTTTCCCTGCCCACAGGTCGCGCTGCAGCGGGCAGAGCTACGGTCTCTGCGGGAGGAGCTGCAAAGGCAGAAGGAGCTGCGGACGCATGGCGACCCCGACGAGGCCCTCAGCGGCGCCCTCTCGGACCGGGACGAAGCTGTGAACAAGTGAGCCTCTCCACCGTCCCCCCCCCGCTCCGCACCCACCAGCGGCTCTCCGACCCTGTTTTCGGTGTTAGCCGCACCGCTCCCGTCCGGGTCCGGCAGCTCCCGCCACCCCCGGGCCCACTCTCTGCCCCTCTTGCCCGCAGGGCGCTGGAACTGTCCCTGGAGCTCGGCCGCGTCTCTCTGGAGCGGGACTCGCTCTCCCGGGAGCTGCTTCGCACTATCCGCCAGAAGGTGGCGCTGACGCAAGAGCTGGAGGCCTGGCAGGTGAGGGGCGGGGCCTGGCGGGGGCGAGGCCGGCGCCTGGGAGGGGCGGCCGACACGCGGCCACGCGGCCACGCGGCCACGCGGCCCGACTGAGCCGTCCGGCCCCCGACCCCGCCCGCAGGACGACATGCAAGTGGTGATAGGCCAGCAGCTGCGCTCCCAACGACAGAAGGAGCTAAGTGCGGCGGGAGCCGCCCCGCGCCGCGCCGCCACGCGCTTCTCGCTGCTCCTGGGTCCTGGGCCCGCCGGCGGCTTCCTAAGCAACCTCTTCCGAAGGACCTGAAGGCCGGGCCATGGGGGCCGCCGGTGCCTTCTAGCTTCCTTTCCTCTAATGGCCCTGAGCGTCTTCCAGAGGGGGCTGGTGCCCTCCCCACCCCGGGAAGCTGGGCAAAGGCTCGTTGGGAGCAGGGACCAGCTTTGGGGGCCAAGGGCCCCAGGTGGGTGGCGGGGCAGGTGAGGCAGAGCTGAGTTTTGAATCTCTATCGGTCTATATTTTCTAAGGGCCTGGTGCGCTGCAGGGCAGGGATGAGGGTGGGTATTTATGTATCAAGATCAAACAAAGTAATATATAAAAATCATGACACCAACTCAGCCTCCATTCTTGAGAAGAACATGCATGGAACAATAGCCTAAAAATTTACTTATTTTATTAAATCAGAAAAAAAAAAAAAAGCAATCTAAATCCCTGGGATGGATGGAAAGGGTGTTGCCAGAGGTCAGAAGGACAGGGAGAAGGCGCGGTAGCCGAGATTGGTGAAGACATCTACTCGGCAGCTGTTACCTGCGGCTGTCAAGACCTGGAAGCAGGAGGGCAGTGGTTGGCATGTCCACACACACGTGCCCTACCCACCCCCATGGACCCCCACAGCCCCTTGCAGGACCCACCTTGCACTCGGGTGCTGCTGGCTGCTGGTTGAGACTGAGGCTAAGCAGCCCTGGGGAGGAGCCAGGCACCTGTGCCTTGAGCTCCCCACTCAGCTGCCACTGGTTGACACAGCGGCCCTGGCCAGCTGACAGAATCTGGAGGGCAGGGAGGGAGTCGGGAGTCAGGACTGGAGAGGGGTACTGGGCAAAGGTGGCAGAAGCAAGACAGAGGGCCTCACCAGGTCCTGGTAGAAGGTGACATGTTTCTGTGGCACCCGTATGGGGAAAATAGTTGTGGGTGTGGAGGATCGGAGGTGCCAGAGGGTGAGCGCTGGGCCTCCTCCGCAGACCTGGGCAGAAAGGTGGGGGGCCCCAACCACTGTGAGCATAGGCCCTCAGTTGGCAGGGCCCGGAGTGGTCACCCATTCTGCACTTTGCCCCGCTTACCATCCAGTCTGAGTCAGTTGCCAAACAGCCGATCCAACGCCCATTGTGTGGCCTTGAGCACTCCTAGGGATGAGGAGGAGAAGAGAGAAGGAGATGAAGACACAGAGGATGTCCAGGGCGGTGAAAGGGAGGACGGGGCCTGGTACGTGCCCTTACCTCATGCTTATATACCTCGATGGTCTGGACTTCCTTGGCTGTGCGGAGGTCTGTGCGGGAAGAACCATGAGAAGCATCCTGCTCGCCCCAGTCTCCCTTGCCATGTTTCCCTCCAACAGGACACTACGCTAACCTACCCCAAAGTCGCACAGCTCCATCCTCTCCACCTGACAGCACCTCGGGACTCCGCTCCCGCAGCGCCAGGCAGTGGACATAGTCTGTGTGGCCCCGGAGGGCCCGCTGCAAGAGGAAGCCCAGTGTCAGGAGGAGATCCAGGAAGAATGCCCCTACGACCATCCAGCCCTGACCACCCCAGCTCCATGGCCTTCTCACTGTGAAGGTCCCGGTCTCAAGGTCCATCGTATGCAACTGACAGTCTCCCCCTGCCAGGATGAGAGAATTCTCCTGCAGAAGAGGGAAGGGTGGAATCGCAAGTCAGCATCAAATCAGGACAGGGAGAGGGAAAAGGCTTTAAGTTTGGGCAGGGCAGAGCCCCGGTACAAAGGGCTCAGACCTTGGGGATGAGAAGCAAAGCATTGATCTCAGGCACTTCTAGGCTGGTCCTGGGAGAGAGAAAGCGAGGTGAGCTCTGGTGAGGCAGTCCCTTCACCCCCAAGTACCTTCTACCCATTACCCACATGGCCCTCGCTCACCTGTATGGGGGCTGACGCCGCCACAGCTCCTTACAACCCTTGGTGGAGGGAAATGCTACATGAGGTCAGAGGCTCTCTGGGACCAGGCACCCCAGCCCATCCCCCAATTCCACACTCCTTACCTTCTTGAGGATCTCTGCCCAAAGCCAGGCCTTCACTTCCCCATCCCCAGCACTGAGCAGATGTCGATCCGTGGAGACCATGCTGTAGACCGGCCCATCATGGGCTAGATGGAAATGAAGACCCTGAGTGACCCTGTCCTGCTGCCCTCCCCTACCTGGGGGTTCTCTAAGCCAGACACAATGGCAGCACCCACCTTGGAATGTCACCACTGGCTTCTTACTTTCTTCTTTGGCCTCAGAACTCAGAGCAGCAGACAAGCTGAAGGAATAGGGGAGGGGAGCCTGAGAGTCAGAAGCCGAGGGCGCCAGTGCCAGAGAGTACAAGTGCTAGAACTACTACTGGGTGGTGAAGCAGGGGTGAGGGTACCTGAAGATGGCTATCTGCCCGTAATTGTTGCCAGCTGCCAGGAACTTCCCGCAGGGGGAGACACTCTGGGAAAAAATGGTCATGTGGAGCCGCTGCAGAGCCTGAAACACTTCCATCTGTGGGGAGAGACTGGATGAGGGCCACCTGGGACATCTAGGACTCGAGATTCCGACTCCCTCCTGCCTGCTCGGCTCTCCCACAGCCCAGATCTCGCAGCCGGCCTTTAAGGCGCCCCACCAAGTGGGTGCCTGCGCGTATAGCCCAGGGGTTGGTCCAAGAACAGGGTGAGGAAGTGGGCAGGTGAGGCAAGACTTCTACGAGGACCCTGGCAAGCGCCCAGGCTGGCCCCCAAGGTTCCTCAAGGTCATATGGAGCTCCCAGGGGACTTGGTCACAAGTGTCCGAGCTACTGCACCTAAAGCTTCGCAGACAACTGTCTCATACAAAGCGCTTAACACATGGCTCCGTTTCCCCAGAACAGAGAAATATACTGACTTCTAATCCCTACCCTCCCACTTTCATATTAGGTCCCTAAGATCCTACTGGGTTACCCTCCCGCTCCCGGGTCAGAGTCCGAGTCCCGCGCAAAACAGGGCTCAGGGCACAACTCCCTGCCTGCCCCTTCCGAGCCGGGCATGGACTACAAACCCCAGAAGGCGCCGCGCACCACGCCCGCCTCACCTGACCCAGAGGTACCGCGTGTGGCACAGCGCGCTCCATCTCGAGAACTACAAATCCCAGAGTGCTCAGCGCGACGCAGCTTCACGAGTCCGAACGTGCCCGCGAGAGGATCCCCTTCTCGGCGCCGCACGGCCCCAACACCGCCAGCCTGTCCGGCGCGAAGGCAACCGCCGAGTACTCCCCAGAGCCTCAGGAGCCCAGGTGACCGCCGCGAAAATTCCCAACACTAAGTGGCGCCCCACCGCAGCCCCGCTACGCCAGATTCCCCTCCCCGCCCCCCCAACAACCCGACCTGAGCCGACCCGCTTTCCAGCAGCGCGTCGCTCGTCTTCCGCGCCTGCGCGGAAGCTCGCCGTTGCACGCGCCAAAACCCACGCCCCGCGCGCTGGACCACGCCCTCTGAGGCTCCGCCCTGTCCCCCGGACCCCACCCTCTGTTCGCAGGACCCCGAACCCAAATGATTCTGCAGCAACCCCTGGAACGAGGCCCCCCAGGCCGGGCCCAGCGCGACCCACGGGCCGCGTCGGGGACGCCCCGAGCCCAGGACGTGAGGTGTGTGTAGGGGCACCGGGTGGGTCTGGCTCAGGGACCCAGGAGCTTTGGCCGGGGGCTCAGGGCTGGTCTGCAAGATGACAGGCGGTGGGGCAAATCGGCAAGGCTTGGGCATAAGCCGAGACTGGGCTGAGAGTTCCAAGGCAGGCTGCTGGCAGGCCTGGGAGAGGGAGGTGACTAGGTGTCAACTGAGACGAATGGCCTGGGGGCTTCTCGGCTTAGAACTGCAGGCACTGGAGAGCAGATCCTGGGGATGGGGCCAAGAGGGTGGGGTGCACCTGGATTTCTTTTCTTCCCAGCTCCCCTCTCCGAGGAGCTGTGCCCATGAGCACCAAGCGGCGCCTGGAGGAGGAGCAGTGAGTTTGGGGGCAGGGAGGGACTCCCAACAAGACCTCTGTCACCTTAGGTCCCCATCAGACTGTCACCCATGTGAATATCCCAGCCTGCCTGTCTTCCTTCCTGTCTCTCCCCAGGGAGCCCTTGCGCAAACAGTTTCTTTCTGAAGAGAACATGGCCACCCACTTCTCTCGACTCAGCCTGCACAATGACCACCCTTACTGCAGCCCCCCCCTGGCATTCCCCCCATCTCTGCCCCCACTCAGGTAGGCACCATCCACTGACCACCGGCTGGGCCTTCTGGAGGTTCACACCCGATCTTTGGAGCCAGTGTCTAGGCCCTGCCTCATCCTGCTATTTTTAGCTTCTAGCCAACCTCTGTTGTTTCCCCTCTTGGCTCCTTGGAAGGTGCTGGCAGCCCAAGAGCTCTTAGGGACCTGGACCTGGTGGGAGGTGGCTCTTCCAGGCCAGCCTCAGCCCCATGCTGTTATTTCCTTTAACAGGAGCCCTTGCTCTGAGCTGCTTCTCTGGCGCTACCCTGGGAATCTGATCCCTGAGGCCCTCCGGCTGCTGAGGCTAGGGGACTCCCCTACCCCTCACTACCCTGCAACCCAAACTGGGGAGATGATGGAGTTCTGAGTGCTGGTGGGCAGAAATACTGCCCACCCTCCCTCCCCACAACAGAGAAGACCAGCATTCCCACTAAGGGATCAACTGTTCCGTGTATTCTCCAGACCAGGCCTCTGGGCCCCAGGACCTACCCTCAACAGAGGAGGACACTGAATCCCACAGAGCCCTGGGGTGGGAGGGGCAGAAGGGACAGGAGCATGAGAAGGGGGGCACTTCCCTCCCTAGAAACTGAATAAAGATTGCTGAGCAAATAAAGGCTTCAGTCTGGAACCCTGGGGCCTTTGGGAAGGAAGGTGGGAAGGCTGGAGTGCTGGATGGTTGGGGTTTCTCAAAATCTTCCCTGGAAAAAACGGTCAGGGCCTGGCTAGGTCCTGGCAGGCTGGGCTCAGGCATTGAGAATGTGTGAGTCAGAGCCTCACCCCCGCCCCCGCGGCTGACTCACTCCTCCCTCCAGCTCTGGGAAGTCGGGCTGGGGATCATGCCACACTCCGAACCATTTAAAGTTAAAGATTCTTTTATTAATAAATTCTCCCTCCCCTCCAAACTCTCTCCCCAAAATAAATATTTCCCCCCTCTGGGGGTTGGGGGGGACAGTGTCTTAGGGTCAGCCCCCCTAGAGGGCCAGCCCCCTAGTGTTAGCAACAGGTCCCTAACAACCCAGACAGAGACCCCAGGGTGGAATTTCAGCACATCTGAGTGGGTGGGCCTGGTGTTGTCTGGCCCTCAGGTCAGCCTGGCCCTGAGGCCATGGGGGCAGAGGGAGGGACCCTTTGTGCAAATGCTGCAGTTCCTTAGTGTCAGCTGTCTGGTGAGCCAGGTGGTCTCCTTTCCTGTCCTAGAGCCAGAGATAGGGCAGTCAGACACCTTGGAAGTCTTCTCTGAAGCCTGGGCCGAGGCCTCAAAGAGGTGATTCACCAGTCCTCCATCTCCACACCCCTGTGGTTGGAAGAGTCTGGCTCTGTTACTGGGGTGAGGAGGCTGGCTCCAGAATGAATGAATCAATGAATGAGTGGGTGGGGCCTGGTGCTGGCAAGGGCTCTCACTGTCACTGGATCAGTGCGACGCCAGGACAGCCCTCACCGCCGGTCTCCTCGATGGGGGCTGCAAGATAAGAAGAGGGGTGGTCAAGAGCAGGGGCGATGTTGAGGAATGATGGGGGGTGGGGTGGGCTGGCACACTTACTGGTAAACTTCTCTCTCCTGCGGCACCGTCTCCAGACCAAGAAGCCAGAAAGCAGTCCCAGCACGAGGGCGAAGCTCAGAGCACCCCCCAAGATGGGCCACAGCAGAGGGAAGGAGGCTGGAGGGGCCGCAGCGCCTGAGGGCGGGGCTCCGAGTTAGACCTCGCCCCTCTCGGTACCGGCCCCGCCCCCCCCTTGAGCCCCAAGCCTTTCCCCGCCGCGGCTCCCGCCCGGATTCACTCCCCACCCCACCCCGCCTCCCACCCCCCTTCCCGATTAACCCCCCAGATCTGAAGCCCACTGCTCCCCGTCCACCCTCCGCTCCCATCTGCGGCCCGCCTACCCCCGCCCCGCCCCCACTCACAGCCCAGGCAGAAGTCGCTGTGCGGTCGCGCCGGGCACGACGCGCAGTCCATGCACTTGTCGAGGTCCGCGCTCCAGGAGCTGCCGCGAGAGCAGGGGGTGGTGCCTGGGGAGGGGGCCGCGGGTCAGAGCTGGGGCGGGGCACGGCTATTCTGGGGGCTGAGGTCAGGGTCGGCCGGCTCGAATAACGTGAGTCACCGGCGCTCTCCCCGCGCATTCCTCACAGGTGACCGCACGGCCCGACAGGGACTCGGCAGCGCAGGGGAGAGGGGGGCCCAGCGTGAGACGCTGTGGGGGGGCGGTCAGGTCCCCCCCCCCCCACACACACACCCCCCGCAGCCGGCGGGTGACTCACTCCTGGGCACCGGGCCCGACCCCGGTCCCTCCCCCCGCATAGCTGGGCACTGAAGTCACCGGATGGAAGGGGGCACCCCACATGGTATAGGGGGTACAGACCCCCGTGCTCTTCGACCCCTGGGGCTACACAGACCAGGCACTGAACAGGCTGGGGGCGTGCTCTCTCACCCAACGAGACATGCCGCCCTCAAACTTTCTCCCGCTACTTCCGAGTGTGGACTTAGGACAGAAGCCGCCCCCACCCATCTCTGAACAGGGGGGAAACTGAGGCCAGGGCTGCGGATGAAGTCCGGAGCGGGATGAGCCTCTCCTGGCCGGGGAGGCGGTGTCTGAAGACCGCCCAAGCCCGGATCCGCATGTCCGCCCAGTTCGCCCCAGTTCAGTCCCGTTCTCCGGCTCCCCGGCCCCGCGGCCTCCCGCCCGGCCCGGGCCCGCGTACCTGGCACTCGCTCCCCGGCCGCCGCGCCCAGCAGGGCCAGCCCGAGCCCCAGCACCAGGAGCCGCGGTAGCGGACGCAGCGGGCCCAGAACCATGGTGCGCGTCCGGCGGCCCCGGCCGTCTGAACCCGCCGCGCTCGGGCCAGGAGGGACAGCGGCCGCCCCGCCTCCGCCCCCGCCTTCCGGGGCGGCGCCCTCTCTCGGCCCGCCCGGCGCCCGGCTCCTGGACGCCCCGCCCCGCCCGGCCGGCCCGCTGCGTTCAGGCATTCGCTCAACAAACGCTAGCGCGGTGCGCCAGCGGCTGGGACCCCGCAGGTCCGCAGTCCCGGCCCTGCCCTGTGGATGCTGAAGTCCGGGAAGTTGGGGTGGTGGGAATCAGACACGAAGCACCCGCCTCAACGATAACTGCAGCTTTCTTAGGGGCCCCGGGGTATGATGATAACAACATAACCAATAATAATAATAATGTCTTTAATTTCTACCTTAGGACATAGCTACACAGTAAAATGTGGGCTTGCTGTCTCCAATTTTGCCGAGTATGAAGCTGAAGCTTGGGTGGGTTAGGTGAGTTCCCGGGGTCCCCACTAGGAAGTAGCAGAGTCCAGAGCCAGCTCCGTCTGGCTCCAAGCCCCGGGCCCTGGGCCCTGAGCTTCTGCGGGCCCGGCCTCAGCCGGCTGAGGTCCCCGAGCCCGGGCCACAGGCAGGCGGGGCGGCCCCGGGCTCCAGCGACCCCAGCTGAAGAGGTTGGGATTCGCGCCCCCGCGGTCCGGAATGGGGTCTCTGCCCCTCCCCGGGGCGGTGGTCCAGTGACGTCACTGCCTCTTTAAGACCCCCCGCCTCCGCCCCGGCCACACACTCGGCGGCTCCTACGAATCCTGGTGGGCCTCTTCGCAGGTGAGCCTGGGGGTGAGGGGAAGAGGCGGATTCCGCGAGGAGTGGGGTGCAGGGGGCGTGGCGGCGTGGGTGGGGGTGCGTGCAGAGAACCTAGACTAACCTGGTGGCGGACACCGGGCACAGCCCCCGGGCGGGGTCTGCCTGGAGCCGCGGAGCTCCTCAGGTCCTTCTGCAGCCACGGAAGGGTTAAACGCTCCTCCCCCCCCCCGGGGACAAAGGCATCGAAACCCGGGCGCCCCTCCCCCACCTGCGCTGCTCTCCGGGGCGGGGCTCCCCTCCCCCTCCCCTTCCCCGTCCCCCTCCCCCTCCCCTCCGGGAGCGGACCCTGCTGATCTCGCGGCCATTAAGCCCGTCCCGCAGCGCGGCTCCGGGACTGGGGGCCCGCGGACCCTTCCTCTGGTCGGACTCGCAAAGGAAATAGGGCTCGAGAGCAGGAGGGGGCGCCGTCGGCGCAAGCCGACTCCGCGGTGTGCTGAAAGAGAAGAGGTCGAGGGAAGGGGTAGGGTCTTGGAGGTGCGGGGCAGGTGCGGGGCGCGTGCGGGGCGCCTGGGCGGGCCTAACCCGGCCGGAGGCGCGGAGGGCCGACCCCGGGGTCGGGATGAGCGGGGTCTTGCCGTCCGATCTCCCCCGAGGTCATTACCGCGGGTTTGGGCGGGATGCACAGGAGGCGAGCCCGCTCCGGCCTCTGGCCACGCTGCTGGGACCCGCGCGAGGTTAAGTCCAAATCGTGCGCGGGAACTTGGGGTAATGGAGAGCCACAGCCGGACCCTGAACAGAACCGCCCCGAAGCCAGCCACAGCATTAAGTGGGATGTGAGGGGGCCCGGGGCTGCCCCAGAGGGACCGGTTCACTGGACACACTCCAAGGGTTTAGGTCCTTTTAGCGGAATTGAGTCCTGAGACGATGGCATTTGGGGCAAGAAGGCACAAGAAAATGTTCCCAACTTTGGAGGGTATGCTCATTGTGACCCTGGAGGGGGGGGCACACAGCCTTGGGGAAGGAGTGATTTGGGGGGTGTTTTTTCCCTTTGGGGTGCTTTGTTTTATTTCTTCTGCTTCTCTAGAGTTTGACTGTAGCAAGGCTAGGGAGGCGGGGTCACCTGAGACACAACTGTCACTACCCGCCTGGGGATACAGAACCAGTGAGGGGTTTGGACACTGCTATTGGGTAGTGGAAGGAAGCCTGGATCTCTGATCTTGATGTTGAAACTGACAGGTTTGGAGCCTGACAGTCATGGCCAGAACCAACCCACCATCTGAGTCCCAAGGAGGCCATCTGGAAATTGCCCTCTGTTTCATCCTTTTTTTGCTACTTTGCTGTCTGATAAACGTACGCAAAGTGCAAAGTGGCTGGGACCATGGACTAACATGGGTAAAGGCTTTGTGTCTCATTTGCCCTCAAAACGGCCAGGCCTGGGTGACAATCGCATAACCAAGGTAAAAAATTGCACACTAAACATTAAGTGTTTGTTTTCCCCATGAGAAAATGAGGCTCGAGGAGTGTGCCTTGCCCATGGTGTCCTTACTCCCTGGGTTTGTACTCTCTCGGTGCTCTGTGCGGTGGCCACAGCGTGTGGCATGAGAGTTAGCACTCACTGGGAACAAAGGGTCTGGACCAGCCTGTCCTCTCTCTCATGAGTCTGCTTCCTTGGTCTCTCAATGCAGCTCCTGTCCCCCTCCACTTTGCCATGGCTTCTGCCGGCCTGCAAATCCTGGGGATCATCCTGACGCTGCTTGGCTGGGTGAATGCCCTGGTGTCCTGTGCCCTGCCCCTGTGGAAGGTGACCGCTTTCATCGGCAACAGCATCGTGGTGGCCCAGGTGGTGTGGGAGGGGCTGTGGATGTCCTGCGTGGTGCAGAGCACAGGCCAGATGCAGTGCAAGGTGTACGACTCCCTGCTGGCGCTGCCCCAGGACCTGCAGGCTGCCCGCGCCCTCTGTGTCGTCGCCCTCCTCTTGGCCCTGCTCGGGCTGCTAGTCTACCTCGCTGGAGCCAAGTGCACCAACTGCGTGGAAGACAAGGACTCCAAGGCCCGTCTGGTGCTAGTCTCTGGGATCATCTTTGTCATCTCAGGGGTCCTGACCCTGATCCCTGTCTGCTGGACGGCCCACGCCATCATCCGGGATTTCTACAACCCCCTTGTGTCAGACGCCCAAAAGCGGGAGCTGGGAGCCTCCCTCTACTTGGGCTGGGCAGCCTCTGGCCTTTTGTTGTTGGGTGGGGGGCTGCTGTGCTGCACCTGCCCCTCTGGGGAGTCCCGGAGCTCAAGTCATTATATGGCCCGATACTCAGCATCTGCCGCACATGCCACCTCTCCGTGTGCCCCCGAGTACCCCACTAAGAATTATGTCTAATTCTCAGTCTAACCCCCTGAGCTGGAGAAATCGTGATGGTGATTTAGACAGCTTTGGGCTTGTATTTTATCTTTTTTGCTTTTTGGGAGAGGGTTTTCTTTTCTTTTCTTTTCTTTTTAATTCATTTGATAACCAAGAAACCCAAGTCTCTCATGGGCTCTGCTGTTGGTATTTCTCACCTTTGGATGAGGGAACCAAGGAGGTGATGCTTCAGAGTTTCTGGATATTTCTCCGCCCTGGACATCCCCATCATGGAGGCCAGCCTGGAGCTGTGGGCCAACATAAAGGCTGCCTGCTGTTCAGGTGCTTTCAGCCTGTCCCTTACTGGTTAGGCCTCTGGCTCTTGAGCATTTAGAAGAGCAGATGATAAGTCACCAGAGAACTGTCCGCCTTCAAGTCTTCTGACCTCTGACTCCACTATCTTGAGCCCTGTCCCAGCTGTGCTGTAGACCCCTGACCCTCTCACCTTTAGCCCCCGCACACTTCTGCCGTGCTTCCCCCACCACACACACGCACCAGTTTTTGCTAAATAAAGCTTGTCTTATTTTGTTGCTTGCTTTGGGTGTTGCTGGGGGGCTGCTGAGTGCCAGCCTGGCAGGGGGAAGAGGGAAGCACAAATGGCTCACCCTCCTTATCTTTGGACCCCCCGTGGCAAGGGAGGGAAGGCACCCACTGGACAGGTCCTGGAGCGGGCCTTGGACTGACAGCCCAAGGGTAGACCACCTGGTCTTCCCTGCCTGACCACAGATCAAAAGAGCCAAGGTACAAAATTCTGTTTATTTCCAACTAGCAGGTGAGCAGAGAAGGTGGGGCAGGTGACTGGCTGGGACTCCTGGCCTGGATCTCTGGATGCAGGCGGTGGCCAGGCTGGAGAGGACCCACCCCAGGGCAGGGATCCCCTCCTTGGTTTGGAGCCAGAGACCTGCTGCCCTTGGGGTGAAGCCCAGGTGACCTCAGAGGAAAAGGAGGGCCAGCCCAAGTGTGGACCACGGAAGAAAGCAATCTGTCTGGGGGTGGGGGCAGGGGCAGGCCAGTGTACCCCATCTGCTCTGGCTCTGCCTGGGTGGAGGCAGGAGAAGGACTTGAGGGGACCCCATTGGAGAGGGTCAGGGTTCAGCTCTGTAGTCGGGCCTGACTGGAGCTTCAGGGAAATGGGTTTCGCCCGCGGGGGAATGGGTTGGCAGAATGGAGCCAGACAGCAGGGCATCCAGCACAAGGCCAGGGCTCATGAGATCAGGACTGAAGCAGCGGGCTTCCAGGGACACCACCTCACACGTAGTCCCTCTTGTCCAGCCCAGACGCCCCCGAACGGGAGGGGATGGAGTAACCCAGCCTGGGGCCTCGGGGCCGGTCCATCTGGGGTGGAGGGCACGTGCAGCAGAGGAGGCCCCCGCCCAGCATAAGCAGGGCGGCAGCGGCCCAGCCCAGATAGAGGGAGGCCCCCAGCTCCCGCTTGAGGGCCTCGGCCACCAGAGGGTTGTAGAAGTCCTGGATGATGGCATGTGCGGTCCAGCAGACAGGGATGAGCACCAGGAGGCCCGAGAGCAGCAGGAGGACCCCTGCGGTGAGCACAATTCGGGCCTTGGCGCCTTCATCCTCCACGCAGGTGGTGCACTGGGCCCCTGTGATGGCCACGAGCAGCCCGAGCAGGGCCAAGAGGAGGGCGACAACACAGAGGGCGCGGGCAGCCTGCAGGTCCTGGGGCAGCGCCAGCAGGGAGTCATACACCTTGCACTGCATCTGGCCTGTGCTCTGCACCACGCAGGACATCCACAGCCCCTCCCACACCACCTGGGCCACCACGATGCTGTTGCCAATGAAGGCGGTCACCTTCCACAGGGGCAGGGCACAGGACACCAGGGTGCCCAGCCAGCCCAGCACAGCCAGGGTCATGCCCAGGAGTTCAAGGGCTGTTGAAGCCATCTGTCCCCTCAGGTCTTCTGAACCTTGAACAACCTGGCTGACTCAGGGGTGGGTCGGATCCTGCAGGGTGGGCGTCTTGGCGCCCAGCGCAAGGAGAAGTCCGCGTCCTCGGCAGGACAGTCCTCACATCTGTGGGCCTCTTGCAAAGCACGTCTCTCTGAGCCCCTCACGGGTGTCTCTCTCACCCTGACACGCACAGGTCAATCTCACAGTCCTGCTCCAGCCAAGTCGCAGTGTCCCCTCCAGGGGCCCGTTGCCTATCCGATGCCCAGTGGCTGCTCCTCCTGCCACCCTGCTGTCACGTCCTGGCCGCCGCCCTCCTGGCCCAGCTTGCAAAGACCCTCCAGACCCACCTTCAGGCTGAGGTCCTGCCGGCAGGTGCAGCTTCACACTGAGCAACGCACCCTCTATGGGTGTCACCTGGGGACTCAGACGGCTCCCAGGTGCAGGCGGGGTTTTGAGGTGGAGGCAGAGGGAGGGGCGGCGGAGCCGAGACTGGCGGAGGCTGAGCTACTGGGAGAAGGAGGGGCTGGGGGTGGGATGGGGAGCCTGGGAAGGGGTGCCGCCACCGGGAACCAGACGAAAGGACATCCGTGCTTGTGGGGATGCAGGGACAAAAGAAAGGAGAGGCTGAGGACCAGCTGGGGAGTAGGCAAGGGTGAGGGCGGGGCTCCAGTCGGTGCTGAGAAGGAAAGTGGAGGTTCAGCTGCCTCCTGAGCCGCAGCCTCCGCCCCCAGCAACTCCTCCCTGTGGGCTTTTCATTTTGTGTTGCAAACACACCCAGCTCCCCCAGTATCCACACCCCCAGCCCAGCTCCCGTCCCCCTGCCCGCCCCAGGAAACTGATCCGTCTCCAGTCTCAGCCCAGTGGCCCCAGCTGCTCTCAGGGGCCGGCCCCGCCCACACTGTTCCCCTGGCAACAGGTGCCTGGCGCCCAGCTCAGGTGGCATCGCCCAGGCAACGGCCTAGAAACCACCCCCCCAACTTCTACCGCAGCTCAGGTGTGCCCTTCCTACCCCCAGATACTGAAACTGAGGGCTGAGCCACCGAAGGTCTCCAGGGGCCGAGCATAAAGAGTCGTCTGTGGAAGTAGGGGAGGGGCGTGCAGAGGTCTGTGATGAAGGGAAGAGTGGCAGAGACAGGAGCCCAAGATGGGGGTGAAGCCCCAGGACCCAAGTCTTTTCCACGGGGAGTAAGTGATCGCTCTGGAAGAGACCCCACAGAGGAGGGCAAGGGGGAGAAGCCCAGGTGAACCCTGCCTCATAGTCCTCAGGAAAGACCCCCTCGGAGCCTGTGACTCCCTTTGTGGGGAGCAACCTGAGACTCATAGACTACAGTTCAAATCCTGCCTCCAACAAGGGACAGATTATGGAAGGTCAAGGTCCTTAACCTCCTTAGGTCAAAGACCCTCTGTGAGAAACCTGATGGGACCCACAAACATGGACTCCTCATTTGGGGGGTCATGAACCCCCTCAAGCCCTTTCCTAGGTTCTAGGAGCTGAAGGAAAAGGAATGGGGGGTAGGGGACACTCATGACAATTCCTTCCATTCATATACTTTCCTGGGTGGCTAACAGACTCTTCAAGGAGCTGGGCCCTTAATCTGGAAGAGCCTCTGGCCTCTATGCCTCCCCCAGGAGGGCCCACAGCCCGTCTGCCCTATGAGGAGATAGCCCCTGATGGCCCGAGGGTTCCCCAGGCACACCTCATTCACTGCACTGCTCTAGGGCCCTGGGAGCCGTGCACACTGGGTGCCTCTTCACTTGCTCCGTGGGGCTTAGCCTATAAGAGATTTTCACTTCCAGTGCTTGCCTGCTTTTGGGAATGGGTTTTAGCCCTTTTTGGAAGAGAGGCTTCTACTCTCATCAGATTTGCAAAAGGGTCAGTGACCAGAGGAAGCAGAGAGCCGCTCTCCCTAAAATGGAGACGGAGGCCAGCACCACGGAGTAGGACTGCAAGGTGAACTCTGGTGGCCCGGGCTCTTCCTGCACACACTACCTCCTCCAGGGCCGGGAGTGGGGGCGCCACTGGCAAGGGGCCGAGCCTAGATCTCTCGGAGAGGAGGGGCGGCTGAGAGGAAGGGCAAATAGAGGCAAGCCTGGGGCCTGGAGGAATCCAGACACACAGGTTCCAGCAGGTGTCAGGAGGCAGCGGCGCCCGGGCGGGAGAGGGTCCCAGGGAGCTGCCCACGGGGCCTCCAGCCGGGTCTGCCTCAGGCGCTGAGAGGTGCCCGCGGCCGCTCAGCCTGCAGCGGGGGCCGGGCCCCCAGTCGCACAGGCAGGTGTAAACCCCCAGTGCCCGGCCCGGAGGAAGTGTCCTGCCCGGGGCGGCACCGGGACCGTCGAGGTTGGAGATCCCAGTTGTCTTGGGCTCCGCACGTAGGCCCTCCGCAGAGAGGCCTGCGCTCCCTGACGTGGCCGCCCCTGGAGCCGCTGCTCGTGGGCCCACATGCGGCTGTCACCCGCCTGTCCCCGCCGGCCGTCTGGGGGCTGCTGCAGCTTCCCACCTAAGTCTATTCTTTTCCGTGTTTGTAAGACGAGGCACCAGGCACCGCCGTCCCAGGCCCCCAGGGCGGGTGAAAGTGGGACAGGCCGTTGGGGACAAGGAGGGACGGCCGGCAGGAGGGGGCAGCCGCGGAGGAAGAGGCGCGTCCGGCCCTCAGCCGTGCTCGGCCCTCCCGGGTCCCGGTCACCTGGACGCCGCTGGATCTGGGAGCCAAACAAAGGGTTAAAGTTGGGGCCTGGCAGGGCCTGTAAATCGGGCTGGAATGCCATTGATATGGAGAGGTGGGGACTCCCTCTGCGCGGTCGCCGCCTCAAAGGCACTTCAACACGTCCGTCCGCAGGAATCCCCACCCCCACACCTCAGCCCGGAAAGAGGTGGGGGAGGGGAACCTGTCCCGCTGCACTGCTGTGGAGGGAAACTGAGGCACGGGGGAAGGGCCGCGCCCTGTTCACTGCTTCTGGTTGAGGCGAACTGGACGTGACCTTCGTTCTCTGGGTGGGGGGGCACCCATGGGGGCAGAGGAAACCCGGATGGGGCTTAGATGGGGGAAGGGCAGTTGTGGGTTAGCTCTAGTCCTCACGTCCACCACGCTTTTATTAAAAAAAAAATTTTTTTTTAAATTTTATTTGAGAGAGCACACCAGAGAGCACAAGCAGGGGGACCGGCAGAGGGGGAGGGAGAAGCAGGCTCCCTGCTCAGTGGGAGCCCGATGTGGGGCTGGATCCCAGGACACAGAGATCAGGGTCTGAGCCGAAGGCAAACATTCAACGCACTGAGCTGCCCAGGCGCCCCTCTACCATGCTTTTAGAGAAAAGTGTGGCCCAAAGACAAAGGAGGGGAACTGAAGGTCCGGAGAGCCACCATGGTGCAAAGGAGTACGGGGGTGCACTGGGGGACAACCAGCCTCTGCTTTGCAGAGGTGCCCAAGGCCCCAGACTTTGTAGGTAGAAAAGCCAGATCCCTGGGCCCCTGAACCAAAAGGTGCAGATGAATCCTCAAGGTCCCTTGACAGTTCTTACTGGGTTACTACCCATTTTACATTTTACAGACAGGGAAACAAGCTCAGAGAGCTATGGGAACTTGGCCACAGGTACTTGTGAGAAACAGGACAAGCCTGAAGGAGCCCCAGACCCTGACTTCAAGGCCCAGAGCCCAGAGCTACAGGGTGAGCTGGGCCTCCTGGTGCCTCTTTCCCCAAAGGCAGCCCAGTAGCCACCCCCCCCCCCCCATCCTGCCCCATTCCTCCCCAGCCTGCGATCCTTCCATCCCACACCAGGCACCCTGCACAGGACTGCATCTGGATCTGCTTTCACCCAGAGCCACCCCCCACCTGCTGCACCTTCACCCTGTGTCCTGGGCACAGACCCACAGACTGCACCATCATTGCTCACCACCTGCTCTGGGCAGCCTAAGAGACTCTGGGCCAGACCTTGCTGGGCAAGTGACAATTGCAGTCATCTCAGGTGCCTCTTGGCTAGAAAATGAAGGAAGCAGTCTGCCTCACCCACCTCCAGGGTCACTCTAAGAATTTGTGCAGGCAGGGAGCACCCCACGCACCTTGGGATGATCATAGGTATTGACTTGGCAGGAGAATATTTTGTTAACAGTATCGTGGTGGTTTCACCTGTAAACCTGATCAGACTCCATGGATCGAGTAGCAAGCAATTAGCTTTATTATCTGTCATAACTGTCAGCTTTCACCAGGCAGCAGTTGTTCATCCGGGGTTCTGAGGGTGGGGTTGCCCTTCCCCTCACTGTGGTGATATCCTTCCAGTTTACTCTGATTCTTTGCAGGGAGAGGAGAGGAGAGCCCCGGAATGTAAAGGGGGTGGAGGAAGCAAGCCAGCAGGAGTGGGCTGTGATTCAAGAAAGGGGAAGGGGAGTCATTAGTAAGGTACTTAGTGCCTTTGGCTCCTGCCCAGGACTGCTGGGCGCCCAAGGCTCCAGGTCAGTGAGAGACAGGGTTTCAGATACAGTAGGAAGAGACACTGGGAAGACAGGTCTGGAGGTGGGCCAGCGCCCCAGGGGAGAGGACACTGCCTGTATGGATCGCATGGTGGCCCCCAACAGTATGCCTGGGCTTAAACCCTGGAATCTGTGAGTGTGGCCTTATTTGAAAACAGGGTCTTTGCATTTGTATTTATATTAAGATAAATTTAAAACCTCAAGATGAGATCCTTCTGGATTCAGGGTGGACTCCACATCCAATGACAGGTGTCTGAGAGGAAAATAGGAAGATTGGAGACACAGGGTAAGGGCTGGTGAAGACAGAGGCCAAGGCTGGATGCCAGGGGCCACCAGAAGCTCCGAGAGGCCAGGAGAGATCCTCCCCTAGAGCCATGGGGCAGCACAGCCCTGCAGCGCCTTGATTTGGGACTTCTGAGATGATAAATTCCTTTTTACTTTAAGCTGCCCAATTTGTGGCGATTTGCTACAGCAGTCACAGGAAATTCATATACTGCCTTTCTTGCTGATGGGTTCTCAGCTCTCAGAGGTCCCCCAAGGTCATTCTGGCTTCCTGATACCACTCCTGAGCTGCTGCAGAAGAGCACATTGAGATAGGACTTGTGCCTGGTTACCTGAGCCGAGCCACCTGAGTAACAAAGGAAATGTTTATTCTGACTTGCACAGGCTGGGGAGAATCTGGCAATGTGGGGGTGGAGGAGAGGCCAGTAAAGGTGGGGAGAGCAAAGGGGCTTCCTTTCATGAGTCACCTTGGGCGCTTTCCTGCCGGCGGGGGATGACCTAGCCCTTGCCTGTGATGCTGCGGCTCCAGGGCCCAGTATCGGTCGTCCATCAGCACCGCGGCTTTTCCGGGGCACCCAGGCCTGCAGAAGAACCCTGGGCTCTATTTCAGTTAAGTGTGACTCAAGACTTGGAAGGCAGCATATGGGTCTCGCAGAAGCCATCCACACATAGTGGGTCAGGGCCTTAGTCATGCACCCAGACTCTTCGTTTTATAGTGGAAAATGCGACATTTTGCGAACGCAGAGCATTTTAATTTTTTTTTTAGAATTTTTACTTATTTACTTATTCATAGAGACACACACCGAGAGAGGAGAGGCAGAAGCAGGCTCCACGCAGGGAGCCCGACATGTGGGACCGGTCTCCAGGGTCAAGCCCTGGGCCTACGGCAGGCGCTAAACCGCTGCGCCACCGGGGCTGCCCAGGCAGAGCATTTTAAACGCTTGTTTTAATTTCCTGGAGCCAAGTGCGGTGCCCCCCGCCCGCCCCGGCGGCTCTGATAAGCCGCCCACTTATCAGCACAGGGGATGAGTTACATTCTCAAATAACCAGGCAAGAGGCTCGCTGTAGGGCAGCAAAGTGGAATAAAGACCCTATTCTTAAAATGAACTTATTTTTAGACTTGCTCCTCCCCCCCACCAAAGTTGGCCGGCGCCCCTGACACCGCTCCCGCCTCCCCAGCCCGGGCTCCGACCCTCGCTTTGCGCTTCGGCCGGCGGGGAAGGCGGTGAGGGCGCCCGGCCCCGCGCCCCAGGCGGCGCTGCTTACTCAGCCGCCCGCAGCCCGCCGGGGTCCAGACCTCGGAAGGGCCGGGCGGTCAGCAGGGCGGCGACAGGAAGAGGTGCGGCGGCGGCGGCGGCGGCGGCGGCGGGAAGGCGGGCAGCAACCAGGGCGCGCAGGGCGCGGGCGGAGCCAGCAGGCCGGAGGGCGAGGGCCGCGCGGGCAGCGGCGGCAGCGGCTGCGGGGGCGGCTCGGCCAGCAGGGGTGGGCGGCCGCGCGCACCCACGGGCCCGGGCGTGGCGGCGACGGCGGCTGCGGGCAGCGGCGGCAGCGGCAGGTGCGCGGGCGGCGGCGCGGGCGCGGGCAGGCGCGGCAGGTCCTGCAGGGCGAGCGCGGCGGCGGGCGGCGCGGGCACGCAGGCCTCGGGCGGTAGCTCGGGCAGCGCCAGGTGGGCGCCGGGGCCCCAGGGCGCCAGCGGCTCGGGCCACAGCGGCAGCGCCGGCAGAGGCGGCAGCTCCGCCAAGGCGAGCGCCGAGGGCGGCGGCGGCGGCGGCGCGGGGGGCAAGCCGGGCGGGAGGCTGGGCAGCGGCGGGTGCGGCAGCGACGGGGCGGGCGGCGGGGTCAGCGACAGGGACGCGCGGGCCTGGCCCAGCCGCGAGTGGGCGCGGGCGCGGGCGAGGCGCGGGCTCGAGCGGGAGCGGGGAAGCCGCGCCGCCAGCTTGGCCGCCGCTGCCACCCGGGGGCCCGGCGCCCGCCTCCAGCCGCGACCCGATCCCTCCCCCCGGCGGCCACGCGCGGTGCGGGGACCGGCCCAGCCAATCACGGGCCGACGCGCCCGCCGCCTTCGCGTCCGTCCCGCCAGGCGGCACGAGCTACTTCTGGCGGCCAATCAGAGGCGGCAGCGCTTCTGTCAAGCTCTTCCTCCCGCCCTCCCGCGGCCCCAACCAATCACGGCGTCCCGCGGAGCTCAGGCCCCGCCCCCGCCAGCCCGGGGCCCAGGCGCTGCACACGCGCCGTTGGCGCCCCCACCTGGCGGCAGGGCCCGCTGAGCCGCGGCCCCGCGGCCAACCACGGTTAACCTTAGTGTCTCCGGGATGAGGCGCCTGGCCTGGGTCAAGACTTGTGCAGGTTCTCGTTCAGTTATCTCAAAGAAAAAATAATTCGGAACCAGAATTTGATGACATGGAGCATTTACGCTATTGTTAACGGAGGATATAAACGATAGATGGGTGACAATTAGAAAAAAGGAGAGAATGGTCCATCTCTTTATAATCGGAATATAGGGGGCACCTGGGTGGCTCAGTGGTTGAGCGTCTTCTGCCTTTGGCTCGGGTCGTCATCCCGGCATCCTGGGATTGAGTCTCACGTTCAGGATCCTCGCAGGGAGCCTGCCTCTCTATCTCTCATGAATAAATAAATAAAATCTTAAAAAATAATAATAATAAAATCGGAATATAGAAACTTTTATTAGAATAATATTAGAGGGGCACCTGGGTGGCTCAGTGGTTGAGTGTCTGCCTTCGCCTCAGGGGCCTGAGATGACCCACAGGGAGCCTGCTTCTCCCTCTGCCCGTGTCCCTGCCTCTGTCTCTGTGTCTGTCTCTCATGAATAAATAAACTCTTTTTGAAAAAGAATAATATTAGAACATTTTTAGGTGGGTTAGGAAGGGATATCACCCATTGCCCTCACTGAGACAGTCTGCTGGGTGGCCCTTGTGTCCAGAGGTTGGGTTTTTTTCTTTTAAGATTTTATTTATTTACCTGATGGGTGGGGGAGAGAGAGAGAGAGAGAGAGAGAGAGAGAGAGAGAGAGAGCACACAGAGGGAGAGGGAGAAGCAGGCTCCCTGATGAGCATGGTGCTGGTTGACACAGAACTCCATCCCAGGACCCCAGGATCACGCCCTGAGCTGAAGGCAGACGCTCAATCACTGAGCCACTCAGGCATCCCCAGAGGTTGATTTCTAATCCTCTTTTCCAGGGTTAAAGAACAAAAATTCAACTGAGTAAATTTGCAGGTTTAATCGGCTTTAAGGATTCATGAATGGGGCAGCACCTGATCCACCAAGTAAAGAGAACTGCAAGTTGTGCAGCATGGAAGGTTTTTATAGGAAGGAGGAGGAGGGTGCAAGGACGTGATTAGCAAAAGAAAAGATTGTTCCAGGCAAGGTCACCTTGTCTTTAGGAGGTGTGTGTGGGGAGTCTTAGGTGGTCTTATGTGGATTACCTCATCTTCCTTGGGGGAGGGCAGATAGTGAAGGCCCATGTGACATCAACTCATTGGTGCTGACCTGAAAATTCTTGACTGACCCCTTAAGACTTTCTGGGGGAGGTGGAAACTGATTAACTTGGGTGTTAAGCCTTTCATTTGGGGACTTGGCCTAAGTGGCTCCATTTTTGGCCTGTAGTTTTCTAACACCTGTAAAAAGACATAATTTATTCTATTATCTTGGGACAGAGAAAGGTGAGACTATTTGGACTTTTTAAAAAAATTTTAAGATCTTATTTATTTGACGAGAGCTAGAGAGAGCCAGCCAGAACAAGTGAGAGGAATGGCAGAGGGAGAGGGAGCAGCAGACTCCCCACAGATTAGGGAGCCCCATGCAGGGCTCCATCCCAGGACCCTGAGGTCTGACCTGAGCCAAAGACAGATGCTTTACCCACTAAGCCACCCAGGCAACCCTGACTATTTAGAGATTTTAAAACAATTAGTAGTTCTGTGAAAAAGGAAAAATCCAGGATTCTCAAACAGAGCAAATCAAATGAGGTTGGCTAAGAAAAATCAGGCTGGAATTCCAATGTGCACAGAATCTCCTACAAGCTGACAACCTTAAGCCTTGTGCCTATTGCACTGAGGTTTTGGTCTACACCTAAATCCCATCTTTGTAAATCAGGCCATAAAAAAATTAGGGTTCCTCATAAGTTACCCAATCCTATCAAACTGGAAATGTCCAGATAAGTACTTCTGTCAGGTGGCAAGAGGTATGGGCTTGGGAGGGCACAGGGAGAGAACAGAGGCCGAGAGGGATGGTTCTGGGCCTGGCCTGGCTCTGAGTAGTTCAGAATAGCAGGTCAGTCCCCAGTTGTGCAACTACCCCCACCCCTGAGCTCCCCACCCCCCTTTCTGGAGGAGGGCGGGGAGGATTTTGCTTCCGCATTTCTGGGAAAGCAGGATAAGAAAAAGCAGCCAACTAGTAGCACTAATATGGATACTGGATTAGTCACTGGCTTTTTGAGACGTTTGAAAGCGTTCAGTAATCTGAGCTATTAAATGACTGATTTATTCATTTCCAAGAACCCCTTAAGTGCTTAGGAAGAAGTAACTGGTTGGATTTGTAGATCAAGGAGATTCCGTGTGTAACTGAAGCGTATAAGGAAATTGGGTTAATCAGGTTTGTAAGGTGCACTGAATGTTCAGGGGGAAGTCAGATCTGTTAAACTCATAATCTTTTTTTCAAACTCATAATCTGAGCATTAATCAGAGAATGTGAAAGTGAGTTTTATATCCTAATTATAAAATTAATCAGTACAATAACACTGGGAAGCACGTGGAAGGCTTAAGAGAAAAAGATTTTTTGCTTTAATAGGTTGATTATAAACATGGACATCAATAATGCACAGGTCCCCTAACTGGGATGTGGCTCCCCCTCTGGATGGTGACAAAGCACTGCCCCGTTAGGGAACAGGTGAAGGAGGTGACGGCCGCAGCAGCACACAGCACGCAGCCAAACAGTGAAGCACGTCGCCTTTATTAATACTTTCAGCCTGCAGGAGACCCCAGGCCAGAAGCACGCCCCTGGGTCTGGGCGCCCTTGCCCAACACCCCAGGCTGCGTCCAGGGTTCTCAGGAGGGGTCAGCAGGGCCTCAGGGCTCAGTGCCTCCCAAGAGGTCAGGGGCCTGGGGAGAGACAGGGCCCTGGTGAGGTCTGGACCCCTCCTTGCCTCCCAGGGCCCCCAAGCTGTCCCTCTTCCTCCTCTGGTCTCTAAGTCACTCAACAGATACCCACAGGCGACCTGAGAGCCCGCTGTCCCTCCAAGGGCTGGGGAGCCAGCCTGGAGGGGCAACAGTGGTAACAGAGGGCAAGGGGGGCGGGCAGGGCCACCATGACCGTCTCACCTCCATAGCCGTTTCCCAGGCCGCTGCTGCCTCTCTTCACATCCGGGCTGCCTAAGGCACAGACAAGCCGGGGCATGGGGTCATCAGGGATGGCAGAGTCCTTCTGCCCTGCCCGGCTTCACCCCAGGCCCTGGGAGACCACCACTTACCGAAGGGTCCGGGACCCAGCTCTGGCCTCAGCTGTCCATAGGTTGCTGGGGGGAGGACAAAAGGTGGGAGCATAGAGTCCCCGGTGGCCCCCACCCAGGGTCTTCACCTCCCCATCCTGATCTCGTGTCCAGGCTCCTGTTCAGGGTCCCCTGCTCCACCTGTCTCTCCTCACACCCCATCCGTTCCCACCTAATCCCTCCTGTCCCTGTTCTACTCCTGCTCTCCGGGGCACTGGGTGGACCTAGCCCAAGCCCCTGCTCCCGACAGGCACCCCTACAAGCCCATAATGCTCCTCCATGCACCCCATTACCTGGCTGGCTCCCGACCCCTGGATACGCGCCTCCAGCCCCATATCCAGGCTTCGGGGCGAGGCCCCAGGGCTGGACGGAGGGCCAGGAAGAGCCGCGGAGGGCCCCGGCCTGACCTGCAGAGGAGGGCTACTGTGAGCACCCTGGCCTTCTGGAGCTGGACGTCCAGGATGCCGCAAACTTCCCGGGGCCTCAGAGGTTCCAGGCAGCGGTTCATCCCCTAAACACTCGTTCCTACCATTTCCTTCGGGGCCTGGAACTGCTGCTTTGGGGTAGGCAGGTGCTTCCTCCCCGTAGCCTGTAAAAGATCCAAGAGATTCCGGCCTGGCCCCTGGACATCCCTCGCCCTCATCCCCTGCCCTCTGCCCTCTGCCCCCCACTCACCGTTCCTAAAGCCATTGGCCCCAGGGAACTCTGGAGGAGGGAGGAGGAAGTCAGACAGGAGTAGCCCCTGGGCCCCCACCCCACCCCACCCCAGCACCCCCAGGCACCTGGCTGCAGGAAGACCCCGGCTCCCAGACCATTCCCATAAACAAAACCTGCAAGACAGAAGGAGAGGAGGGCTGGGTGGGTGGTGGGGGTGGTGGCTCAGGGTGACCAGTTCCTGGAGAGACAGGAGGCAGCAGGCAGACAGACAGACTGGCTCAGAGGCAACCTGGAGAGGGCCTCACACACTGTCCCGCTCAGCCAGCTGACCCTGTGCAAGGCCTACCTTCTGGAAGCCTCTCCCGGGCTCCCTGGGGGCAGTCTCCCTCTCGCCCAGGGCTGTACGTCAGTCTGCCCCTGTGCCCTCCCCAGACGCCACACCTGTCCCTGGCTGGCCTGCTGGCCCAGTGGCGTGTGCCGGCTCAGTAAGGAGAGCCAAGCACAGGAGGGCTGGCTGCGGGGAAGACAGCAGCTTGCGCCCAGGGGCCCAGGGGACTCACCGACTTTCTGAGGCTTGAGGCCACCAACAAAGCCTGAGGGGGAGGAAATGGCAGAGACGGGGTCGGAGAGAGCTGAGCGAGGGCGCGGGAAGGGGGCAGGGGAAGGGCCTCCTCACCCAGTTCTGTACCTGCTCCATAGCCATTTGGGAGCTGGGACCCTGTGAGGGGAATGGGGATCAGCTGAGAGCACCCACACTTTCCCTAACTCACCAGGGAGCAAGTAGGAACCTGAGGGGCTGGGGGTGGGGGACAGAGGGACACCCCCTACCGACAGGGAATAGAACAGGGAAAAACATGCTTCCCATTCAGCGAGAGAGCCTGCGGGTGGGTAGACTCTAGACTCGGGGAGGGACTTCCTGGCCTTGAGGAGCCTGAGCAGCTAAGTTGACAGGGGCCCAAGGACAGTGGAGGAGTGACCCTAGGAGTGACCCAGTGTCCTAGGAGGTGGGGACAGAGAGCAGAGTCACACCTGCTTTCTGAGGCTTCAGTCCCCAGGAGATGGCCGGAGTCGGTGCTAGGAGGAAGGCCAAGGGACAGGAGTGAGCCGAGGGCCAGGAGGAGGCCGTGCTGCAGCCTGCCCTGGGGGCCGGGGCGGGGGCGCTGCCAACCGGGGTCACCCAGGGTCTCAGGGCCAGAGTCAGGCTTCCCCTCAGCTCGCTGTGACGAGCCTCAGTCCCGCTAGAATGGCTGTGGGGGCTTCCGAGCAGCCCAGCTAGACCCAGCCCCTCCTGGGACCAGGCATCCCTGGTGCCCCTCCTGGTGCCCCCCAACCCCCCACACTGACCTGGGAACTTGCCTTTCTGCACTGGGGGAGAGGGCTGAGATTTGGGACCCCAGTCGCCCCCTTTATCAGAAGGGGCCCCGAAGTGGGAGACTTGGGGAGAAGCAGTGGAGGGACCCTCCCATTGCAGGGACCTAGATCGGGGAGGAAGTGGGAGGGCAGTGAACCCAGGCGGCGCCTTCCCCGGCTGCTCTCCTGGCCATCTAGCATGGCTCCTCTGCCTTCCAGCAACACCCTCCGGCCTCTCCTGATGTGCCTCCCTTCACCCCCAGCCCCGCCCGGGAGCCTCACCTGACTGGGCCCCCAACCCATTTCCGTTGCCATATCCTGCAGAGAAAAAGCAGGGACGTGACAGGGAGCAATACGGGGAGGGGAGGGTCCTGGAGGGAGGCAGGAGGAGGTGCAGGACCACAATGGGAGGGCTCTCACTTGCCTGGCTTTTGAAGTTTCACACCCCCTCCCAGAGCTGCAGGAGACAGCCTTCAGACTTCAGACCTCGAGCCCCCCACTCCAGTCTCCCCGTCCTCCCCAGCCCCCACTGTACTCACCTGCTGGGAGCTGCAGCCCGGGCCCCGGCAAGTATCCTGGGGGGAAGAGCAGGCATGAGGGCAGAGGCTGGGCAGCAGCAGCTGCAGGGCAGGGCAGAGGAAGGGCATGGGGTGGGGGGGCTTACCTGGCTTTGGAGGGCTCAGGCCCCTTCCCAGGCCTGCGGAGATACAGAAACAGGCTGAGTGACAAGTGGGCCTTCCCCAGGACCCAACTCTGCCCCAGGAGGCTCTATGCCCCCTCCTCCCCCACCCCCTCCCCCCAGCACCCCAGGGCCCCCCCTGCCTCTCTCACCTGGCTGGGCCCCCTCGCCTGGGAAGGCTCCTGCTCCCAGCCCATTCCTGTAGACTGGGAGACAGGGTGTGAGTTGTGAGGGGGAAAGGAGGGGTGGGTGGAGAGTTTCCAGGGGTAGAGAAAGAGTAGGGGCCCCATCCTGACACCGACCCCAATTCCTGAGTTTTCCCACAGCACCAAGCAATTCTCCTGACACCAGCTGGATGTCTGACTATGTCACTCAGTCCTGGCACCAGCCACCTGCAGATGGCCTCCGACTCCCCATCACAGCCCCCGTGGCCACCAGCACTTCTGACCCACTGGCTATGAACTGCACTCCCTGGAGGTGAGTGATTTGCTACAGCAGCTCACAGAACTTAGGGAAACAGGTTACCTACTAGAACACAGGCCTCTTACAGGGCCGAGAGCTCAGGATGGCAGATGAGAGGCATGCAGAGGGCAGGCTTGGGGGAAGGCCTGAGGGGCCTGGGCCCTGCCCTTGCCCCCCCCCCTCCGTACCTCCAGGGGGCACCTCCAGGAGCAGCTCCACGGGGGGCACCTCCAGGGGGCAACCGTCCCAGTGGCTCTCCCAACCTAGCCCTTCTCAGGGTTTGGGGAGGCTTCCTTGCACTGGCCCTCTGGTGACTCTTTCAATCTCCAGCCCACCCCCTCCGTAGAAGTCAAAGGTTGAACCCGAATCACAAGGTGGGTTCCCCTGGCAACTAGCTCCCCCCTTAGGTGACTTAGTGGCTCTGCAAGTCACTTCACTAGCCACAAAAGACACCTGCACCCCTCACTGAGGAGAGTCCAAGACTGAGGAGCTCTGCGCGGGAGCTAGAGACCCCACAGTTACTTCCTACTAGAAGTCACGGTATCACAGGGAGAGACTTCACCTGGCTTCAGCTTCCCGCCCTCACGGATGCCTGGAGAGATGCAGCAGGTGAGCTCCCGCCCCCATCTCCGCCCCTCCCCAGAACCCCTGGCGTCTGCCGCCTCCCTACCTGGTCTGTAGCCCATGGGAACCACAGGGCCTGTGGGGACAGGAGAGGCCTGGTAGGAAGGCCAGGGCTCAGACAAGGAACCCGGGCCTCCTGAGCCTCCTGCCACCTCCGCTCAGTCGCCAGCCCCGCCCTTGCCCTTTCCTGGTCGGGCAGGATGGGGCCAGGTGAGGACCAGCGCTCCCCTCCCCTCAGCACCTGCCCTGGGGCTGTGGGGAGCAGGGGGGCCCTGGGGGAGGAGGGATGAATGGGGGGTAGGGTGGGGGATGAGCAGGGGTCTAGGGTGGGGGAACCACCTGTGGTCCCCTCAGAGTTTAGCAGAATCAGGGGTCCTGGAGGCCCCATCAGCTGCTCCTAAGCCTTCACCAGCCCTGCCCCTGCAAGGCCTGGAGGGAGGGGGGTGAGGATGCCCAGACTTGTACCCCCCAGGCCCCTCCAGTCTCTCACCTGGCTGGGCTCCCAGCCCATTGCCATTTCCAAATCCTGGGGGGCAGATGGACAGGGGATGTAGTGGGGGCAGGGGAGCTCAGGTTTGGGGGAGGTGCAGAAAGGCAGGAGTGAGGCTGATCTGGCTTTGGGGTTTACTGCCCCACCTTGGCCTTGGCTGGGGGAGGTGGAAGCTGATGTTGCCCCTGCCCTGACCTCTCCTCAGGGTCCCCTATGCACCTCCCACACCTTGTTCCTGCTTTTCTCCCAACCCCTGGGACCCAAACCCAGCTATCCTCACATGGCTGGGCTCCTGGTCCATTTTTGTTACCACATCCAGGGAGGAGGAACGGACAGTGTTTGAGGGGTTCAGAAGGAGGCAGTGGGTGCAAGGCCGCCTCCTTCCTCCCCGGGCTTCAGGGGCTTCCCGCCCCTCCCGGCCACAGGCCAGGCTCTGCCCCACCACCACATGGAGGCCAGCCCTCTGCCTTCCTCTGGCCCCGGGAGAAGCCTGGGCCCCAGCCCTGGGAAGGCCATGCCCTGCAGCGGTTCCCAGACCCTAGGGAGTGACAGGGAGGCTGAGGAGGGGGTGCTCTGGCTTCAGGGGGTTCATGGATATAAAAGAGTCCGGGGCAGGACTCACCTGGCTTCTGAGGCTTCCTGCCCACCCCAAAGCCTGTAGAAGACACAGGAGCAGGTGAGGCACCTGGGAGTCCCGTCCCAAGGCCTCCCCAGGGCCTCCCCACTTTGCTCCTACCTGCTCCATATCCATTCTGGGTTGCTAGGCCTGTGGGAAGACGAAGGGTGAGTTGGGGTATTTGGGGTCCAGCTGAGGTAGATGTGAAGGGGCCCCCTTCAGAGCCAAGCCAGAAAGCTGGAATCCCAGAGGCCTCCTCTCAGCACTCCCTCAATTACTTACCAATCCTACTCCAACAAGGCCTGGAGGGAGGCGGGAGAGGAGCCCAGAGGCGGCTCCCCAGGCCCCCCAGTCTCTCACCTGGCTGGGCTCCCAGCCCATTGCCATTCCCGAATCCTGGGGGGCAGTTGGGGGGCTGTGTGAATGGGGTGGAGCTTAGGTTTGGGGGTGGAGATAGGCAGGGGCGAGGCTCACCTGGCTTCTGGGGCTTCATACCCCCTCCAAAGCCTGGTGGAGACAGGGAGCAGATGAGGGCCCAGTCCCCATCTCTGGGTGTCCCCAGAGCCCTGGGATACCCCTACCTGGTCCGTAGCCATTTTGAGTCACAGGACCTGATGGGAAGTAAGAGGGCCTCTGGGCCAGTGTCTCTGAGGCTCCCCCTGGAACCTGGACCCTGTGGCTCTAAATCCACTGCCACCCCCACCCAGTTGAGTCCCTGACCTCCTCCTGGAGCCCAGCTCCCTGGGGAGCCTGAATGCCACCCCCGCCGCCTGGATCCCATCTGGTGGGGTGTCACGGCCACCACGGGCATCAGCCAGCCAGGGAGATGGGCTCTGTGCCACGGCTTCACCTCACGGAGCACAGGGTTAGCGCGAGCTCCTGCCACCTGGCCTCTGAGCTGTTCCAGTGCCTGCGCCCTCTGTCCTCTATCGGAGGCCCCAGCTCAAGAACCCCCAGATTTTTCAGTGGGCCCCAGCCAGCGGTCTTCCCTGGCCTCCTCTCCCCAAATGCTCCTGGCTCCCCCCAGGGGGCACCGCAGCCCCCTTCCTCAAGCTCCTTTCCCGTCCCCCATCTCAGCGGACCCCAGGTCCTGCAGCATGGTCTCCCACCCGGCTAGCCCCTGGCTGTGCGCTAGGGCGGCTCACAGTAGGTGGGAGAGGAGGCAGTGGCAAGGGGGTGTCACGTGGCTTCTGTGGCTTTAGTTCTCCCAGGCATGGGGAGGGCCAGGAGGCTGGCTGTGTGTCCACCTAGCCCCTCTTCCTCCCTCGGAACTGGGGGCAGGCCCCGAATCATAACTAGGCCTGGGCCGCCTCAGTGACCCCCACGCTCCTGGAGCCCCAGAGCCTCACCTGGTTGGGCTCCTGCTCCTGGGAAGGCACTGCCTCCTAGCCCATTCCCATTCCTGAATCCTGGGGAGACAGAGCGAGAGGGAGTAAGGGGGTGTGGGGCTCAGGAGCACAGATGAAGACAGCTGACAGGGAGACAACTAGGGGGCTCACCTGGCTTCTGTGGACTTACACCTGCTCCCAGGCCTGGGGGAGAGGAGCAGGTGAGGGACCAAGAAGCTCAGCCCTGGCTTCCAGCTTCAACCCGCCCCCTCACTACCCCCCACTCCCAAAGCTGCACGATTTAGTGGCCAGGGGACCGGGGGGCGGGGGGTGACACAGAAGAGCTGGGTGCCACTGAAACAGGCCTCCCCCCCGCCCCCCCCCCACACCTGGGCTCAGGCTCCAGGTGTCCTCACCTGGCTGGGCTCCCAGCCCTGGGAAGGCACTCATTCCCAGTCCATTTCTGTATACTGGGGAGACAAAGCCAGAGGGAATAAAGAAGAGGGAGATGGGCGTCAGAGGGAGCCTGACAGAAGGCAGGCTGGGGTGGGGGGGCATGCAGTGGTCATCTCACCTGACTTCTGGGGTTGCACACCACCTCCAAAACCTGGGGACAGAGATGTGGTAGGTGAGGGGGTCCCAGGGACCCAGCCTCTTTCCAGCTCCGTAGCCATGCTGGGCTGAGGAGGAGGGCAGAGGGCTTCTGGGGTCCCAGCTGAAGTGGGGGGTGAAACAGGGGTGCCCTTCTCCCCCTCCCCAAAACTTTTATGGCCTTTCTCTTCCATTTCCAAAGAGTCCCCAGGTCTGCCCTGGGGGAGCCTGGGAGACCTCCCAATGCTGACCCAGCCTCCTCAGCAGCCCCCCCTTCCCCTGTCTCACCTGGCTGGGTGACAGCACCCGGGAAGGCCCCGGCTGCCAGCCCATTTCCGTTCCCAAACCCTGGGGAGACAGGGCGGGAAGCTGTCAGGCTGGAATAAGGGAATAATGCGGGAGGGCAGCAGAGCAGAGATGGGGGGTGACAGGGTGGGAGGCTCACCTGGCTTCTGGGTTCTCACACCCGCTCCGATGCCTGAGAGGGACATGGGGATCGAGTGGGGGTCTCAGCTCCCATTTCACAAATACCTCTGGCATCCTGACCCCAGCTCCCAATCACCCCGAGCCCACCTCTTCCTGTGGGTGGAGGACCCACGGGGAGAGGGAGGGATGAATGGGGTGATTTGGAGTCCTAGCTGGAGTGGGGGTACAGGACCCTTGGACCCAGCCAGAAACAGCAAACTGAAAAACTCCCTACCTGCCCCTCAATCATTAAAAAATCCTGATCCTCCCCCCTCAGGCCAGGGAGGGAGGCAGAGAGAACCAACCCCCAGAGTCCACTGATCTCACCTGGCTGGGTTCCCAGTCCATTCCCGTTCCCAAATCCTGGGGGGACAGATGGAGATAAGGGGTGTGAGAGAAAGGTGGGGAGCCAGAGCAGAGCTGGGGCGGGCCCACCTGGCTTCTGAGGTTTAATAGCCCCTCTGCAGCCGGGGGGACCCAGGGAGTAGGTGAGGGTCCCAGGATTCCCTCCTGCGGGGTCTCCCAGGACACCTCCCCCACAGCCATTCTGGCTCCGGTAAGTCCACCCCAGAGGGTGGAGGGCCCCGCTGGTGCGGGGCAGGGGCCCTGGAGCCCACTCCCAGCCGGCCCAGAGGGCGCGCAGCAGCAGACTCACGCCCCCACCCCCGCAGGGGCCCCATGGGGTGGCACAGAGAACAAGCAGGGACAGGGAGGGGTTGGGGGTGCCCTGGGTGCGGCACACGGGTGAGATGGCGCCAGAACAGTCTTGGTGTCCTAGGTGGAGGGCAGTGTGCGCACGAGGGAAAGGAGACGCAGGGAAAGGAGACGCGGAAGGGGCACCAGTTTGCTGCTCTGAGGGGGGTGGGGCGGAGTCAGCAGCGTCCCCACATATTGTTGAGGTGGCTCCTTCTCCTAACCCCAAGATCCCATTTGCCCATCTCTCACCTGCTCCCAGGCCACCGAGGGGGCCATAGCCTGGCGGGGATGGGGGGAAGAGATAAGAAGTTGAGCCCTAAGGACCAAGAGCTGGGGTCCCTTCCCCTGTTTGGAGGACACAGCTGCTCCCGCCTGCCCACCCTCCCCCAGCTTTACCTGATCTGTAGCCATTGGGGCTCCCTAAGCCTGTGGGATGTGGAGAAGGGGGTTAACTTCCTTCCCGGAAATCTCACCCTCCCGGTGCCTCACCCCCTGATCTTTCTTTCCTGCCGCTCAGGTGCATCAAGTCTCGGGAGGGAGCCCCTTGGACTCCACAGATCCCAGCGTGAAGACCGTTCTGTGCCACTCTGCGCCCACCAGCCCCAGCCCTTGGCCCGTCTTCTTCCCTCCTGCCGCACCTCCAGGCCTTTGTCCCTCCTCACTGCCAGGGGGTCCTTACCCTCCCTGTCACAGCTTGGCCCCCTTGAAGACCCGCTTCCAAGCCTCTCCTCTGGGGTGTTCTCCCACCCGGAGTTGGGGTTCTGCACATCTCACCCCGGTTCCAAAGACTCCCCACACCTGAGCTGACTACGGACAAGACTGTCTGCCATGAAGTCAGCAAGGGACCCTGACCCCTCCTGGGCCCTACATCTGGATCCCAGAACCAGGTAGCGAACATCTGGGGCCCTCCCTCAGAGATCTCCCAGACCCTTGGGGACAGACGAGGGCCTCTTCCTTGACCTCAGTGCCAGGAGGGACCACTTACCTTTCCCTAGGCCCGGAGACAATGGAGGTAGCCCTGGGGAGCAAGGAGGTGCAGATTCAGGGTGGGGACCCCAGAGATGGAGAGGGAGAAGGACCTAGGCATCTATCCCTAAGCTCCCAACACCCTGCCCAGGCCAGATCTCTCACGCCCGACCCCCTCTCCAGAGCCCTGGCACTGGCCCAATGTTATACCTTGACCTCCCAGTCCCCACCTCAGCTGCCCACCTCCCACCCTCACCGCCTTGTAGGCTCTCAGAAGTCAAGCAGAGCAGGAAAAAGGCCGTGGGGAAGGCCCAGGTGCCCATGATGCCGAGTGCAGTGGGAGGGCACACACCTTTGGGCCTTTAAACACCCCTGCTGGGTGGGGGCTCTCACCCAGGCCCCCTAGCTGTGAGTGGAGAGGCTCTGTTGGCAAACCCAGGGGGCTGGCCCCCCACCTCCCTCTGTGGCAGGACTCCAGACCCTGGCCTTCTCCTGCCCCACCCCTCATCTATCATGAGTGCTGACAGCCGGGACAGGCCCCCACCTGGCCCCTGAGGCTCCTCCACCCCTGTCAGGATTGGGGCCCTGGCGCCAGGCCTTGGGGGCTCGGATTCCCTCCCAGCAGCTGGCAAGGGGCAGGCAGGCACCACAGGCCCAGCCCACATACAACTGGAGACAGGAGGGAAAGCCAGGCCCAGAAATGTGGGGGTGGCTGACAGGGGAGACTCCGAATGACTTACTGTGTTACACAGAGAGCCGGGGGCAGAGGTCACCGAGTTCCAAGAGGCATGTAGAGAAGCAAGAGCGAAGGAGACGAGGTCTGACAGGTCAGCTGTCCAAGAAGAGCCAGGCTATTGGCTTATCTAACCCTGGAGACTCTAGGACCACACCAGGAGGTGCCCTGAGCTTTGAGCTGAGGCTCTGAGTAGAAGCGTGGGCCCCAGCCTCCCTCTCCTGAGAGGTGGTGATTCACAGGGAGCCTGTCCAGGGAGCCCTGCCATTGCTTGAAGGCTCGCTGGGGCCCTCCTGCTGCAGGGCCCTCACGTGTCACCTACAGCTCCTGCTCCGCTGCAGCCGCAGTGACTCTAACTCTGGGGGACATGGCGGGGGCACTGCTTAGGTGTGATGGGGACAGTGAGCACTTTGTTTCTAGGTGGTGGCAGATGAGCCTGCAGCCCGGGCCAGAAGCCAAGTACGGGAAGACAGAAGAGGCAGGCCTGGAAGTGCCAGGAGCAAACCCCACCGAACTGGCTGGGGACAGCAGTGACTCAGGCCCCCCAGGCGCTAGTCCAGAAGGCTCCACACCCTGTCTGCTGATGGTCTGACCCCTGCCCAGTGGGCCCCTCCTGGCACCTCTGGCGAAGGTGGGCAGCCTGCCAGGTCAGGCTGGCTGACAGGGTGGCGCTACAGTGGAGAGTGGGCAACACAGGAGTCTGTTTGCACACACAAGAACCACACTCATGTGCACACACCCGGCCATGCCCATGGTGTCCACCATCGTCCTCTCCCTCCCCCCAGCACACACACACAAGGTCCCCTGTTCCCACTGGGTCTCCTTGGCCCATCGCCCCAGTGCAGCCCCCCATAAGCCCACCACTTTCCCTGCCTGGCATAGAGCCGTGACCCAGAGTGCTGAGGACTGGACCTTTGACTGGCTGCTGGGAGGGGCCAGGGGCCACTCCACGAGAGCCCAGAACATCTGGAATAATGTATTCAGATTCCCTGGGAAGGGCTTTCCTGCCGGGCCACCTGCTCCACCATATGACTGCAAGCACCCACTCCCTGGCCTCATTGAGGTCTTCAGAGTGGTCCTGCGGTTACGAGGCTGGGTGCCGGATTCAGATTCAGATTGGGTTCAAACACCCGCTCTATCTGCCTGGGATGCTGGAGCAGGAACCCAATCTCCCTGAACCTGTTCTCTTTCCTGTAAAATGATGACACTAACAGTTTTACTGTGTCAGGACTATTGGGGGAGCTGCTGCTCACACCACTTCACAGATGGGCAACAGGCAGAGAGAAGGAACATGCTTCAGAGGATACAACTCCTAAGCAGTGGGCCTGGCACTTGAAGCCAGGCGGTCTGCAGGCCCAGTCGCCCCAGACACTGCATTGCTCTCTGCCTGCCCTATGTCAGTCTGGGCCCAAGATGTCTGCTTCAGACTTGGGAGAGCCCATGGCCCCCTATACAGACCCAGACGCAAGGCTTGCCCCACACGGTGCCAGGAAGCTTGGCCCAGGAGGTGGGCACAGACTATGAGGGGCCGTGCAGGAGGTACAGGCTGAGTGCCTGCTAGGCTACTGCCAAAATGAATGCTGATGCCCACCGCCACTGCCAGGCTGCCTGGGTGCTGGCAGGGCCTGTGGAAATGCCTGCCAGCCTGGGGACTTGGGCCAGCTTGATGCTGCCCAGGGGCTCAGGGCCAAGCCCAGTTGGGCACCCCAGGCCCACGCAATGGCGCCACCTCCACCCCAGCACATCCAATCCCTTCAGGTCTAGCTGTACCTAGCTGTACCCAGGCCAAGCTGGCCTAAGAGCATATGAACCATTTGGGGGCTGGGAGAGTCCCTGATGGAGCCCTGGCCTGGGGTACCCTTCCCCCTAGGGGTGAGGGGACATGGTGGCCCAGCTTCCAAGTAGAGGAGCAACTTTGAGAGGACAGAGCCCAGGGCAAGGCAACAGCTGGGTGTTGAAAGTGCAAGGCAGCAGCCCAGGAAGTATGTCACCTCAAGGGCAGAGCCCAGAGCCATCAATAGACCCCCACCCAGCTGCTCGGAGCAGCACCTGCCAGGGTGGGAATTGAGGGAGGACAGCTGAAGGGGAGGGCAGGAGCCTTTGGGACCTGCAAGTGCACTGAAGTCCCCTCAGGTCACCCTCCTGGCCCTCTATCTGACAGCTCTTTTGCCCCATTCCTGCACTGGGACACCTTTGTCAGCACCCCCAGGCACTTGCATGGTGCAAAGCTGACCTCTATTAACTCCCTCTCTCCACTCACCTACCAGTTGGTTAAAACCTACCCCAATGTGAAGTAGAGCACGTACAGAAGTGTGCACAAGACAGAAGTGTACAATTGAACAAATACCCATAAAATGAACACCTACAGCAGCTGGCACCAAGATCGAGGAACAGGACATAGAACATATCCAGCTCCCCAGAAGCACCCATCACAATCTCCTCCTCCCTTAGGGCGGCCATGTGTGTGCTTGGGGCCCTCATTTCCTTCTTAAGTCACATCAGTCCTGTTTTGTGGCCGCATCCCAAGGGCTTCCCAGGTGAGCGGCGACTGTCTTCCTTGGGAGAGTCTGGGTGCTGCCACCGTGCTGCTGCGGCCACGGGACACACGGGGGCGCCCGGGGCTCAGGCCGGCTCTCACCTGAGTGCAGGCAGGACCCGGAACCCCAGCGTCTGGGTGGGGCGTTGCGGGGGCCCTCCTCCCGGACAGAGCTCCAGGCTAGTTCTTTGGTCTCGGGACCTGCGGACCAGTGCCTCTGCCCCTGTGGTCCCGGGGCAGTGTGGGGTCTCGGTTCCTCTCCTCCAGGAACTTCCTTTTGGTGCAGGCACCTGCTTTGAAAACTGCAAAACACTATGTAAACGAGGTAATGTTACTGTTATTATTTAACAGTGAGTAAACTCTTACTGTGTGCCTGCTCAGCCTTGAGCTAAGCACTTCCCATTCATTTTTCTTATTTAGTTCTACCCTATGAGGAGGTAGGAACTATTATTTCTTTTATTTTTTTAAAAAGATTTTATTTATTTATTCATGGGAGACACACAGAGAGACAGCAAAGGGAGAAGCAGGCTTCCTGCGAGGAGCCCAATATGGGACTCTATCCCAGATCCCAGGATCACGCCCCGAGCAGAAGGCAGACACCCAACCACTGAGCCACCCAGGCGTCCCGGAACTATTCTTTCTACTTTACAAACATGGAAATGGGTCCAGAGAGATAAAACAACTTGCTCGTGATTAGCACAGTTTCTGCGTGCGGCAAAGCAGCGAAGAGCCCTAATTTTCCTAACTCTATGGCCCATGCTCTTACCTACTATCTGTACTTAACTTCACATTACAGTCCTTCCACACAGTGAAACATCCATTGGACATATATTTTCGAATGTAAGACATATTTAAGTCATTGCAAATTAGGCCTTCGAGACTGGGCAGCTGGAAGAGGCCCTGGGTCCAGGACTCCTGGAGATGGGGCTGACAGCTGGAGAGGAGCCCGCCTGCTTCCCCAGGCCTCCTGGGGACAAGCTTGGGGGCTTTCACAAGGATCCAGCCTGAGTCATAGGGGCTGTGGCTGCCAGAGATGCAAATGCAAAGAAAGGGTGCACGGAGGTGGGGGGGGGGGCGGAATGCAGCCCCCAGAGAAGCTCTCGTCTAGGTTGTGGGCCTAACCTGGTGTGCCAGGCCCTTCCGTGCTGGCCCATGTACTGGAATGTTCGCACAAGGCACCACAGGGGGCTGGGAACCCTAACTGGTCAGTAACTTGGGGGACTGGTGGTCAACACATAGACCCATAGAAAGAGAATAGAGTTTCAGATGGAGATAAATGTAATATGAAGATAAGGCGGAGGAAACGAGATGCAGTGAGATGGGCGGTGTTCTAGCGACGGTGGCCTGGAAGTCCGACTCCCGTCCACCCGGTCAAACGGATAAAAGCTGCAGCCAAGCATTGTTAGGAAGCGGCTCTCGCTCCGCCCCCGGCTTCCCGCTAAGAATTCGAAGGGGATCATCCAGTTTGAACCTCCAGCTCCGTGTGGGAAGCTGCAGCAGCTCGGTTTTTTGCAGAAGCGACTAATCCGAAGCTCAGCAAGGCCCAGAGCGTTCCCAAGGTCGTGCCCCAGGAAGGGGCCGAGGCAGGGCTGAGATGAGCTCAAATCTCAAATGCAAAGAATGGCCGGGGCTGCCTCGGAGGTGGCTGCGGGCTCTCCGGAGGACCTCGCGGGGGCGGGGGCGGGGGCGGGGGCGGGGGCGGGGAGGAGGTGGCGTCCCGGGGCGGTGCGCGGCCGGCAGGACCGAGCCCGCGGGCCCAGGGCGCTCCACCCTGCACCCCGCGGGGACTTCCCGTCCGGTCCCGGGCACGTCCCCCAGGCACCTCGGGACCCCCGCACGGAACGCCCCTTTATAGTCTCGGGGACTACGGCTGCGGGGCGAGGGCCGGGGCGCGGGGTCTGGGTCTGGATACAGGTCTGTCCGTATCCCGGGAACCGAGCGGGAGAGGCGCAGCCGCCAGCCCCGCCCGCGCCACGCCTTCGCGGGGACTCCGCACCGCGTAGCCGCCCCCGCCCGCGGGGGCGCAGAGGGGACGTCGCGCCTGCGCAGTGACAGGGTACGGCCTGAGGAGCCGGCGGCGACGCGCACGCAGGGACGCGGGGGCGGGGCCGCGGTGCTCTGGGCGCCTTTGATAGGCTGCTTCGGAGAGAGGGCGGGGCCAGAGGCGTTCCTGGGCGGGGCCTCGAGGCCGGTTTGGAATTTTTGGCGCGAGCCGGTTCTGCGCGCGTTCGCGGGCCGTTCCCCCTCCGAGAGTCCTCCCGACCGGCGTCAGGAGCCGTCGGCCGCAGACCCCCGCCCGCCTGACCGCCCCGGCGGCTTCCGCGGCCTCTGCCCGCCCAGAGTCGGGGCCCCGGCCGAGCCGCGCCCCGCCCACCCGTCCAGGTGAGCCCAGGCCGGGGCCTGAGGGTCCTGGGCCAGGACGTCCCTCCCGGCCGCCCTCTGCCCCCTGACAGCCCGGTCCGGGGTCAGCCTCAAGCCCTCCGGGTCCCGCGGGGTCCCCGCCCACCGCCCCTCCGCGGCTCCGAGGCCGACCCAGGCCTCCGTCCTTCCCGGGCTTCCAGTCCCCGCCGGGAGCGCCCCTCCCCGGCGGCGGCCCCCCGCGGCCCCTCCCGCCCGGAGCCCCGCCCGCCTCTCCCCTTGCGCCCCCTCCACCCGCCCCTCCCCGTGACAGCCGGCCTCTCCAATGGTTCGCCAGGGTTTCCCCGCGTCCACGGAGCTGAACCAGCTGTGGCCCTGCCCGGGAGGAGCTCACAGTCTAGCGCGGTAGACCGTGGTCAGCAATGTGTCCGGCGCAGCGAGAGGGTGAGGCCCCTGAGAGCTCCAGAGCTCCCGCAGGCCTGCTCGGGGCACCCCCTGTTCCTCCGCTCTCCTCTGTCCCCTGCAGGAGCTGGTTGGCCGGGCCAGCGGTACTCGAATGCAGGTGACACTGGGCTGGTCCCAGAGCTGGTTCAAGATGCAGGTGCCCGGTGTGCCAAATATGCTAGTACTGGGCCTGCAGGCTGTGCTTCTGCGGCGCCCTAGGGGGTTCCCACACCCTGGCTGTGCACTTTAAGACGCCCTGAGATGGGAATCCTGACATGAATACCGGCAGGGGAAGGGTCCCCACGGGATGTAGGATGTCTTACAGGCCGGCCCCCATGGGGGTCCCTCCCGCAGCCCCTCCCTGTCCCAGCGACGGGAGGGCACACTTCAGACGACTACTCCCTACCTTTCTGTTACTGGTTCACTCCCGGCTGGGTATGGCATCTTTTGATACACTGTGGCTTCCTCTCAAAATTGGAGGACCGCTCCCTCCTCCTCTTTGGTTTTCTTGTTTTTGTTTCTCTTATAACATTATAGCAACACACCAGCCCTTTCTCTCCCAGCAAACACCCTTGGGACCACTGCACTTTGTTCTTTTATTACTGCTCAGAACAGTGTTTATTATATGTTACTTATTATGTAACAGCATTTATTGGAGGATGCGTATGCCTGTCCCAATTCAAAATGTCTCTGATTTTAGAAAGTTAATAGGGTACACATATCATTTCTATGTAACACCACCTGTGGGCCTAGGACATCATCCCATAATCAGGCACATAAATATTTTTTCTTTTTCTTTTTTTTTTTTTTTTAAGATTTTATTTATCAGTTTGAGAGAGAGATAGAGCAGAGGGCCGAGAGAGGGAGAAAGAGGCTCCCCACTGAGCAGAGAGCCTGATGCTGGAGCTGGATCCCAGGACCCTGGGATCATGACCTGAGCACAAGACGGGCGCTTCACTGACTGAGCCACCCAGGTGCCCCCACATTAATATTTCTGTCAAGGAATATATGAATATTGACACTTAGATGGAAAAATAACTCAGATTTTTCTGCTAATTGATCTTTGGATGTAGAAATCCAGTTGTTCCAACACCATTTATAGAGACTTTCCAACTGAATTGTTTTGGCACTCTTGTCAAAGTCAATTGTCTATAAATGTGAGGGTTTATTTCTAAACTCTCAGCTGTATTCTGTTGATCTATATGACTGTCCTTATGTGAATACCACACTGTTCTGATTCCTGTAGCTTTGTTTTTAAGATTTTATTTATTTATTCATGAGAGATACAGAGGCAGAGACACAGGCAGAAGTAGACTCCCTGAGGGGAGCCTAATGTGGGACTCCATCCTAGGACGCCTAGATCACAACCTGAGTCAAAGGCAGATGCTCAGCCACTGAGCCACCCAGGCGACCCTGATTCCTGTAGCTTTGAAATCAGGAAGTACAAGTCTTCCAACTTTATTTTGACTATTCTGGGTCCTGTGAATTTCCATATGAATTTTAGGATCAGTTTCTCAGTTTCTGTAAGGAAACCAGCTGGGATTCTGATTTGGATTTTACTGAATCTGTAGATCAATTTGGAGAGTATTGCCATTTGATCAATATTAAGTCTTTGGGTCTATGAACATGTCACATCTTTCCATTTATTTAGGTCATCTTTAATTTCTTTGAGAAGCTGAGGGAAGAATGGAAAGTAAGTATATATGTATAATGTTTCTCATATTGACTTTTCTTATTTATTGCTCTGGTTGTCTTCATTTGTTTCTGTGGATTCAAGTTACCTTCTGGTGTCATCTTCTAGTCCAGTATAGTTCTGTTCTCCACCCCCCACTTCTTTTGGGCTGGTATTTGTAAGTATGTTACATTTCTATACCTTATACGGCCAGTGTATAATTACATTGTATTGTTTTGTCCAATTGCTTTTTTTTTTTTTTTAAGATTTTATTTATTTATTCATGAGAGACAGAGAGGCAGAGACACAGAGGGAGAAGCAGGCTCCATGCAGGGAGCCCGACGTGGGACTCGATCCCAGGTCTCCAGGATTACACCCTGGGCTGAAGGCAGGCCCTAAACCGCTGAGCCACCCGGGCTGCCCAGTCCAATTGCTTTTTAAATCAGCTGGTTGGGGGGGGGGGGGGGCTGCGGAATCCCTGGGTGGTTCAGTTGTTCAGCACCTGCCTTTGGCCCAGGTGATCCTGGAGTCCCAGGATCAAGTCCCACGTCGGACTCCCAGCATGGAGCCTGCTTCTCCCTCTGCCTGTGTCTCTGCCTCTCTCTCTCTCTCCCTCTCTGTGTCTGTCATGAATAAATAAATAAAAATCTTTTTTAAAAAATAAATCAGCTAAGGGAAGAAATATGTATTTACATTGTCTTTTGTATCACATAAGTATTTTTACCAATTACTGTTTGGGATCACTTGCTTTTTGCCTGGAGAATTACCTTTTACTTTTTCTTGTAAAAAACTAGAGCCTATTAGCAATGAACTTTTTGTTTTTACCCGGGAACGTCTTTTTTTATCTATGGTTTTTGAAAGATAGTTTTGTTGGATATAGGATTCTTGGTTGACAAAGGTCACCCTCCAACACTTTGAATATGCAACCCGACTGCCTTCTGGCCTTCACTGTTTCTGGTGAGAAGTCAGCAGTTAATCTCCTGGGGTGGGGGAGGCTTGTGAGTGATTAGTGCTTTTCCTTTTTTTTTTTTTTTTTAAGATGTTTATTTATTTATTCATGAGAGATAGAGGGAGGGAGGCAGAGGGAGAAGCATGGTCCATGCAGGGAGCCCAAAGCAGGACTTGATCCCAGGACTCCAGGATCACACCCTGGGCCGAAGGCAGGTGCTAAACTGCTGAGCCACCCAGGACTCCCAGTGCTTTTCCTCTTAACACTCTCAAGATTATGTCCTTGTTTTTGGTTTTCAGCATTTAAAAAATATATATTTATTTGACAGAGAGATAGCACAAGCAGGGAGAACTGCAGAGGGAGAGGGAGAAGCAGGCTCCCCGCTGAGCAGGGAGCCCAACACAGGGCTAGATCCCAGGACCCTGGCATCATGACCTGAGCTGAATGCAGATGCTTAACTGACTGAGCCCCCGAGGGGCCCCTCTTTTGAGCATTTTTAATATGATGTGTCTGCAGGTGGATCTCTTCACTTATCCTACCTGAAGTTTACTGAGCTTATTGGCTAAGTTAATTCATTTTTCTTGGGGCAGGGAGGTTTTTCTGGGAATCACATTTGGGAAGCTTTCCTCTATTATTTCTTAGCATATTTTCCCTGCTGCTTCTCTTCTTTCCTTCAGTGTGCCATTCTGTACATGCTGGTGTATGTACTGGTATCCTACAATCCTCCAAGTATCTGTTCCCTCTCTTCATTCTTTGTTCCCTCTGTTCTTCAGACTGCATAATCTCTGTTGATCTATCTTCAAGTTTGCCAATCATCCTGGCAGTTCAAATCTACTGTTGAGCCCCTCCAGTGAGTATTTTTATTTCAGCATTTTACCTTTCATTTTCATAATTTCCATTTGGTTCTTTATTTTTTTAAATATTTTATTTATTTATTCATGAGAGACAGAGGCAGAGGCAGAGGCAGGGGGAGAAGCAGCTCCCTGTAGGGGGCCGAATGTGGGACTCGATCCCAGGACCCGGGGATCACACCTTAAGCCAAAGGCAGGTGCTCAACTGCTGAGCCACCCAGGCATCCCATCCACTTGGTTCTTTTTATAATTTCTATCTCATTATTAATATTCTTTATTTGGTGAGATGTTATCATCCTGATTCTTTTTGGTAAGCATGGTTTCCTTTAGTTCTTTGGAAATATTTATAGCAGCTACTTTGATGCCTTTATCTGTGAAACCTGGCATCTGGTCCCTCTTACAGGTAGTTTTTTGTCATCTGCTTTGTTCCTGTGTGTGGGTCACACTTTCCTATGTCTTTGTAAATCTAGTAATTTTTTGTTGTCGAAAACTGGGCATTTCAGACAATGTTATAGCAACTGTGGCTCCTGGTTTCTCACCCCCCTCTGGGGATTGTGACTATTGTTTGCTTGTTTATGTGCTTCGGATGGACAGGCTGGGCCATTGGAGTGATGTCTCTTTTACCTGCAGTGTGAAGCCTCTGCTGCTACTCCTCAGAGGGCCCAGGCTTGGGCATGTGTGAGGACACATTGGAATGCCAGTGGTTTTACAGGGGCTCTCTTTATCCTTTTCCACACTTAACTGTTAGGCTCCACCAATTGTGGGCTGATTGTTCTATTGCTTTTGACAATGCCTAGGGCATCAGTTGCTCCGTAGACTGAGCTAAGTAATTTGGGGCTCCTTAGTCAAGGTAGCTTTTGTTTTTTTTTTTTTTTTTTTTTTTTTTCAAGGTAGCTTTTGAATTCAGTGTCTGAGGTTTGTTCTGACCCCAACAAAGCTCTTGTTAGCAATCTCTTTCCCCAGTTCTCTCTGCTAAACCAGCTGGCCTATAGGGTGCCTTGTTGCACTAATGAGATACAGCTTCCTCCTATTTGCTTACCACCGAAACCTGCACTGACTTTGAGAGTGCCTTTAGGCTTGAACTTCCTACACATCGTTTGAAATCAAGTTTTTTGTTTTTGTTTTTGTTTTTTTTTTCAGGGAGAGCTTCAGAACTTTCTTTCTCCATTGCCTGCTTCTCCGTAGGCAGAATCTCTGGGCCACAGGTCTGGAGCTGAGGGCAGGGACAGTGGTGCCCATCTCTCTGGGTGACACTGCTGCATTAGGGTGGGGACGGTAGCTTCTGGCCTTCTCTGCTTGCCCTTCCCATGGGGGAACTTCCTTTCTGTGAATGAGCCTGGGCTGGAGCGATCAGGCCTCAGTGTTCCCTGCCCTCTGGCTCTGAGCTGGAGCTTTTGCCCTGTGACGGGGACTGATGGAAGAGGGAGCCCCCAGCCTCTCTGCTGCACCTGCCTGGACCTTAGCATCTGTAACACGGAGCTGGAAGTGGAGCCCCACTAAAGGAGTTTTAGCCCTGTAGCAGGGAGAAAAAAGTCAGAAAAGAAACTTGGTTTCAGATCTTTGTTTTTACTTTTGAATTAGAGATAAGGGCTGGTGGGCCTGTGTTAATATTTCCACTTTACATTTTTGGAAGAAGGTGCATATTTTAAGGCCAAACAGCTGGTTGTGATGTGGCAGGGATACACATTCAGGCGGTCCAGCTCCAGAACCTGCCTCAGCTTAACCTCTGCTGGATTGTGGAAGTCTCTAGGACATGGCCGTGGGTTTTTCAGTTCTTGCTTCTATGACCTCCAGGGTACAGATGACTCTGTCCAGGTCTATGTATATCTGTCCCCTGCCTTCTCCCAGCAGGTGCTCGTCCCTGTGGCCTCCATGTGTAAAGCAGAACGTGTGAGCAGAGTGGACGTGGCTGTCTTCCGAGGCCTCTTTGGGGCCACAGAACCAGGCACTGTTTGAGTGGACACACTGCTCCGTGCTGTGCACCTCAGTACCTCCTGCGCTGGTCATGCCTGTGCCCACAGAGGGCACCCCTCCACCCCTGAGTGGTACCCCTGTCCCAGTGCCAGCCTACTTCCGTCACGCAGAACCTGGCTTCTCCCTCAAGAGGCCTGGGGGGCTCAGTCGGAGCCTCCCGCCCCGGCCCCCTGCCAAAGGCAGCATCCCCATCAGCCGCCTCTTTCCTTCCCGGACCCCAGGCTGGCACCAGCCCCAGCCCCGGAGGGTGTCATTTCGAGGCAAAGCCTCTGAGACCCTACAGAGCCCCTCATATGACCCAAGCCGGCCAGAGTCCTTTTTCCAACAGAGCTTCCAGAGGCTTGGCCGCCTGGGCCATGGCTCTTATGGAGAGGTTTTCAAGGTGAGTGGGGTGACGACTCCTTGGGCTTGCTGGGGATTGCCCCCTGCCCCGCCTCCCGCCCCTGCCTGGATGGGACTGTCCTGGGCAGCCTGCTTCTCACGGGTTGACATGCTCCGTTCCTCAGTGCCTGATTCGACTGCTTTCGCCTTCCCCTCCCACAGGCCTCTCAATACACACTCCCCCCTTGTCCACAGCCTGGCACGCCTTACAGGCTCCTGGCTGCTTTCTCTCCTGCCCTGGAGCCAGCCCTGTCTGTAGGGCACACGCTTCCCCACCCCTTAGGCCGGCAGGCACTCAGGCTACCCCCTCCATGCCACTTTTTTTTTCTTAAAATATATTTCTAGTCATTTATATTTTCTTTAAAATGGTGATTCTGCTTACACAAGTACTACATGGAGATAATTTTGTGGTTAAAAAGTACAAACAACATAGGTCTGTAGACCAGTTCTTCCCAGAGGAAACTACTGTGCTTCTCAGGTGGGTGTCCCTCCTTCCAGACCCTTCTCTGTACATCTCCAGAGTTGACCATATAGAGACAAACTCATCTTCAACACAGCGGATCATACTGTCCACATGGTTCTGTAGCCAGCTTTCTTCATATAACTGCGTGCCACGGACACACTTCTAGGCCAATGCTTAGAGCTCATAGTTGCGCACGGGTCTCTCTAAGGTAGATGCCATGCTGCAACTTCCACACTTGTAAATTCTTAATAGAACCCGCCAGATAGTCATTCTAAGTGCTCATGCCACCTCCCATCCCACCTGTGGGTGCCGCCTCCCTTCCAGGTGCGCTCCAAGGAAGATGGCCGGCTCTATGCAATAAAGCGCTCGATGTCACCATTCCGGGGCCCCAAGGACCGGGCCCGCAAGCTGGCTGAGGTCAGCGGCCACGAGAAGGTGGGGCAGCACCCGCGCTGTGTGCGGCTGGAGCAAGCCTGGGAGGAGGGCGGCATCCTGTACCTGCAGACCGAGCTGTGTGGGCCCAGCCTGCAGCAGCACTGTGAGGCCTGGGGCACCGGCCTGCCAGAGGCCCAGGTCTGGGGCTACCTGCGAGATACCCTGCTGGCCCTGGCTCACCTCCACGGCCAAGGTCTGGTCCACCTTGACGTCAAGCCTGCCAACATCTTCCTGGGGCCCCGGGACCGTTGCAAGCTGGGTGACTTTGGGCTGCTGGTTGAGCTGGGTACGTCTGGAGCTGGTGAGGCCCAGGAGGGAGACCCCCGTTACATGGCCCCAGAGCTGCTGCAGGGCTCCTACGGGACAGCAGCCGATGTGTTCAGGTGAGGGCTGGGAGGGGGGCGGTGCCGGGGGTGGGGGCTGCAGTTGCCCGAGGGAGGGAAGCGCCACCCTAGTCCAAAGTCAGGAACCCGGGCCTCGGGCTGAACATCCTGCCCCAAAGGGGTGGAGGCCTGCCCTGAGGCTGAGGGGGTTCTGCAGTCAGGCTGTCTAAGCAGCAAACCCTCTGGAGCCACTTTACATGGATTTACCCACTTCCTCACTGCACCTCCACAGGAGGAATGATTACTGCATTTACAGGGACTGGACCTGGCACTGGGCTCCCTTGTCCCTGCCAGTAACGCTGTTCAGCCTCTAGCAGCCATATCCAGCTTTATCAACACAATGGGGACAGGAACATGAGCAGCCCCAGTGCCTGTCCAGTGAGCAGTGCAGGATGGCTCGCCGGCTGGTGGGCAGCCTGTGCTGTGTGTGGGCTCCATGCCCCACACCATGGTCCCACCTTTGGACCTCCTGGGGCCTTCTCAGGACCCCTCACTGCTCCCTCCCCACTTCCCTGGCTCATGGTGGAAGACAGCAGCCCTTCTGGAGTCCGGGTCCCAAGGCCAACCTTGCCTCTTCTTGTCCCTGCCCCCGTCCTTCCCAGTCTGGGTCTCACCGTCCTGGAAGTGGCGTGCAACATGGAGCTGCCCCACGGTGGGGAGGGCTGGCAGCAGCTTCGCCAGGGCTATCTGCCTCCTGAGTTCACTGCTGGTAAGTGGAGGGCAGGGATGGACAGGAATGTGCTGCCCCCCACCAGGAGGGTCGTGGGGGATGGCATGGCTGGCGGTGGGGACCACTGGGCTCCAGGCCCAGTCGCCCCTGACACGGCCCTGCCCTGTGGACAGGCCTATCTTCCGAGCTGCGTTCTGTCCTCACCATGATGCTGGAACCTGACCCCAAGCTGCGGGCCACTGCTGAGGCCCTGCTGGCTCTGCCCATGCTCAGGCGGCCTCGGCCATGGAGCATTCTGTGGTACGTGGCTGCCGATGCCTTCAGCCGAGGGTGGGCCCTGTGGCAGGTAAGTCAGGCGATGGTGGCAGGATGCCCCACCCTGCTCCCCAGTGCCAGGGTGTGACCTGCCTCCACTATCCCTGTCCCCACAGGCCCTGCTTTCCTTGATGTGCTGGCTCTGGCACAGATTGGCTCACCCCGCCAGCTGGCTGCAGCCGCCGAGCCCACCAGCCACCCCGCCTGGCTCCCCACCCTGCAGCCTCCTCCTGGACAGCAGCCTCTCCAGCAGCTGGGATGATGACAGCATAGGGTGGGTGAGAGCTGAGGGAGCTGGGGGCGGGGGTAGGGGTGGTCAACAGTGTCAGGTCCCAGACCCAGGAGGATTAGCAGGGAGAGACCCCTCCCACAAACCTGGCCCCCATCATGCCCTGGGAAGGGAATCGAGGCCAGTGGGGGTGCAGCCTGCCCTGTTTGAATGCAGCTGTCCCTTCCAAGCCCAGAGCAGGGAGCAGGGTGGGGGCCACAGCTCCCATGACAGCAGGGGCTGCCGGTGCCCACAGATGAGGTACTGTCCTCTCACAGCCTGGGGAGCTGCGCCCTGGGAAACTCCTCGGTTCTAGGTACCTGGTGGCCAGAGGAGAGGCTGTCATTAAGGAACTGTTACAAAACCACAGGCTTGGGCACCAGCCTCAGGAGGAACCATACCATTAACCCCTTCTTTAAGGAAATGTCACTCCTTTGCCATGGGGACACTTTATATCGACATGAAGTACCAGCTAAGCTTCATTTACCACAAGGTCACTTCAAAGCTAGCTGTCCAAACCCATGTGTTCCGAAACGGAACAGAGGTGGCCTTTCAAAGTTGTGAAAGTGCTTTTCTCAAGGGGCACCTTGTTTCCGCTGGTTCCTGACAGTGGCCCTGCCCCTGTCCATGGCAGGAGGAGCCTGGCGCCGGCTCCCTGCCCCGCCCAGCTGTGGCGGCCTCCGGGTGCACTCCCCACCCCTCGACACCTTACTTGTCTGGCTACCCTGTGCAGGCTCTCACTCTCTGCAGAGACTGTCCTGGGCAGGGCTACTGGGAACACCTCCACCCCCCGCAGTGGCTCCCCCGCCCCCCGGAACAGGTACACACTGAGGTGAGCAGGCCCTGAGTCCAGGGGGTGGGAGGTGGTGGCTCTCAGTCTCTGAGTGTCATCTGTCTCTCTTCCCTCCCACCCAGGGATGCCCTGGACCTGAGTGACATTGACTCCGAGCCCCCTCGGGGCTCCTTCCCCTCCTTCGAACCTCGGAACCTTCTCAGCCTGTTTGAGGACTCACTGGGCCCAGGCTGAGTCCACAAGCCAGCCTTGGCGCTTTTAACCTTTTAGCCACCCCCCCAATCCTCCTGGAGGTGGGGTTCCCTCTGGGAACTCCACTGGTGCCTCCTGCCTACCCATGTCTAATAAAATGTATTTGAATCTTGGGAGCACCCAAGCTTGCTTGTGTGACAACACAGCGCTTCCTACCCTTTATTGATGTTGCCGGGGGTTTGTGGCCCCGAGGCTGAGCCCTGATACAGGGCCCCAGGCCAGCTGACTGGAGGTAGGATCCAGGCGCTGTGTGGAGCAGAGATTTCCTGAGCAGGCACGTCCCCACTGTGTAGGTCGAGCCATCAGAGCATGGCACTCGAGGTGGAGGGAGGGCCCTCAGCCCAGTGGCCACTCAGTGCTTCATGTCTCTGTGCTAGCTGCCTGGAAAAAACAGCTGCAGCCGCCCTCCTACCCCTTGGTCCTGGGATAAGAGACTAGTCCTGTTGCCCAAACCCCTCACTCCACAGTCTCTGGACGAAGGGAGAAGGGGTGGGTGAGCCTCAGGCTGCCCGGAGGGCTAGCATGCAGAGCAGAAAGGTCAGGAAATATGGGCTGAAGGCTGGGCAAGGCAGCCACGAGGTACCTTACATGTGGGGGAGGGTGGTGGGCTCATGGCTCTGGGCTGATAGCATCCCAACTGTCAGAGCCAGACGTGACCTCAGAGTCCCTCTGGCCACACCCTCACAGGTCACAGAGGAGGATAAACAGAGGCCTAGGAAGGAAGGTTTCGGTCTAGCCCACACAGACAGTACCCGGAAAGAAGGCAGGGAGGGAAGCCAGAGCTCCGAGACGTGCGTAGAAGAGGCTAGCCCACAGGGAAGATCAGATGAACGGGTGACGGCTGCCAGCTGGGAAGTCCAGTTTGCTGGGAGCATCCAGGGAGTCAGCCCCTCGCAGACCAGCAGGGGTGAAGCGCGATCGTCGGTCCCAGGTGACTGCAGAGAGGCCGACGTGGCAGGCAGAAGGTGGCTCAGTCTGGGGGGCAGGTGTGGTGGGCGGCCCAGAGCAGGTCTGGCACGACGCCGGCGTGCAGCTGGAGGATGGAGCCCACGCTGAGCAGGTGCATGATCTGGTGGGAGTTGCCCCAGTAGTCGAAGCGGCCAGGTCCCCAGCGCTCTGGCAGGCGGGCCACATTCACCAGTCCCCCAAGCAGTGCCAGCGCATCCATGCGTAGGTAGCAGCGCAGGGAGCCCGGGGCGCCGGAGCCCAGCCCCACTCCCCGGGCCCCGAACACCAGGAGGCGGGCAGCAGCCTGCCAACCAAAGGCACGAAGCCGGGCACTGGTGGAGGGGGCAGTGAGGGCCCGCCAGCCAGCCACGCCGGACAGCACGGTGTAGCCCACCAGGGCAGCCGGACGCAGCCAGGGCCTACAGGCCAGGGTGCAGTGGATGATGGGCAGCGCCCCTGTATGGAAAGAGGCGGGAGGCACGTCACCCGGGAACTGCCTGCCCTCTACTTCAGGGACTCGTGTGAGTGACCCTCCCTCCACCTCCCTGGTGGCCACCCACCTCCCGTCCTTCAGGCCGCCCCGTCGCGTGGCTCACCAAGGGTGTTGACAAGGCAGACGCCACACATGTCCAGGGCGAGGAGGCGGGTATACACGGCGCTGCCCCCTTGGTGGCACATGAAGAGATGGTAGAGCACAGAGCCTGCGGGAGGGGCCAGGCAGGCCACACAGTGTGTCCCGCCCAGCCAGCCGTCCTGGCCCAGCTGGCCCCATGGCATGGTCATGGGCAGCAGCACCAGGAAGCCTAGCAAGGCCAACCCTGGGGGAGGGAGACAATTATCCATCACATGGCTTGAGCGCCGAGGACAAGCCACGTCCTCAGGGAGCCCACAGTCTAGAGATGATACAGGAGGGAGGAGACAAGATGGGTCTTGACGATACTCTTAGCACGCTCGTGGCCAGGCCCCCGGCAGGGGCAGGCCCTGTGCCTTCAGTAACTTCAGTGACTTAGCAGAGCTCCCAAGAGTTTCTGGAGGTAGAGACCGTTGTCCACACATTCAGTTGAAGAACCCAAGCCAGTGCCCCAGGTGACCCCAGCAATGAAAGCAGAGTAGAACCCGGCAGTCTTATCTCCTCCCTGTAGCACATTACCTCCCCAGAACACAGGGGGCCCCAATCCCCCAAACTTGGTGTGTCAGCAGAAGCCAGAGGGAGGCATGATCTCATGCTGAATTTTATATAGGATATGTGGGCAATGATACTAGATCTGCAGGTCACTTAGCTTGCTTCTCTCAATCCCTGTGTCCTCTCTATAAGTGACCAGACACAGGGAGGCTTTGGGTCTTTCTGTCTTCCAGAAAGGGCAGACTCAGGCAGGGGAGACCAGCTGCAGGAGCTCGTTTCCTACTTCCCCAGGGAGCTTTTCCTGCCCTCCATTCCTCTCAGCCCCAGCCAGGCCCTTCCCACCCTTTCCCCTGGGCACTCTGGCACTGCCCTCCCAGGGGTCAAAGACAGGCACAGACGACTAGGCTGCTGGCTGCACATGGGCAAGGTCTGGCCAGGCCCCAGTCAGCCGGCGAGCCAGGTACCAAGGTTAGGCCCAGCGGGCTCAGGCCCCTCTCCTGGCCCGGACAGCCCAAGGAGTGGCAGGGCTGTGTCAGCAGATAAGGGCCGCGGAGGTGGGGAGGAGGGGCCGCCGCCAGGCGGAGCCCCGGGCACAGGAGGGTGGCAAGACCGCCGCCCCGGGAGGGGCTGGGGCCTGGCTTCTTTCCTGGGCCCCGAGGCCGAAGTTAACACCCATGTCCTGGACGAGCGCAGGCGGGGGGAAGGTGCCCCGGACGCTGGGATTATGAAGGGGGCGGGCACCAGGCTCCTCCCCGGGGCTCAGAGGGATTAAGCGGACTCGGTCCCCCACTCTGTGTCCCCCGTCTGCCCCGGGGCCCCGCCCGGGAGCGGAAGGACAGTTCCATTCGGGACAATGGCAGCTTTGTCACCAGGGCGCCCAGCCGTGCCAGGCCCCAGGCAGCCCGGGACCTGAACACTGGGCGCCCGCCGGCCACCGGACCCCCAGGCCGGCTCGGGCAAGGCTGCCGCGGGTGTGGATGCGGGGCGCGCGGCTCACCGTGCGTGTAGATGTTGCCCAGCTCGTTGTGCAGGTAGAAGAGGCTGCGCAGACAGCCCGAGCCGCTGCTGGCCGGCCGGTAGCCCGTGAGCACGAACTTGTTGAACTGCAGGTGCGGCGGGGAGCTGGCCCAGTCCAGCAGGCGCGGCCCGGCCAGGAACGCCATGGCCCGCGCCGGGCGGGCGCCGCGCTCCTCTGGCCCGGCCTGCTGCTCAGGGCTGCCGCGGCGCGCGGAGGCTCATCCCGGCGCCCGCCCGCCGCCCGGCGCTCCGTCCGCGCACGCGCCGCCGGGGGTCCTGGCCCGCGACCCCTCCCGCGCTGCGCACGCGCGGCCGGGCGCCCCCACGCCGGGGCGGAGGCTGGGGCAGCGCGGGGCGCCGGAGCGCAGTGCGGCCGGCCTGGTAGGGGCGGGCGCGCCGCGGGGACGGCCGGCTGTCTCTCCGCGGCCGGGAGGACGGGTGCGGCCGGACGCTGGTGGGGACGCCAGACTCCGCCCCAACGGCTCGCCCCCGCCATCCCGCCAGCGTTTCGCGCGCGGTGCCGGTGACGTCGACCCTGCGAGGGCCAATGGGCGCGGCTGGTGGGGAGGCCCCGCCCACGCCCAGACTTTGGCTCAATTAGCATAATATACGCGGTCCCAGCCTTATTTGCATGGGGTAGCTGTGGGCGAGGGCTCCGAGGTTCTGGGTCCCGGTGGCTCTGCTGGAGTGACCCCGGCGCCTTGTCTGCCTCGCGCGCCCCAGCTTTCCGCGCGACCCCCAGGTCGACGCACCCTGGGGCACTCAGCCTCCCCGCCGCCCATCCCCACCCCTCACCCGGGCTCTGTCCAAGGTGCTGCCGGCCCCGGCCCTTCGGCCCAGGAAGGTCTAGACCCGGCGCGCCCCGACTCCAGGGGTGATCAGTCGACTCAGCCCGAGCGCAGCGGGCCACGCTCAGATGCTCAGGCCTCTACAGGTGTGTCTGACGCGCCCCGCACCCTCGGGCGATGCCCTGCCCTTCGGACCAGTCTTCTGAGAACCTGGGCGCGGTCAGACTCGCTCCCTGTTATCGCCCATGGAGGGCACCTTCAGTTCCACCCGAAAAAGACAGGAATCGGAGGGGAAGAGAGTAGGCAGGAGGCCAAGGGAGAAAAGTCGGTCCCTGCCCGGGTTCATCCTAAAGCGGGTCCAGGAATGCATCCTCCTCCGGTTTAACCCCGCCCACCCCCCCGCTTCCCCCTCCTCCCCTTCTCCCGGACCCCACCCACCCTTCTGCCTCCGCCTTTCTCAGTCCTCCGCCTTCCTGGCGGCCCCGAATCACTCCATGCTCCGACCAACCTTAATTTGCATGGACACACCTAACTTTGTTCCCATACCCTCATTAACATAACCCCTTTCATCACGCAGGAACTTGCAGAGCCCTGTATCAAAATAGGTCCTTTATTCAAAGTCTATGGTTGGTCTTTTGACTGCTTTCCTTGACCTCTCACATTTCACTTAGGGCAGCAGTCCAGGACCACCCCAAGAGGCTCTCGAAGCCAACTGAAATCAGAGACCCCTCTATCAACGTTCATGAGGAAGGGGAGCTGGGATCCTCTTGCCCTTAGGCCTCTGCCATCTGGCCCCTGAGGGGCAGACCAAGTTCTCAACAGCACCAGATGCTTCCGGTCCAACGTCTGGCCTCCACGGGATGACCAGAGACCCAGCTGCCCTTAACGGGGCGGAAGGTCAGCGCTGAGTGCGGCATGGAGTCTCGGGTGTCCATCCCGCTTGCAGAGGGTCCCGAGTCAGAGAGCAGAGATGAGTGAGCGCAGGGAACTCTGGCTGGAGGCGCTCAGGGGCCGGTAACTCGCCGCTAGACCCTCAGCCTGAGGGTCCCCCGGGGGGCAGGGCAGGGCCACCCCTCGAGGCCCGCGGTACCACACAGCCCAGCTTCTCCCCGGGCCCCGCGAAGGCCCCAACGCCGGGGGCCCTTTTCCCGGAGTCAGCAGACAGCTCCTAGAGAAGGAGCAGACGTCAGCCGAACCCAACCAATTTTGCCTCCAGCGTCCTGCTTTGCCTGCGGTCGCACGCGCGACTCCCTGTGTGGACGCAAGGCCTCGGCCCCCGAGAACCCAGCCCGGCCCCCCTGGAGCTCCCAGCTTCCCAGCACCCCTCCCGCGCAGCGAGGCGTCCGCCCTCAGGCCCTGCCCCGGGGGGCGCACCGTCGGCGCAGCAGGCGCAGCAGCGACAGCAGCAGCAGCAGCAGCACGGAGACGGCCGCGACCGTCGGGAAGACCCGGGCTGCGGGCACACGGTGCTGTGAGGAGCGGGTCTGGGCGGGGCGGCTCCCCAAACTCCCTCCCGCCTGGCACGCCCGCCTCACCCCCCATCACGGCCTCCGGAGCCCCGGGCCGGGGGCTGCAGCTCGCGTTGGCCCCGTCGAGGGGCGCTGCGGGGGTCTGGGCCAAGCCCTCGGGCGCCGGGTCGTCAGCGGCGTCCTGCAGCCCTGCCGGAAGAGAGGTGAGGCGGGGCGGGGGGCGGGCCGGGGGCCGGGGGCGGGGGCGCGGGCCGGGCTCTCACCGTGGAACGTGAGCGCGAAGCCCTGCGCGTGGCCCCGCGCGTCGCTGCGGAAGGTGAGCAGCAGCGCGGAGACCCGCAGGCGCAGCGGCCCGGGCGGCGGCCGGCGGGAGCCGTCGAAGGCGCGGAGCAGGCTGCCCGAGGCAGCGTCGCGCATCTCCAGCCGGTCGCGCGGGTCGGCCAGCTCGAAGAGGCGGAAGGTGAGCTCCAGCGCGGCGCCCGGAGGGCGCAGCAGCCAGCTGCAGTTGCGGTCCGGCCCGTACTCGTCGGGGAAGTCCGGGGAGTACACGACGCCCTGAGGCACGGTCCAGTTGCCCTGGCAGGAGCCCACGGACACTGTGGGCGGGGCCGGCGTCAGAACCCCGGGCCGGGCTCCCCGCCCGCCCCAGCACCCCCTGCCCGCTCACTCGTCACCTTCGTAGATGCCCAGGCGCCCATCGCCGCCGCACAGCTGGCCCGGGTGGCCGAAGCAAATCTGGTCGCAGTCGGTAGCTGGGGCCGCGCGTCCCCGGTCCAGGTCGCTTTCGGAGCCACAGAAGCAGGCGTAGCCGGCCTCCACGCCCGCCAGCTGGGAGCACAGACTGGGTGACCCCCGAGGCAGGGGCGGGGGCGGGGCTGGGGGAGCGGGAGGCTGGGGCCTGGCCGGAGGTGAGAGCTGGCCTGGAGCTTCCAAAATCAACGTCAGGGTTTGACGTCATAGGTGGGAGTTGATTTGGGTCCTGAGGTCAAGTTCGGGGGTCACCATTCTGGGCAGGAGGTGGGGGTCAGTACCTGGTAGCCCTTCATGCGGCAGAAGCGGAGGCACACCTGCACCGTGAGCTTTGTCGAGGTGCCGCTGGGGCCGCTGAGAGCCGGGGGGGTCCCCGAATCCACGAAGCAGCCCAGGTACCCGGGCACTGAGGAGCAACAGAGTCAGGCTTGGTCCCTTCCCTCCAAGAGCCAACTCTACCCAGGCAGCCAGCCATTCCCAGCCTTGCCCAGCCAGGCCCACTCACTGTGACACGTGGGGATGTCACAATAGCGCCAGTAGATGCCCTCCTCTGTCTCGGCTACATAGCACCATGGCTGCACGTCGCCGTCTGGGTTCCTGCCATTGGGGGAGAAGTGGTCCAGATCCCCCCACCCCAAAGGCTGCAAATCCCAGGCCCCACCCCACAACCTGTTCTCGAAACGGCCACCACGTGTGTTAGAACTTATTTGTGCGTTCCTCTCTGTTGTCCCACAAGTTCAGGTTTGTCCCAAGTGCTTCTGGATGTCAACTTCCGACTGGGTGGGGGGTAAGGAGAAGATGTCCTTAAAGGGGCCCTGAGGACATATTTTGGGCTGCAGGTGTTGCTAGGACATGACCTTATACACAAGGACTTTGAGGCCACCAGGGGTTTCCCCAACCCTGCCTTGGGCCTCAGCCATTCTCTTGCCTTGGAACCCTACTTTAAGGCAAAAGTGGGGATTTCTGAGCTTTGTGTGTCCTTCCACTCCACTCCAGACAGCAGGGGGGCTCTGAACCCCCAATCCCTCCATCACAAGTAGAGCCTCTCAAGTAAGTTGTATGGCAAGGGCCCGGCCCCTTACTCCAGAGCTCGCCGCTGCCTGGGTTCCGCTGGCACCAGCTTCTGGGATGCCCAGGCCTGACCTGACAGTCTGCAGAGTTTGGGCACCGAAGGCCAGTCCCCCGCCGGAAAATGTTCAGTGCGTCCCACCTGGCCCCTAGGAGGGGCTAGGCCGGGTCCCTCGCACAGCTGCGCGCCCAGCCCCTCCAGGTGGACTTTGTGTCCCACGGGCCAAGACCTCTGCGCAGCCCAGTCGGCCCCCGCCCTCCCCTCACCGGCAGAAGTTGTGCGGGCCCAGCCCCCAGCGGCCCTGGGGGTCGCTGGCGCTGCTGTAGCTGTGCTGCTGCGTCTGGTCCCAGAAGAGGCACGGGCGGCCAGCCCCGCGGGGCCCTGTGCGGTTCTGGTGGCCGCGGTAGTCGGCGCCATTCACCTGGAAGCACTCGGACAGGCCTGCAGGACAACCGCGGGGGCCGGAGGTCGGACCTTCCCACATCTCCACCACTGCAACCCCAACTGCCACCCTGCTTGCCAGCCAGCACGCCCCCTCCCCCCCCCTCTCAGCTGCTCCAGCCACCGGCTCCGCCCCCTCCTCTGCCTCCGCCCCGGCGAGGCAATGGACAGCAGAGGTGACCACCGCTGTCCTTAGGCCAAGACTCACCTGGGCTGTGCAGGCTCGCTGCTGAGGCCCCGCGGGGCAGCAGCAGCGGGAGGAAGAGGAGGAGGAGGAGGCCCTGTGGGGCCCCCGTCTCCATCGTCCCCAACCAGAGAGAGGTTCCCCGGGCCGGCACAGGGTCCAGGCCGCCCCCAGGGTCGCTCCGGAGTCTTTCAGGCCACCTGGGGGCCGTTGTCCTCTGACAGTCTGCTCTCCGGGCCGCGCTCTCCGTCTGAGCCGGTGAATCCCCCGCGGGGATCTGCCTCCCCGGTTCCCTTCCCTGAAGGCGCCTCTCTGCCCCTGGTTCCCCCTGGCTGTATCCCCCGGGGTCCTCTGGCCAGCGGCGCCCTCTGTCACTGCCTCTTAGGGGCTCCAGGTCTCGCCTCAGCTTCCATACCCACCCCCTCGGGAGGCGCCTTGCTCTCTGAGTCGCCCTCGCTCAGGTCTCTAACGCACTGGCTCCTGCCCCCCTCGCGTCCCTCTGTGGGTCCCTCCCCCTGGAATCCCTCCCTCCCCACCCCATCCCCCCCAGGCCGGGAAGCCCCGCCCGAGACTGGAGCGGAGGCAGCAGGTCCAGACGTCTCCCACGCCAACACCCCCCTCCCCAACACCCTGCCTGGGGACCCCAGTCTCCCGGCCCGCGGCTCCCCCCACCCCCCGCTCGCTCCCAGGGTCCCCGCGGGCTCTAGGGCTGCGTGGAGCAGGCCAGGCCAGTCGGTGGACAGAAGGGCCCTAATGGGGCTGATACAAGACCCTGTCCAGAGGCGCCCCTGAATCCGGCCCTCGCTCGCACTTCCGGCCCCCACCCAGCGCCACAAGCTCCAAAGCACACCCTCTTCGGATTCCCGCGCCCCTCTCCCCAAGTACCGAATGCCTCTGGTTTGACGAAGGAAGTGCCACTCCCTGCCCCGCCCCCCCCCCCCCCCCCCCGCGCCCCCGAGACAGGCGGGAACGGTGGACGCTCAGTCCCGGACAAGCAGGGCCAGCTGGTGTCTAGGGACGGAGGCAGCTGCGCCCCTGGTCCCGGCCCGCCCCCTCCTCTCTTCCCCCTTCTTTCCGTAGGACCCCCGGCCCAGGCTCGCCGGGGCCCTCGCAGCGCCGTGGAATTCCCCCAGCGGAGCCCCCCCACCCCCACCCTGGCGGGGGAGGGGAGCAGGCCCGGGCAGGCGTGGGGGGAAATTCCCCGCCCCCCCCCCCCCCCCCCCCCCCCGCCGACTCCTCCGAATCCTCTGATCTCCCAGCGCCGCCCGCCGGCTGCCCCCAGGGCTTGGGGGGAGGCCAGCGCAGGTGCGTGGGAGGGCGGGGGCGGACGCCGAGGTGGGGATGGGCGGCAGCGCCCAGCGCCCCCCCCAGCGGCCCCGCCCCGCGCGCAGTGCTGGCCGCTCAGTCCAGCCTCGCCCCCTGCCCAGGCCCTCGCCAAGCTGTCCAGCCCTGACCGAGCTGTCGGGGCCATTAGGATGGGAGGGGGAGCAGGAAGGATTCTAGAAGGGCCAAGATGTGGGCGGCGCCGGCGGGTCGGACACCTCTCAGTTGGTGTCCCGGTGAGCGGGTGAGCGGTTCGGAGGAGCCAGGCTTGCTGAAAGTCGGTGCCCAGGCGGGTGGCCTCCTGGGGAGTACCCCTCGGCCACCAGGCTGCCCAGGGCTCAGCTCCCGGGCTCCTGGCCTTGCTGAGCACTGGACTGGGAGGCTCACCTGCGCAGGCCAGCCCAGCAGCAGAGCACCTAATGCCCCCCCGGGGCCAGGGGACAGCTCGCGGCCATCCTTCGCTGCAGGTGGGAAAGAGGCAGTTGCTGCCAGGGCTCGTAGGTGCCCTCCCAAGTTTCTGGCCAGCAGGGAGCTGGGGTCTGCAGGCCTCGGCTCTGTGACAGAGTTGTGTGTGGAGCCCCACCTCCAGGGTCACCGAATACCTAGGAAAGGGCCGGGTGGGGGATAGCGACAGGGGTCAGTAGGGAAAGTAGAGTGGGGACTGCCCCTGCCTGGCAGGGATGGGCCAGGCTGTTGCGCAGTCTAATGTACTTCCTGAGGCCTCCGTCTCCTGCAAAGGGGAGGCTGGAGGACTGGGGGAGGGTGCTCCGTTCCAGAACTGGGGCACCCACATGAGGGGCAGTGTAGTGTGCTCCTTGCAGGCTCCAGTGCCAGATGACTTCCGGAACCTCAAACTAAAGAGGTCCTTGGCCCTCACCCTGCCACTTGGAGTTCAGGAAAGCTGAAGGGCCTCACAGTCTCAGCCAGGACTATTGCTGGGTCCCCCCAGACTGCGTGGGGAGAGGGCTGGGTCCCTCCTACCTGCTCCGGCCCTCTACCTGTGTTTACTGACCCCGGTTCCTCCGGCTCCTGTGCAAACAGCTGAACTTCATTTTCCTGCCTCCCTTGCATCTGACTATGGGGGTGAGTTCGGGCCAACAGGGCGTGTGCAGGAGTGATGCCTCGGTACTCGAAGTAGGGGGGCCGCCCACCAGCAGCGGCATCCCTGAGGAGCTTGTTACAAATGCAGGTTCCCAGGCTCCACCCCGGACTTCCTTCATCAGGACCTCCGGGTTGGCAAAGCACACACGTAGGCCCCTGCCAAACTGGATGTGGAAGATGCCCAGGGCCTGGAGGGGGGAAGGAGCTGGATTCCCAGGTGACCTCGTGGAAGGTGGCCACCAGCCAGGAGAGTAGGGATGCGTGAGAAAGAAGCCCGTGTTGCCTAGCTGCTGGGCTGGAGGTTTGCTTGTTACAGCAGCTCCACTGACACAGCCCTGCCCCGTCTAGTTCTGGTCGCCCGTGTTGTTTTCCCCGGCGTCCTAACAAAGTCCCACAGCCTGGGCGGCAGGGTGGCTTCCTTCTGGAAGCTGAGTGCGGGCTTGTTCGACACCCCTCCACTAGCTTCGGGAGGCCACTGGGTCGTCACTGGTGTGCCTTGGCCTGTGGAAGCATCACCACAGTCTGGCTTCATCTTCACGCGGCGTTCTCCCTGCGTGAGTCTGTGTCCAAATCTCCCCCCCGCCCCGCCCCGTTTTAAAAGATTTTATTTATTCATTTGAGAGACAGAGCACGAGCAGGGAGGAGAGGCGGACGCCATCCCAGGACCCAGGATCATGACCTAAGCCCCCCAGGCGCCCTGTACTGCCAGATGCCCCCAGGCGTCCCAGATCTCTCTCTTTTTGAAGGCTGCATAGTAGTCCACGGTGTGGCTAGACCACATTTTCTTTATCCCTTCATATGTCAGTGGGCATGTCGGTCACTTCCACCAGCCAGCATCCAACAGACTTGGGACAGGGACCTGAGCAGGACCCTGATTGGGTCCCCACTGCCCCCCGTCTTCACCTCCTCAATCACAGTTAACAGAGATTGTTTGAGCCCTTGTAGGTGCTGGACAAATACTCTTCCTTCCTCTAAAACATTGGGGGTGAGAGGCCAGAGCCCAAGGCCCAAGCCAGGGCCTTATTTCCAAAGCCAAGGGGCCCTTCTAGAGCCTTCCAAACCTTCAGGGGAACAGTGGGATAGGCGGCCAGAAGGGTCTGGGCTCTGCAGGGCCAGGATATGGCCTAAGGCCAGGGACCTCCTACCCCAGTACCTCTGGCTTTTGGTCCTTGGACCAGGTCATCATACTTGATGTGGAAACGAAACAGAGGACACCTGGGCCAGGTGCTGCGTGATAGGACTGCATTTTAGGGGCGCCTGGGGGGCTCAGCAGTTGAGCGTCTACCTTCCGCTCAGGGTGTGATCCCGGGGTCCTGGGATTGAGTCCCGCATGGGGCTCCCTGCATGGAGCCGGCTTCTCCCTCTGCTTGTGTCTCTGCCTCTCTCTCTGTGTGTCTCTCGTGAACAAATAAATAAAATCTTAAAAAAAAAAAAAAAAAAAAAAAAAGACTGCATTTTAGAAAGCTCTGGCGATCATGGGGATGGATTGCAGAAAGGGGGCAGTGGAGACTGCTGTAGCCATGCAGGCCAGTGGTTGGGGCTCTAGTGATTCTGGGGCCGGGACTGGGTGTGTTTACTCAGGCAAGGACCAGCGACACGGTTGTTTTCACTGTGTATGCACCTTAGCTGACGCCCTGGAGTCACTGTATCCCTCCGAAATTCGTATGTTGAAACTTGAATCAAATGTGATGCTATCAGGACGTGAAGCCCCTGGGAGGTGTTTAGGTCAGCGTGGAGCTTCAGGATGGATCATGAGCGGCCGGAGAGTGAGCTAGTCACCCGCCCCGACGAGGATGCAGCAAGGAGGCTCTTGTCAGAATATACTCGGGTGTGCCCCCTCATCCCAGGCCTCCAGCCTCAGAGCCCTGAGGCGTGCACGTTGGTTGTAGAAGGGTCCCTCCATCTATGGCATTTGTTAAGACGCCCTGGATGGACTGACACCCGAATCCCCCAAAGCCTCTCAGCTCCAGGGAAAGAAACCCCTTCTGCTTCACCACGTGGGGAAAGTGGGCAGAGTAAGTGAGCCTAATGGGTCTAGGGCTTCTTTTTGGGGTGATGAATATTCTGGAATTAGATGGTGGTGATGGACGCAGCACTGGTGAATATACTAAGAGCCACTGAGTCAGACTGAGTGGCGCGTGGATTAAGGACAGGGCGGCACGCAGCACAGCTCTGGGTTTCTCCTCGTGCGGTGGAACCACCATGAGGAGGACAACAGGTGGCTGTCCCCCTCTGCTGCTGTACCCCGTGCCCACGGGTCACCAGGGCTGAGGCCGTGGAGGCGGTTGGACACACGGGTCCAGTTCCAGAAGACAGGGCCAGGCCGATGCCGCAGACAGACTGGGAGTCCTCAAAGCTGCTGGGCAGGAGAGGGCAGAGGGCCAGTCCCCGCCACACCAACCACCCAGCTTTAGGGGCGGGTGGGGGCAGGGGAGCCCTCCAGGGAGGCCTGGACCAGTGCAGGAAGGGAGGCCCAGGACAGAGGCGTGACCTTGGGAGGGGGCGGGAGGGGCAGGCGGGGAGCTCTGAGAAGCACACGCTGACTGTTGGCACAGGAGTTCCTGGGTGCCAGGGTCCTGCGGGAAGGACGTGGGGGCCAGAGGCGGGGGACCAAGGGGCTGGAGCCGCGAGTAGCCTTTCTGCGATGCTCACCTAACACCCCTGGGGGCAGGGACTGGGGGCCGGGGCTCCTACAGCTGGCCACTGCCCCCCAGTTTTAAGAGTTGAGTTCCTTGTTGATATTTCTGCTATTCCTAGTGAAGTTTTTAATGCCATAATTGAAACATAATTTCATAATTGTTGCTCACCATCATGCAGAGGGGGCGGGCACACTAATGACGGGCTCCGGTGGTGGAGACATCCTACAATGGGGCTTACTGGGGGAAAGTAGCAGCAGAGCAGGAGCAGGGAGGGAGCGGGCATTGCCCTGCCGATCCGTCTCCATCCATCCACTGAGGCACCAGCTTCCCGGGCATCTGCCCCGGTGCACTCTGCTCTGTGACGGGACAGGGCAGGAGACCTCTCCGGGGCTCTGGACTCTGGAGGAAGCAGACCTATGGGAGGAAGCCTGCGGAGCTTGGAGCAGCCGTGGGGCACCCAAGGGGACGGCAGTGTCAAAAATTCCTGTCCATCTGGGAGTCAGTCCAAGCGCCACAGAGCATCCGTGTGTCCTCTGAGGTCCAAGCAGGAGCAGAGAGGAGCACGCAGGCCCCCGTCAGCACGCGTGTCCAGGAGTAAAGAGAAGCCTAGGTCCCTCTGTGACTCTCCTTGTGCTGCATCCCAGAGCGCAGCCAAGCTGAGGGCCATGGGACTTGAGAATGAGGAACTCAGTGTCCCTGCAGGTGGCTTTGCAGGTGGCAGCAGCTGTCGGGACTCAGCACTTCTTGCTGGAGCACCTCACGCCTGTGGGGGGCTCCCCTTCCACAGTGGAGCTGAGTAGACTCAACTGGTAGAGGCACAGACTCTCCTCCAGGTGTGGCCACTGCCACATGCGTATGTGTGACATGCATATGTGTGACATGAAGATGGATCTGGGATTGGGTGTCCTATCTGTTCCCACAGGGCTGTGTCTGGCGTCGGCTGTGGGCAGCTCATTGTCTCAGGGCAGCATGCTGTGTGGCCAAGAGCATTGCTTGAAACGGCCCCCGCGTGGGGCGTCCACTGCTGAGGGCCGTCAGCACAGGGGTCCTCTGGCAGACACCTGCCTCCTACCTGCTACATCCCTGCACCATCCTCTCGACCGCTGCCAAGGCTGCGAGGCTAGGGCCCCATGGGGCTGCAATTGGGTCAACTGATGGGGCACTTACTTGCCTGGGAGGGGAGCCAGGGTCTGATTGGGGGTCTAAGTGCCCTGTCCTTGTCCTAGTTTCTGAGAGTGCGCTGGGGCTCAGGGTGAGGGGCAGCAGCCCTGTGTGCTTGGAGCGGACCCCTTGGCCACTGCTGCAGAGCACCCCCACCTGCTCCTGCTCCAGATGACATCTGGGCCAGGTACCTGGCACTGCCTCCTGCGTGGGGGTCTCTTCTGGGGGTGCCTGGCCAAACTCCATCATTCCCGACCTTGCACGGAGACACAGTGCGTGTGGCTTCACAGTGGCCAACTGTCCTTGCAAAGGGGACGTGGGCATACATACCAGTTCTACACGGTGAGATATAAGAGGGTTTATTGGCAGCAAATCTACACGTGGAGGGACAGTGGGGTCCCAAACCGTCGCTGCTCCAGTGCCAGACAGCAGGCTCCACGGCCAGCTATGCGCTCTCTGTACCTACGGCTGGCGGTGAGGAACCCCGTGGGGAGGCCGTGGCCCAGTCAGCCAGCAGCGGCCTCTGGAGCTCTGGGCCACACCAGCCTGCTTCTCCTCGGGCCTGCGAGGCCAGCTCTCTGTTACTCCGCCAGATGGGAGAGGCGGGTGAGCCTCGCCGCCCCCTGGGCCTGCCTGTCGTCCTGCATCACACAAATGTGGGCAACCCAGATGTTGCTGGCCAGTAGCGTCTGTCCGGGACCGGCTCCCGCTGCGGGGAACGCCACATGCTACGGCGATCGCGGACCCTGGCTTTAATTTCAGTTGGAAGAGAGCAAAGGAAAGAGGCGCTGAGAGGGTGTGGCGAGGCCTCTGCTCTGGCCTGCCCTGCTACTGTGAGGGGCGTGTGGACGCCACCCTGGCACCCGTCCAGAAACACCTGGGGAGGCGACAGCTTCACGGGGCGCTCGGCTGGAAGCAGCAGGAGGCTCTCAGTGTGCCCTGGCCGAGGCAGGACCCTGGCAAACGGGAAAGTCCTGGGCAAAGTCCCGGGCTCTGGAAACAGGCAGGCGTTTGCAGCTCAGGACAGCACAGCAGGGAGGAGGCGTCTCCGTGTCAAGAGGCTTCTTCGGACCTTCGTGGGCCGGGCGCGTCCCCGCGTCACGCACACCTGCAGCCGCCAGCTCCTGGCGCTCCTGCCTGCCCACCCGGAGATGCCGTCCAGGTACGAGGCCCTTTGAGAAACATGAAGGCCAGTGCTTTGGACAAGTGGAAGAAAGTCTTTGTGAAGCAGAATCTAACTGGGAAGGTAACGCCAGGGGCCTGGGTACGCTCGGACCATCCCTGACGCCGGCAGCATGGAGGCTCGGCCGCTCGAGTCAGGAAGGAGGCCGACCTCACTGGGCCCCACTGTCCAGCTTCGTACCGTTCACCTGCCTGGTCACAAAGAAACACACGTTCATTATAAAAATCCAAACGCAGCAGAGGTGGGCAGTAGAGGAAGTCTCCTCCCGCCCGGAGATAACCAGCTGGTGCTCACACACGCTCAGGACACACGTCCTACCATTTCCTTTAAGAGGGGAGGCTGCTCCAGGGTTCCCGGCTCTCTCTGCAAGCCTGTCCTGGGGGGAACCAACACTCCTGAGAAGTCGCATCTCCCACTCAGGGAGTGCTGGGACGTGCCTGGGCCTCTGAGATTCTTTGCCAAGAAACAAAAAGTTCAGGGATCCCTGGATGGCGCAGCGGTTTAGCGCCTGCCTTTGGCCCAGGGTGCGATCCTGGAGACCTGGGATCAAATCCCACGTCGGGCTCCCGGGGCATGGAGCCTGCTTCTCCCTCTGCCTATGTCTCTGCCTCTCTCTCTCTGTGTGTGACTATCATAAATAAATAAAAATTAAAAAAGAAAAAAAAAAGAAACAAAAGTTCTCTATTGCCGTGATGGCTTTGGAGAACGTGGCAAATTCTCTGACACCCGCCACTGAGGGGGAAGGAGCTGCCTGGCTCCCAGGGAACGGGGCAGGCAGGCAGGCCGTGGCCCCAAGTCACCGGGGCTCCCTCCTGGGCTCACTTGGCTCCACTGAGCGGTCATCCTCCTGCCACGTCACCTGCCCAGGTGGCTGTGAAACCAGGCGCCCACCCCCACAACCGCTCCAAGGATGTTCCCTCTCTCCCCAAAAGTGCTCCCCCTCCTTTCCTACTGCGGGGAGAGTTTATGAAGGGCCGGTGTTGATTCTTGGCCAAGCGTTTGGTAGAGGGCACCATGGTCGCTGCCGTCCGGCCAGGCTTTTCTGGGTGGGAAGTTGTCAAACAACTCCATCAGTCTCTACCTGGTACAGGTCTGCTCACATTTTCTTATTTCTTCCTGGGTTGGCCTTGGCAGCTGTTCTGCCACTGCTCGTGCCATTCCCTGACGACCCTCTGTGTGTGCGGCTCTTCCTGTGGAGTAGGCAGTCTTGCCCCGCTTTCACTCTTGATTTTAATAACTTGATTCTTCCTTATCTTATTTTATTTTACTCAAAGATTTTTTTTTTAGTCATCTCTACACCCAATCTGAAGCTCGAACTCATGACCCTGAGGTCAAGAGTTACATGCCCCTCTGACTGAGCCCGCCGGGTGCCCCTGAGTCTTCTCTATCTTTACAGACCAATTTTGGGGGAAAAAAATAAAAATAATAGAAAAGTAAAAACCAGTTTTGGGGATGATGGAGCTAAAGGTTTGGCAATTTTGTTGATCCTTTCCAAGAACCAACTTCTGGTCCTGTTCCTTTTCTCTTCTCTCTTTCATTAATTTCTGTTCTTTTTTTTTTTTTTTTTTTAAGATCTTATTCATTTATTTGGCAGAGAGAAAGAGAGAGAGGGAGAAAGAGAGACAGAGAGAGAGAGCGCACACAAGCATGGGGAGCAGCAGAGGGAGAAGCTGACTCCCCACAGAGCAGGGAGGCTGACACGGGGCTGGATCCCAGGACCCTGGGATCATGACCTGAGCCGAAGGCAGATGCCCAACCACTGAGCCACCCAGGCGCCCCTCATTCATTTCTGTTCTTTTTTCCCTCCTTCTGCTTTAGCATTGCTCCGTTTCTCTATCCTAGTGTCTAACTAACGTAAGCGTAAGTTACGGACTTGGGATCTTTCTTCTTTTTTCATGTAAGTCTTTCCAGCTATACTTTAAGCTCTGCTCTGCTGCCTCCCATGCGTCTTGCTGTGCTGGGTCTCCATCTGCCTCGGGATTTCTTCTCAGAGTCTCAGTTATTCTGGATGTTGATTGTCCCATGTCTATAAGTTTCCAGCTTTCTCTGTGTTGCTGATTTCTGGCTTCATTCCACTCTGAACAGATAACGAGCTTTGTGTGATTCCAGTCCTTGCTGTTGGACAAGGCCTGCTTCGCAGCCTAGGTTCTGTCTCCCAGTGAGTGCTCCAGATGCTCCTGGGGGGACCACCAACCACGCTTGCTGGTGGCCTCCTCCTTGCTCTGCTCACCCGCAGATCACTGTCTTGGGGGGAGAGAGCTGTCACGGTGGAGGAGCGGGTCACACAGCCCACAGGCGTGTGCGCAGTGAGGCACTGCGGGAGCCGCTCCTGGCCCACTCAGGCCTTCAGAGACGCAGCCCTGGCTGCCGTCCTTCCTCCAACCTCACGAGAGACCCCACGCCAAAACCGCCAGCCCAACGGCTCCTGCCCACAGACTCTGAGAGAGACAGTAAATGTTTGCCAACATAAGCCACTACATGTTGGGGGGACTTGTGGTGCCGAGACAACTCACAATTACCCACACAACTGCTGGCTTTCCGGAGAACCAGGCTGGATGCACAGCTGCACTTCCGGCAGAAGTTTCACCTTTTCTGAGGAAAGAAAATTGAAAACATGGATTAGTAATTCTGTTTTGTGTTTATGATTTTCTTTTTTATTATTATTATTTTTTTTTATGTAGGCTCTACACCCAGCACGGAGCCCAACACAGTGCCTGAATTCACGACCCTGATATCAAGACCCGAGCTGAGATCAGGAGTCAGACACTTAACACACAGAGCCGCCCAGGCACCAACCCCCCTTTCCTTTCTTAAGTCTTCTCTACACCCAGTGTGGGGCTTGAACTCACAACCTGGATATGAAGAGTCACGTGTTTCACTGAGTCAGCTGGACGCCCCAATAATTCTTTTCATATTGAAGCTGCTAGAGCCAAAAGTACATATTTTGTAACAATGACCTCACCTTGAGGATAAAGAAAACTGGGTAGAGTGACTCTGATTTGGGCAGTCACTGGGAATTCTGGTTTTCTGAAGCCCCAAACTACCCGTGCCTGGTGAAAGAAACTATTTGGGACTCTGAGGGTCAGCATTCAGCCCGTCATTCAGCAGAGCAGGACTGAACAAGTGCCCTCGACTGCGCCACAGGTGTCCCACAACTTCTCTTTCTTATTGTCGTCAAACAGTGGCTTTCTCCCAGAAACCTCCTTTTTAAAAATTTTTAGTTATTTTTTTAGCAGAAATCAAATTTCTTTCAGTTGTTTTATACAACTTGGATTCGTTTTTATATTTTATAAGATATGGCCCTTATTTTCACATGAATTCATATGAAACACAAAAATGCAGGGCACCGGGGCGTCTGGGTGGCCCAGTGGTTGAGCATCTGCCTTTGACTTAGGGTGTGATCTCGGGATCCTGGATCACATCCCACATCGTGCTCCCCACAGGGAGCCTGCTTCTCCCTCTGCCTGTGTCTCTGCCTCTCTCTGTGTCTCTCAGGAATAAATATAATCTTGAAAAAAAAATGCAGGGCACCTGGGTGGCTCAGTTGGTTAAGCGTCTGCCTTTGGCTTGGGTCATGACCTGGGATCAAGCTCGCATGCGGCTGGGCTCCCTGCTCAGGGGGCAGCCTGATTCTCCCTCTCCCTCTGCCCCTCCTCCTGCTCATGTGCTCTATCTCAAATAAGTCAATTAAATCTTAAAAGAAAAACACACACACACAAAAATGGTTCCTAAAGACTAGTTTTGTATTCTGTTTATATGAAGGAAACTCATTTTCAGCTCAATAAAATTAATTCTTGGCAAAACCTTGTGAGCGTGCATGTGTACATGTGTGTGTGCATGTGTGTACACACAAATATTAGCTTGCTCTTTTTGGAGCAGTCTCCGTTTCTTCATCTGATTTTCAAGAGAGACTGATCTGTAACCAGTCAAGACCTCTTAGAATAAATGACAGGAGAGGAACCGAATTAGAAGGGAAGTCGTCTTGAGGATGGGAAGGATCTAGGGAAGGATTGGTTTTCAGGTTCCAGAGAAGGCATCAGTGGACAAGAGGTAGGAGAGTCTGGGGTCTAAAGGCTAGGGCACAAAGCTCCTCAGATGGTGCCTATCCCGAGGGATCTGAGCCTTGGGCTGGCAGAGACGAGAGGCCCACGGCTCTTTTGTACTCCCAGCTCTGACCCGTCCCGGGCTGTACCTGGGTCCTCCTGCGGGGCCACACTGGGGAGCCGCTCCCGCTGCCTCAGGGCCTCCAGGCCTGCCAGGTCGGGCAGGTGGCAGTGGCTACGCATCACTGTCACCAGCTGGCCCTGGGTGATGGCCCGGCTGCGGCAGCCCAGCCGGGCCTGGTCCCGGCACATCCAGTACACCTTCTCCCCTGCCGCCTTCTCCTTCCTGTAGAGGAAGGACTCGTACACCAGGAACCTGCCCCCAAGGGACGTCCTCAGGAACTCAAGAGGCTGGAGGGCTCCTGGAAGGAATGTGGGAGCATGAAAGGGGCATCTCAGAAGCAGGGTAAGAGCCTGGGCTCCAGGCTCAGAGGCTGTTTCTTTTGTGCCCCAGCCCGCCCCAGGAACTGCAATCCCCCCGCAGGACCCACTCTGTTGGCCGCCTCTCCACCAGCCCGTGCTGCGGGGCCCAGGGCCCTGACACCCTCCAGCACAGACTGGCTGTGTCTTTCTCAGGGCTTTGGTGCCACCCGGGAGGCTGGCCCCGTAACTGCCCAAAACCTGAGCTTTCCTGCAGGCCTCTCCTGAGCTGGAGTGGATTCTACACCCGGGCCAGCCCCCCAGGTCAGAGGCTAGGCTGGAACATTCAGCCGGGCCCATGGTTGGGGCCATGCACCTGGGCCTCCTGACTCCGTCCCCACCCTCCCCTTGTCTAGCTGGCAACCAATCAACTCTCTCGAGGCTTTTAACACTCTGAATTGAAAGGTCACGCAATGTTGGGGTTTGGGTAGCCAGAGAGAACTGGGGCAGGGGAGGCAGGAAAACAGACATGAGATACCTGGAGAGGGGAGACAGAGGGTCCCTGAAGTCTAGGCGCATCGCCCCATAAACGATGCTGAGCACTTCCTGGAGGTGATGCCCTGCCACCCCCTGCCCTCTAGCTGTCTGAGTGGGCTCCTCTCTGCTGACGGCCAATCCCACACCAGCAGTGGGCATGACTGTGGAGCCCATGTGCAGCCCTGCCCTTAGGGAGCTCACACGGGGGGCAGATAGAACAATGTGCATGGGTGCCCGAGGCCACCAGGCATGGGCTGCGGACAGAATGTCCCAGCGGGGAGACCGGAGCACCTGCCTCCCTCTACACCCTCTCACTCGCACCTGAGCCTTCCCTCTGGGCCGGGCTGGGGATCTGCTCCCGCTGCCTCAGGGCCTCCAGCCCCCCCAGGTCGGGCGGGTGGCAGTGCCTGCGCATCACCATCACCCGCTGGCCCTGGGTGATGGCCCGGCTGCGGCAGCCCATGCGGGCCTGGTCCCGGCACGTCCAGTACACCTTCTCCCCCGCCGCCTTCTCCCGCCTGTACAGGAAGGACTCATAGACCAGGAAGCTGCCCCCCAGGGGGGTCCTCAGGAACTCAGGGCCTCCTGGGGAGAAACAGGAGAGGTGGGTGGGGAGGGAGAGCTGGGAGCTAGGTCTTGGAGTTGGGCAGTGAGGTGATGCGGGCCCCCGTGCCAAAGCAGGAACAGCGTGGCCCCTGGGGTGAGCCCTGCCGCCCCATCCCAGTACATCCTCCCAGGGAGAGGACATGGCTCTGGACTCCAGGGTGCAGGGCCCCCACTTCCCAAACCCAGCCTAGCCTCAGGTCCCAGGGGGCTCCCTTCTCAAGCCTAGGAGTGAAGGGAGGCGGGAGCCTGGTGAGGCGAAGGCCCCTGAAGGTGGGAATCTGTCTCCCTCCTTGTGGGGCCTGCAGGGAGGTGGTGGCCTTGCTGTGACCGCTGACTTCTCCTAGGTTCCTGCGATGGGTGGGGGTGCTCATGCAGGGCTGTTCGGTCCTGGCATAGTTGGAGGAATATGCACGGGCCCTCTGGGTCCAGGAGAGAGATGGGGGCCAGGGTGAAGGTGTGCATTGCAGCAAGAGGCTACGGCAGCATGAGGTCCCCAAGCTGAGCAGGGATGTGACCCGAGACGCTGGGAGGAGGCAAGGAGTGGCGGGGCCAGTGGAGGGTGAGGACCCAGAAGGCGGCTGTGCCTTCCACCCTGAAAACGTCCTCCCAGGCACGGGGACCACAGAGGAGCGGCTGACAGACTGGGGAGTCTATCGGGGCTTGCAGAAGCCACTGGGGACGAGTGCGTCCTGGAGACGCAGGCGGAGGAACTGAGTATGTGACCGCAGGGCTTGTCTTCGCTCCCTCTGCAGCCCATGACAACAGGCAGTGAAGAGTGACAAGAGCACAGCACTCCAGGCCGGGGACTTGGAGCGGAGAAGTCCCCAGAATGTCAGAGTTGTAGGGGAGGGGGGGGCGGGTGGGCAACTTGGCAAAGCAGCCTGGGTGGGAAGCCAGTGAGGACATCAGAGCCCAGGGGCGAGCGCCAGGGGGAGGACACAGTCTTTCCACAAGTGGCATCCAGGGCAGGCCTGCTGGGCAGGCAGGGAACACTCCAAAGCGGTCTTCTTGGCAAGATGAACACAGGAATATTGACCAGAGAGACAAAACGCCAGGTGGACAAAGATGAAGAGAGCAGGGCTCCCACCGTTGTCATGGGTCCCTTACAGACAATGCCAGTTGAGGGAGCAGGGCTGGAGGAGGGAGGGAATGTCCACTCCTGCAGGATGTGCCAGTTGCGGGCCCTGTGTCACCCATTCACACGGGGCATGCGGGCAGCCTGTGATGAGCTTCCTCCAGAAACCCTGCCGCGGAGGGGGGCCAGGGGCAGGGGGGCAGAACACAAGGAGGGCAGCAACCACAGCGCCCCCGTGAGGACGGAGGATGCTTGCTGGGGGCCGCGGGGGGTCAGAGGGTGAGGCTGGCCGCCCGGGTTCCCTGCTGACACCGAGGCCCACCCGAGGTCCTACCTGGGCTCCCCCGCTGAGCTGCCACCGGGCGCTTCTCCTGCTGCCTCAGGGCCTCCAGCCCCCCCAGGTCGGGCGGGTGGCAGTGGCCCCGCATCACCGTCACCCGCTGGCCCTGGGTGATGGCCCGGCTGCGGCAGCCCATGCGGGCCTGGTCCCGGCACGTCCAGTATACCTTCTCCCCTGCCGCCTTCTCCCGCCTGTACAGGAAGGACTCGTACACCAGGAAGCTGCCCCCCAGGGGGGTCCTCAGGAACTCAGGGCCTCCTGGGGAGAAACAGGAGAGGTGGGTGGGGAGGGAAGTGGGAATTCCGGGTCTTGGGGCCCCCTCCTACCTCCCTGGGCCGGCTCTGGGCCGGCGGGTGAAGGACTCACCCAGGTCCTCGTCCTGATCCTCAGCGGGGGATCCTGGCAGGGCTGGGGGCTGGGCCGGGAGGACTTTTGGGCGCTTTCTAGGCCGGGCTCTGCTGAGAGTCAGGGTCCCGGGTCCCCTGCGGCAGAGCAGGCTGTCCACGCCTTGAGGCAGCTGGTCTGCCTGGCCCCCAGGCCCACCAGGCCTGGCCTGCAGCATCTCCATGGCCTTCTCCTGCTGCCGCCGGGCCTCTAGGCCCTCCATGTCGGGCGGGTGGCAGTGGCCCCGCATCACGGTTACCCGCTGGCCCTGGGTGATGGCCCGGCTGCGGCAGCTGTGCAGCGCATGGTCCCGGCATGTCCAGTACACCTTGTCCCCCACGGCCTTCTCCCGCTTGTAGAGGAAGGACTGGTGCACCAGGAAGCTGCCCCCATAGCACGTCCTCAGGAATTCCAGGGGGGGCCGGAGTTCTCCTGGAGAGGAATCTAGGGCAGTCACGGTAGGCAGGCCGATAGGAGGCCAGGGAGGCAGGGGGTGGGCAGCGCGCTTCCCCTCTATGGGGACATTTCCTGTAGCTTCCCCCAAGAGGGGCGTGCGTGGGCCCCTGTGCATTCCCACTGACCCCCACCCACTGACCCAGGCAGGAGGTGCAGTTCCTCTCCTGGAGGTCAGTGGGGAGGCCACAGCTCTCGGTGGATAAACATCACATCCAAGCTCATGCACCCGGGAAGTACAAGCTGGCTTTGACTTCACAGCCTATGTATTCAGTCACTCCTGGTCATTCTTTTTTTAGGGTTTGTTTGAAACTTTTATCTATTTTTGAATAACACATGGACATGCCATAAAATACAAATGGTGGCAAGAGACACGCACTGAAAAACAAGTGTTTCCCTCCCCCTCTCCATCCAGTACCCAGCACAGCAGCTGCCCTAAGTCCTTAAACCCTTGAATCTGGGTCAGGAGGGAGCCAGCGCTTAGGACCGAGCCCACCTCCCACTTGCTGGTAATAAAAGCCTCCAAGAAGCCTGCGGCTTCCAGGCACTCAGCGCCACCATCACGGGACTGGCACTGAAAGCTTCCTGCGCATCACACATCTAATCTCTCTGGCATCTGAGCCATCCCTGACAAAGCTCCCAACACCCCAGAGGTTCAGCACATGTTCTGACACCAGGTGGGGCTGGGCTGTGACTTGGCCCTGGCCCAAAGTTCTCCCCTAGGCTGACCTTCCAGAACCTCATGGGTTACTAGGACTACCTGGGCCCGTTAAAACTCAGGTTTCTGGACCTCACACCAGACCGTGCTAAATCAGAAAGTTCCAAAAGGACTTGGGACCCCTGGTTCTATCCCATGGCTTAAGACATATTTATATCTTTTAAATATGATATCTTAACTTCGAGCACGTTAGAAAACCATGTGGGACCCCACATTTCCACCTGGGCAGAGGAAAAGGCCCATGGGTATTCATTGGCCCCAGAGTGGAGCCCACGCATGGGGCACTTACCGATCCCCAGTGTCGGGCGTTTCTTGGGGGGCAAGCTCAGCAGTGACAGGGCTCGTAGCCCCTCATCCTCCTCTGCAGCAGGCTTGCTCAGCACCAATGTGGGGGCAGGCTCTGGCTCCTCAGGGCACAGCCACGGGCCCACCCCTTCTAGCGGCTCCTCCACTCGGCCTCCTCCGGGACCCTCTGGGCCCCCCAAGCCTTCAGGCAGGGCTGGGCTAGGCAGCTTCTGTCTCTGGCGCCGGGCCTCCAGGCCTTCCTCATCAGGTGGGTGGCAATGGCCCCGCATCACTGTGGCCCGGGGGCCTCGGGTGATGGCCCGGCCCCGGCAGCCCAGCTCACAGTGCTCACGGCACTTCCAGTATACCTTGTCCCCCACGGCCTTCTCCTGCTTGTATAGGAAGCACTCGAGCACCAGGAGGCGGCCCCCGAAAGGGGTCCTCAGGAACTCCAGGGGCTTGGGGGCTGCTGAGGGCAAGAGAGGGTGGGGTGAGCTGGGATGGAGCAAGGCTTCAGGTCCAGGGCATGGATGGGAGTGAGGGCGGATGCCCAGGGGTGATATCCTGAGATCATCACACCAGCCTAAGACGGCGTCCTGTGGTTAGCTCAGGTCAGGGATGGGACCCCAAGGCTGTCCCCCTAGAAAGGGGGCACACAGAACCTCTGTCTGAGCATGTGAGGCCACAAAGAGGGCTGGGCCAGGAGCAGCAGCCTGGAACTCACCTGTGTCTGGCTTGCTGCGATACTGCTCAGGGGCCTGGAGGGTTGGCTGGACTGCCCCCACTTGCTCCTCCACTGGCAGGATCTGGGGCATCCTGGCCAGGGTGTCAGGGCCAGACATCTCCAGGGACACGACACAGTGTCCTCCTTCAGGCTGGGAGTCCACCCCATCCACGTTCTCTGAGGAGACCGTCAGCAGGACCACTTTGGAGAACTCTTCAGGCTTCGTGGGGGCTGCGGGGACGACATCTGTGCCCGGCTCAGGGGACTCCGGGGACGGCTCCTGGCCAGCCTTCACACTCTCGCCCTTCTGCTCGCTGGGCTCTGGCAGGGGCATTCTGGGACGATGGCCTGTCCTGCAGGCCACACTCAGGCCCTGGCAGAGGGATTTCTCTTCCTCCTCCTCCTCCTCCTCCTCCTTCTCCTCCTCCTCCTCTCTGGTGGGGAACCTGGCAGTCCGGGGGCTCCGTCCTAAGGAGGGAAGCAAAATCCATCAGTGGAGGCACCTTCGGGCCTGGTGCTCAGGAAAATGGATGTGGGTGGAGGTCGAGACAGATGCGGCTGCCTCAGGGCCCGGGGCTGACAGCACCGAGTGGGAGCACCCCGGGGGGTCGGGGCTTCTATGGGGCTGCCCCTACCTCTCGAAGCCCTGGCTCGGTCACCTCCCCGCCCACCCTGCACCTTCCTGTCTGTAAGATGTACTGCCTGCAGGGCTCTCCAGGGGCTGCAGGACGGAGGCAGGGGGAACCCTGAGCTTCTACAAAGAGAGGCCCGGGGGCAGCCCTGGTGGCTCAGTGGTTTAGCACCTGCCTTCCGCCCAGGGCATGATCCTGGAGACCCAGGATTGAGTCCCACATTGGGCTTCCTGCATGGAGCCTGCTTCTCCCTCTGCCTGTGTCTCTGCCTCTCTCTCTCTCTCTGTCTCTCATGAATAAATAAATTAAAAATCTTTAAAAAAGAACTTATATAACTTAATTAAAAAAAAAAAAAAAAGAGAGGCCCAGGAGTGCTGGAGCTGTGCCTGGTGGGATGTGTCTTCACGGGTTTTCCCATTTAACCTGGCCCTGTGTTACGAAAGCTGATCATTCCTGGTGACCCAATTTACAGATGAGGACACCGAGGCACACCAGGATGGCCAACAGCCCTGAAGCACAGAGCTGGGCGGCTGGCCGAGGGGGATCCAGAGCCTGTCCCCGCACAGTACCTGGTGTGCCTCGTCCAGGAGGACAGTAACTGACCTTCTCGGCCACCAAGCACCAGACAAGAGCACTCGGGACATGGGCTCAGCCACGGACCCCCCCAGAAGGCCCGGTGGCCTTCATCCTGACACTGTGTCACAGGGACACTGAGCCGGGCACCCACTGGCACGCTGCACACCACGAAGGGGAAGCGTGGCTCCAGGAGGCGGCACTCTCTGGCCTCACAAGGAGACCTGTCCCCAGTCCCGGGCCAGAGGCCCTGGACCACCCAGCACTCGGGAGGTGCCGGGGCCCCGGGAGGGCAGTGACCTTGTGCGTGAGCCAGTGCCGGCGTTGCCTCAGCTGGGAGGTGATAGGGCCGCAGAGGTGTCCAGAGACTCCACAGTCACTCAGGGCTCCGTGGCTTCTGGCCTAGAGAAGCAAGCAGGACGTTATTATGCGGGTAGAGCTAGCCTGGAGACAGGCCCTGGGGTGTGGGGTGAACTTTTTTGCTTTCTTGCGGAACTGGGTGGTAGGTGAGTGGCTGGGTCTCTCCCAGCTCTCTTCAAGAGCCCAAAGGAAGACTGGGCCCTCCCTCACATTTCAGCTCTCCCTTTGTGAGGGGTCACCCTCATTTCCAAGTTCTGCTACTCCAATGCTCTCTAATCCCCTACTCCTGCTCCAAAGTTCCGTGGTTGGAGCCCACATTCAGCTCCCCAAGGTCTGGTCAGCCTAAGGGCAGGGCTGCAGCGTCCCTGCCAAGACACAGCCACGCCGAGGGGTGCCTCATCCCCGTCCCCCCCCCCAGCAGTCCACGCCTGCCCATCCCAGGGTGCAGGGAGGCCCATCCCCGGGGGTCGGGGCAGGGTTGGGGTGCCGAGACTCCAGGAAATCTTCCCGTAACGGGACAGCTGATGGGGAGTCCCGGCTGGTCTGCCCTCCCGCATCAAGCCCTGTACTAGCCAAGCCCTGCTGCCCCCGCGGGCCCTGCCCATCTGCCCCCCAGCCAGAGGCCGTGCTCCCCTGGGCGGAGCCGCAGAGCCGCTCGGGCGGGAGGCCCCGCCCCCGGACCGCCCCCCCCGCGGATTGGCCGCGGCGCCCGTCGCTCCGCCGGAGCCCGCCCCTTGCTCGCGCGCCCGGGTCCCCACTTCCAGGTTCCCTGCAGTGTCCAGTCCTGCAGACGCCCTCTGGGGTCCCCGCGGCCTCCGGCCGGGCGGGGACCTCCCTCCCTCCCGCAGGAGGCCTCGGACACGTCGGGCCGGCCGGAGCGAGGCCGAGGCGCTGCTGTCCACACAGCGCGCACTCCTCCAGGCCTGGGCCCACCCCGCGGGGCGCCGGGGGGTGGGGGACGCTGCGGGGACTCCGACACGCCATCGGCTTCGGCCTCCTCGGCGCGGAGGGCGTTGGCGTGACCAAGAGCCCCCACACTCCCAGGGAACCGGGCCTGAGTCATGGGTACCTCGAGTCAGGAGACCGTGGAATCTCAACTACAAGCCGTGCTTAAAAGGCTTCTAGGATCCACGCACCTCAAAGAATGGAAGGAGTTCCAGCGCGACAAATGAGCTATGGCCAACCCCACCTGCAGAAAAGCGTGTGTCCAGCGGTGACCTAGAACGTGGATTGGACTGACCGTTACCATTCTCACCTATTAAAGGGCCCTGGGATGCAGATTGTCCCGTGACCACAAATCCTCCCATAAAGTACGCAGGCCCCTTTGCAATGTGGTCTTGAATGTGGACTGGCTCCAGCCCAGATGGGTTGCTCCCGGGTGACTTGCTGAGTGTGGCAGAAGCAGGCTGTGGGGGTTTGGGAGTCCTCCCCCTCAGACACCCGGCCCTGAGACTGCCCAGCTAGGAAGCTGTGGGAGAGGCCACACGCAGGGACAGAGGCACTGCCAGGCACCGAGGAAAATCATCCTGCACCATCCAGTCCCGCAGGCCCCCCAGCTGAGGGTAGCTGCATGAAGGGGCCAGAAGAAACCAAGCTGGCCGGCGCCGATCCTGCGTGGTGGCCAGAGGAATGGCCTACCCATCTTCGAGAACACTGATCGGTGACAGACTGTTATTTTAAGCCAGTGATACCAGGGTCATTTATTACTCAGCAGTAACTGATATTCTTGGCTGAACTTGGTGGGTTTTGGCTTTTTGATGGATGGAATACTAAAGATTGTGAAACACACACCAAAGTGCCTTTGAACTTCATGTGCCATGCTACACAAATGTTAAATCCCTCAGTTGATCATGTTTAAAGGGCTAGAATTCAGTGAGAATAAAAATAGTAAGCACAAAGGATAGCAATGAGAATTATGTATTTAAAAAGTCTGTAATGCAAAATGTAAAATAAGCCAGTCACAAAAAAACACACACACAAAAAAATAAATGCTCTATGATTCCACTTATGTGATGTCACTACACTTGTTAAATTCACAGAGGCAGAGTCAGGTGGTGGTTGCAGGGTGGGGGTGGGGCGGGGAGCTGTTCAGTGGGTGTGGAGTTTCAGTTTGGGATGATGATGAGGTTCTGGCAGAGGATGGTGGTGATGGTGGCACACCCGTGTGGGGTGCCTCATGCCAGGGAGCTGTGCACTTAGAATGATTCAAGTTGTAAATTTCTGCGATATGTATTTTAACACACACACACACACACCTGTAACAAACTACATGTAGTAATGTTCCATTTACCGAACACCATGGGTGAATGAGGTTCTTCAAAAAAGGTAGATTTCAAACTAAAGTTACATCTCCATGATTCAGACTGTTAGAATTTTATCTGTTTCACAGTTTACTCCTTGAGGGTGGATCTCTTCATAAGCTCTTACCACTCTTCACTATCTGGATGAAGCGCATACATATTTTATCCTGATTTGGAAATAAAAGGATCTCCACCCAGATCTCTTGACACAGCCTCCACCCCCGCCTTGGGGCCCTTTCACCACCATCTGTATCCTGCTGTCTCTGGTCACCAAACCTCTCTGCCTCCCATAGTTCTTTGCATTGGGACCACCAAGGATCTTCAGTCTCCTGTGTCCTCAAACACCTAACAAAAGCCCCTCCTTCCCTCAACAGTTTGACTTTGCAAGAACAGCCCACACCACTTCCTTCTTACCCTGGCTGTCCGGGGCTGCCCGCCAGCTCTGCGGACACCACTCTCTTCTTCAGCCACCATGAGGATCAGTCCATATATCACCCCTCTGAACCATCTGCTCTGGCCTGTGAGTGGTCTACCCGTGCAATGGAATATTATTCGGCCATAGCAAGAAATCAAGTTCTGGCACGTGCTACAATGTGGATGAACCTTGAGAACATCATGCTCAGCGAAAGAAGCCCGGCACAGGAGTGCCTGAGTGGCTCAGATGGTTAAGTGTTTGCCTTCTGCTCAGCTAATACCTGGGACCTGGGATCCAGCCCAATTTTGGGCTCCTGGCTCAGCAGGAAGTCTGCTTCTCCCTCTCTCTCTGCTCCTCCCCTGCTTCTGCTCTTTCTTTCTCAAATGAATTAAAAAAAAAAAAAAAAAAAAAAAGCCAGACACAAAAGATACCACACTATATGACTCCATTTATGTGACATGTTCAGAACGTGCAAATCCACGGAGATGGAAAGTAGATGAGAGGTTGCATAGGACTGGGGAAGGGAAGATTAGGAAGTGTTGATGCTAAGGGGTGTGGGGCTTCTTTTGGGGTAATGAAAATGTAAAACTGTTTGTGGTAATGGTCATAGTTGTAGGACTGTGAATATACTGGAAGCACTGAAGTCTACACTTGATAGGGGAGTTGTATGGTATGTAAATCATATCTCAATAAAACTTAGGGAAAAAAATCCTCATGGGGACTCAGGTCCGCAGGGTTACTTGGATGAAAACTAGTTGTGTTTTTTGTTTGTTTGTTTTTTGTTTTTTTTTTAAGATTTTAAATGCTTTTAAAGTAATCTCTGGGACACCTGGGTGGCTCAGCAGTTGAGCATCTGCCTTCGTCTCTGGGCATGATCCTGGGGTCGAGTCCCACATCAAGCTCCTTGCAGGGAGCCTGCTTCTCCCTCTGCCTATGTCTCTGCCTCTCTTTCTTTGTCTCTCATGAATAAATAAAATCTTAAAAAATAAATAAAGTAATCTCTACACCCAGCGTGGGGCTCAAACTTACAACCCTGAGATCAAGAATTGCACCCTCCACGAAAAACCAGTTTTCTACACCGCAAGCAAGCCTTTTGCTACTGCCCTTGGCTTCCGCATCATAGAAGAGGAGTGGCATGATTACATATGAGGATATTGTGTAAGTTGCTATTATATTGTAAAAACTACATAAAAATATTTTTAAAATATTTATTCATGAGAGAGAGAGAGAGGCAGAGGGAGAAGCAGGCTCCCTTCAGGGAGCCTGACGTGGGACTCTTCCCCAGACCCAGGTTCACGCCCTGAAGCGAAGGCAGATGCTTAACCACTGAGACCCCCAGGCGTCCCTATAAAAATATATTTTATTTAGGGATCCCTGGGTGGCTCAGCGGTTTAGCACCTGCATTCGGCCCAGGATGTGATCCTGGAGACCCGGGATCGAGTCCCACGTCGGGCTCCCTGCATGGAGCCTGCTTCTCCCTCTGCCTGCGTCTCTGCCTCCCTCTCTCTCTCTCTCTCTCTCTCTCTCTCTCTGTGACTATCATAAATAAATAAATAATGTGCATTTTAAAAAATAAATATTTTATTTATTCATGAGAGACACAGAGCTTTAAAAAAAAAAGCAAAATCTTAGATAACTAGTTAGAAATATCTCAAAGTGTTAAAAGTAGTAAGAACAGTGAATCTTTTTTTTGCTCCTTACGTTTTTTCTTTTTTTTTTTTTAAGATTTTATTTCTTTATTCATGAGAGACACAGACAGAGAGGCAGAGACACAGGCAGAGGGAGAAGCAGGCTCCATGCAGGGAGCCTGACGTGGGACTCGATCCGGGGTCTCCAGGATCACGCCCTGGGCTGAAGGCGGCGCTAAACCACTGCGCCACCAGGGCTGCCCCATCTTTTGTTCTTAAAATTGTGGACAATGTGCATGAACTCCCTTCCCTGTACGTGGAGAATCGGGAGACAAGCTGGAAAGACAAGCTGCCTCTCCTCGCTTGGTCATTATTCCTTTAATTCTGTAACTCTCCTGTGACACGTCCCATGAGAAATTAAAGGGTAATATAAGCAACAGAACAGAGAAATGAACAAAAATCGAGGATATTAAAACTCCCCGCTGTGGGACCTGCATAGCCTCAGACCTTCCCTCCAAGATACTTACTAACTAGCAGGGGAAAGGCAGTAACTCGACAGTGGGGAATTCATGCGGACATGCCACTAGGTGACCAAGGTCGACCACCCACTAGTCATAAGACACATCGACACCATGACGTCCTTGATGTCCTTGATATGATGCATCTAGAAGGCCACCACACTGTCCGTGATGCTCCTGCCCCAAGCGCACAACCCCACTTTCGTCAGACAAGCCATGTGGTGGGATGGGTACAAAACAAGTAACCAGGACACTTCAAAACTGCTGAGGTCATTGAGGCCAAGGGCAGGCTGAGGACCTGTCACAGACTGGGCCAGTTTCGGGGGGGGGGGGGACACGGGGGACTGAGGAGACATAACAGCTAAATGCCACGTGGGATGTGGGACAGAAAAAGGACACTGGAGACAAGCTGAAGACACCAGAGTCAGGTCAACAGTTTGGGCGAATGCAACTGCACCCATGTTGATTTCCTGGCTTCGACGGCCATGCAGTGTCAGGTGAGATGCTGACAATCGGGGAGACCGGGTGATGGGAATTCTTCGCACTATCTCTGCCATTTTTTAAAAGTCTAAAATTAACTCAAAAATTTCTTGAAAACCCAGGTTTCAAACTTATAGACACAATGGGAGTTGACAGAGAAAGTAAATGATGGAGACCTCCTGAGTGGCAGGGTGAGGGAGAGAGAGGGACAGGGGGATGCTCTCCTGTCCGGAGCCTCAGCATCGGTCCTGGGACCTGGGACCTCAGCCAAGAACAAAATTCCTCCAGCATCAGCCCACATCTCCAGTCCAGTAACCCAACAACCTCCTTGCCAAGTGTCACCTTCATCCCTACTCAACATCTGAGGCCTTGAGTGGCCCAGGATGGCACAGCCAGTGCAAGCCACACTCAAATCTAGGCCCAGCTGGTGCAGAGCTAAAGGGGTGCCTCCCTGTGCCCTGGGCAGCTTAGGCTCGAGGTAAGAAGCGCCGGTTGCAGAGGAAGCTGGTGCTCAGAGCTGCGGTCAGGCCTTCAGAGTAAGTCATCAGCTGCACTGATGCGTCCCTACAAACCAGCTATTTTATGGTTTCTCATAGTGACTTCCAGCTGATCTGGCCAATGGGCAGCGCAGTGGGACCCTGGAGGGTGGATTGAGGATGCCAGGATGCCGTTCCTAAAACCATCTGCTCAGCGTGGCTCCACCAGTGCTGTGGGCTCCAACTTTGCAGGGTCCCCCCGACCTGCTGCCCTGGAAGCTCTGCCGGCATCCAGCCACTGCTACTCTGGGTCACTCACCAGTTCCTGTTTGGCCTCTCAGCTCCTCCAGCACCAGGGACTGCAAGGAAATTCCCAGGTGAGATCTTAACAGTAGTTTCTGTTTTCCCAGCTGGATCCTGACTGACACGTCCTTCTAGAGTCTAAAGGACTGTGATTACAATATTTGATATTTACCAAATACAGCGATGTACCTGGCAGGACCCGAAGGGCTCTGCATGCACTAACCCATTTTATCTTCCAAATCACCTTGTCCATTAGAGTCCACTATTCTTTCACATCATAGAGGAGAACCATGGCTTAATCTTAGGTTCCTGTGACCAAGAGCAGGCCAAGAAAGACGGAGTCAGTGTTCAAGACTCCTGTGTCTGCCTTCAGAGCCTAACCTCTTAAAATAAGTTAAAATGTTCTTTTCAAATTGAGGATTCTGACCACAGGTATCAATGAAGTGGGTTAAGATTGGCGGTTGTCAGTCAGGGTGATTTGGTTCCCATGCAACATTTGGCGATGTCCAGAGACATTTTTGGTTGTTACACCTAGGAGGCAGGGCATGCTACTTGGGTAGGGGCCAAGGATGCTGCTCAACATCCGACAGTGCCCAGGACAGCTTCTCCTACACTCCATAAAGAAGCATCCGGTCTAAAATGCCCTACTTAAAATCAGTGTTTAAAAAATAAGATGGAGGGACACGTGGGTGGCTCAAAGATTGAGTGTCTGCCTTCAGCTCAGGGCATGATACCCGGTACCGGGATCGAGTCCCGCACAGGGCTCCCTGCAAGGAGTCAGCTTCTCTCTCTGCCTGTGTCTCTGCCTCTCTCTGTCTCTCATGAATAAATAAATAAAATCTTAAAAAAAAAAAATAAAAATCAGACAGAATTTTAAAAAATCAAAGAGAATAGAAAGAGTGAATCCATATAATGAGGTCAGGTAAAGTTTCCATGCAAGTTTTATTATAATTAGTTGTGTGTGGGGATCCCTGGGTGGCTCAGCGGTTTAGCACCTGCCTTTGGCCTAGGGCGCAATCCTGGAGTCCTGGGATCGAGTCCCACGTCGGGCTCCCGGCATGGAGCCTGCTTCTCCCTCTGCCTGTGTCTCTGCCTCTCTCTCTCTCTCTCTCCGTGTATCATGAATAAATAAATAAATCTTAAAAAAAATAATAATTAGTTGTGTGTGTAATTCTGGTCTTCAGAAGAATTTCCCTGGGCCCTTGATAAGAATGCAAATGCTTAGATTTCCATCTAAAATTCTGACAGCAGATCTGGAGAGGGATTCAAGAATCTGGATTTTTAACAAGTACCCCATGAGGCTCTGGCACCATGGACTGTGCTTTGAGAAAGACTTGAATAGAAGCCCTAGAGAAATACGTAGTTTGCTGCTATTATTGTGAGGAGCCCAAGAAGGATTTGAAGGGTTTTTTGTCTGTATGCCCGGCCCCACACTAAGTACTTTATATACATTGTCTCATTTAATCTGCCACATTGTATATGCTCCCTCATTATTGTGTTAAATAAAATCATTTAACATCTGTTTATTCGATATCAGTAGGAGAGCAATGATTTCATCTTTTCTGAAATGATTCTGTGACAATTTAACAAGTGTCACATACCTCAGGCTTATTCCGGGGACCTCAAGAATACAGACAAGAATTTGCTCACATTCATAAGTGGCATACGTGAAATCTGGTGGAGAGACCTTCTCGAGCATGGCTTCCATACCTTGGGAGAGCAAATACCAGACTTCTAAAAATCCCATCTGAGATTCCTTACGAAGGCTTCCAGCAAAGCAAACTCAAGAAGGCCTTTATGGTGAATTAACATGCCCGTACCTATGTAAACAACCAGGCCGAATCTAATGAGACCAGTCTTAGTTTATGATCAGCGGTAGCTTTCTTTCTTTCTTTTTTTTTTTTTTTTTTTTTTAGCGGTAGCTTTCATTGAGGTTATGAGACTGTAAAGAAACTTTATGCTTCAATGAAAATGATCCATTGTCTAGAACACATCCTTCCAGGTTACAGGGTTCTAGCCTTCGAGCTATTTGTTCAACTCTGCACAGTGCAGATGACTGAGAATGATGCAAAATTATTCTAGTCTGTAGGCAATAAACTCTCTCTCCATGTAAGTAAGTACATGTAAATAATTCTTCCCACTTCAGAAGAAGCCAGTTTTGCCTCCCTGTGCACATTTATTTCAATATCTATAGTCTTCTAGAATCTTCTTTGGCTTCTCTTGTTTGATCTTTCTGGTTCTTTGGTTAATGAGTTAAGTAAAAGCTTCCATATGCGTTCATTTTACATCTGTATGAAACACCTTTATTTCCATTGTTTTCATCTAAGGTTTTACTTTTCTAATTGCTTGCGTCATTGGTCCTATAATCTCTGGTTCCTGTCAGAATTTTTTAATTTTTTTTCAGAAATTTTTTAAATTACACATGAAATACCAATCTGCATTGCATGCAGTAAAAATGGGTATTATGCTATGAAACTTTCATTTGTTATACATATATCTATTTATTCTAGGTAAATTTAAATGCATTTTTTACTTTGGATGGTCATTGTTTTGAGGTCAACACTTGGGTCCTTGCATTTGTTTTGTTAATATTCAATTTTTACTCACTAAAGATTTATTGACTGGAGTGTTTTTAAATCGGGCAAATGTAAATGGAGAGTTTGAAAACCTCACAGTTTATGCTTCATCACTCTTTTATCTTCTCTCCCCTCTCCCAGAATTGAGGCACAAAGGAATTTGAGTGCAATTCTCAAGCTGCCTGCTCTGATATTGCTGTCATGCTTGTGGTCACAAAGGGGTCACTGTAAACCTAACACCCAAGAGACACACAGTAATACAAACTGCTAGGTGCCTCTCAGGCAAGCCCTAATCAGCAAGGACCCTGAAAGGCCGAGCCTCAGTCAGCAGCTGATGGTGGATCAACAGAATTACCTTCACAAACAGAGAGGGAGAACCACCATCCCCATTCACGAGTACCCAGGTCCTCACTGCTGGCTTGCTGGGTGCCACACCTGGGGCAAATTCCATTGATTCTCTGGATTGATTTTACCTGTGAAACAGGAAAAGTGGCAAATGAGACACTGTACCGGAAATGCTTCTATAAACTGTAAATCATCACACAAGAACAGAGTTCTTTGTCCGGCCCAGGGGTCCTGATGTTTGAAGAAACTCCTGGCTGACCCCAACTGCTGTCCCCCTCCCCCACACACTAATGAACTATGAGGGGTCAGAGGTGTGCATTGACTGACTCATAAGCTCTCCTATGAACTATGCATGCACACAGGTAGCACTCCAGGGAGGTGCTGAGGGTGTGACCCACCCTCCCACCAGCCATTATGAATCTCTGTTCTAAAGCAGGGCTTCTCAACCCCAGCACCATTGGCCTTTTGCGCTGGCTACTTCTTTATTGGGGGCGGGGGGTTCTCCTGGACAATGAAGGATGTTCAGCATATCCCTGGCCTCTGCCTGCTGCATGCCAGTAGCAAGCCTCAGCCCAACGATTGACATTGCTATACGTCCCCTGGGAACTACTGCTCCTGAGAGATGCACATGGCACAAGAAGGAAGATTCTAGCTCCAGGTCCTACCAGTCCCAAATCTTTCAATCACCAGATCAGAAACCTTTTTTTTTCTCAAGTAATCTCTATGCCCAACGTGGGGCTGGAACTCACAATCTGGGCATCAAGAGTCACATGCTTTACCCAGTGGCCGAGCCAGCGCCCCAGAATCTTAGCTATATTTTTACTCCTTCCTTACCAGGCCTCATGTGTCCTCAAATCTCATTCTCTGTATACCTGGTCACACCACCTTCCTTTGCATTCTCACTGAACATCACTTCAGGGCTTCGATCCCCACCCATTCAAAGGTCTTCCCATCCAGCATCCATCCAGCCCAGCCAATTATCCCTACGCAGTGGACACTGCTTAATCTTTCTAAAGCTGAACTTTAATTATTTCTCTCTCCAGCAAAAATCGTCTCCTTCTCCATTATCAACACTCCACAGTCCAGCCCCAACCTCACACATTCTTCTCCAAGTCCGACTAGCTTTTGGAAGAAGAGCAAGATAAACCCGATGGCATCAAATTAGAAAATTCAAATCAAGTCCTCAAAGTGATTCTGGCCCTGAGAAGCAGAAACGTTAAAATCTTAAAAATATATATTTTCTTTGGAATTGGAGGACACCCGTGATTATCTGATTATTGGAACTCAGCATCCCCCAAAGGCAGAGAAAGTGTGATGCTTGTTAAAAGCAAGGGTTTCAAAGTGTGGTCAGAACCATTAGGCCCTGAAATCAATTTCGTCGGTTAGCGAGAGGCATTTGGGAAGCAAAGAACAGAATGGGATTAGAACAAAGGTAGAGCGGATCCTGCTGCATCGTGAGAGGCTGGGGTCACGTCTCCCTGGGAACTTATCTTTCAGGATCTACACCTGCGGGCACAAGTTATGCACGTAGGGCATATTTGTTAGTGTAGGTTGAGGCAAAAAAGTTTGAAAGTCACAACAGGCGACCTGCGTAACCAGAAGCGGGAGGAGGGGTCTAATAGGCAAAAGTGCAAGGTCACTGGGACCTACAGAACCGCACGGATGGGACGGGGCTGGGTGGCGCGGCGCGGGGCGGCGCCGGGGGCGGGGGCGGCGGGGAGCGGGCCGGGAGCGGGCCGGGAGCGGGCCGGGAGGGGGCGGCGACCCTGGGGCTCCCGCTGCGGGGGTGGCCGGGTTGCGGCGAAGGAGGAGCCGGGAAGGAGGCGCGCCTGCGGTGAAGGACGAGGAGGCGGCCTGAGCGCCGGGACGCTGACCCGGGTGACACTCCCCTCCGGCCTCAGCAGCCCTCGGGGCCGCGGCCACGCCGTGGGACCCTGGACCCCCCCGCCCGCTGGGGCCCGTGCTCACCGGGCACCGGCCGGGCGGCGGCGGCGCCCTCCCTCTCCGGAGACCGAGCCGCGGCGGGTCCTCGGGCCTCGGCCGCGGCGGTCACAGCGTGCACCTCGCGGCCAGGCCCCTGCGGCCACCGCAAGCCTAGCGCCCGCTCCCCGCCCCCACTGTCCTCCCGCCGGCCGGGAGCGCGCCACCCCGCTGCGGAGCCCGCCTCTCGGAACGCCGGAGCGGCTCGCAGCGAGCATGCGCAGCAGGGCCGCGGGGCCCCGTTCCTCGGGCGAACTCCGCTTCTCCGGCTCTTCCGGGAGCGGCGCCGAGCAGGCGGCCTGGCCAATCGGCGTGGGAGGGAGAGGGCAGGGGCGGGCGAAGGGGGCGGGGCGGGCGCGGGATCGGGCGGGGGCGGGGCGTCGGCCGCCCGGCCGCCCAGACGCGGGTTCGGGGCGGGGCGGGGCGGGGCCCCCGAGACTGGTGAGTCGGGGGCTTAACTGAGGCCGCCCCCGCCCAGCAGGCCTCGCCCGGGGCTCGGCTCGGTGCACGCGGGGCGGGACGTGTTGAAATAGCGCTTGAGACCCGGTGTGTTCCTTAGCCAGCAGGACATTTCCTATACACCTTCTTAAAACCTTCAGATGACCCCACCCCAGAGCCGGGCCAATTTGAGGTTCAAAACACAGGGAATAATCATAACGGATTATAACTTAGAATAAAATAAGAGCCCACCAGTTGATACTGATCTAAATAAGCAGGAGCGCCTGGGTGGCTCAGTGGGTTAGGCATTTGATTCTTGGTTTTGGATGAGGTCATGACCTTGGGGTGCTGGGATTCAGCCCCTAATGGGGGTCTTTGCTGGGGTTAGAGTGTTCCTGAGATTCTCCCTCTCCCTCTGCCCTTCTTGCACCCCCACCCCGCTTAAGTACTCCCTTTTTCTTAAAAAAAAAGTGGGGAGAAGGGAAAGTTGTTTCTCACCAAAGAAGGCCAACTAAGCACAGAAGGGATGATGCAGAAAATCAGCATTTGTCAACCATCCTGCTTAATAGCCTATGTGGGCAAAAATCATCAATGGCCACTAAAACTGGAGGGTGAAAGCTTAGCAAGGAAATGGTATTTACATAATCCCAAGGATACTCTTTAAAAAATATATTTTATTTATTTATTTATTCATGAGAGACAGAGAGGCAGAGACACAGGCAGAGGGAGAAGCAGGCTCCATGCAGGGAGGCTGATGTGGGACTCCATCCCTGGACCCCAGGATCTCGCCCTGAGCTGAAATCAGAGGCTCAACCACTGAGCCACCCAGGAGTCCCCAAAGAAGGGGCGAGCGTGAATTTTACAGTAGAAGAATGGTTCTCAAAGTGTGGTCTGGGGTTCCTGGAGGTCCCTGTGGAAATTGCAAAGGCGATGTGACAGGATGTTGTAACAGGCTGATGGCCAAAGCACCCATGAGAACCTCTAGTATTTCTATAGGCTTCCATTAAGGAGATTTGCAAAAATGTAAAACAGTTCCTGCTCTTCTCACCGAATTTCTTTGTTTTGAAAAATATAGCGATTTCTCATAAAAATATGTTATTAGGTTAACACATAAAGGGTTTATTCACTTTTGAGAACAGCTTCATTGAGATATAATTCACAGACTATGTAATTCACCGGTTCAAAGTGTACAATTCAGTGTTTTTTAGTATATTCATAAAGGTGCGCAAACATCACCACAATCCGTTTTAGAGCATTTTCTTTACACCAGAAAGAAACCTGTGGCCATTGCTGTGAAATCCCTCATCCCTCAATCCTAGGCAACAGTTCATCTGCTCTCTGTATAGATGTGCCTATTTTAGACATTCATATAAATGGAGTCATACAATATGTGGTGTTTTATGTCTGGCTTATTTCACCTAGCCTCATGTTTTCAAAGTTCATCCATGCTGCAGCCTGTAGCAAGACATCATTTTTTTTTTTTATGGCAAATAACATTGCATGGTATATATAGACTATGGTTTGTGTGCCCATTAATCTGTCGTTGGGCATTTGGGTTATTTCCGGTTTTGGGCTACTATGACTCATGCTGCTATGAGCACTTATGTCCAGATTTCTGTGTGTACATGTTTTCAATTCTTTTTTCTTAGATATTTTATTTATTTATTTGAGAGAGAGAGAAAGAGAGCGTGCAAGAGCAGGGGGAGGGAGAAGCACACTCCCCGTGAACAGGGAGCCCAATGTAGGGCTCAGTCCCATGATGCTAGGATCATGACCTGAGCCGAAGGCAGATGCCCAACCGACTGAGTCACCCAGGTGCCCCTGTGTTTTCAATTCTTTGGGATATGCACTTAGGAGTGGAATTGCTGGGTCATATGGTAACCCTATGTTTAACCATTTGAGGAATTGCTAGACCGTTTTCTTTTCTTTTTAAGATTTTATTTATTTATTCATAGAGACACAGAGAGAGAGAGAGGCAGAGACACAGGCAGAGGGAGAAGCAGGCATCATACAGAGAGCCTGACGTGGGACTCGATCCAGGGTCCCCAGGATCACGCCTGGGGCTGCAGGTGGTGCTAAACCGCTGCGCCACCGGGGCTGCCCGCTAGACCGTTTTCTACAGGGTGTTCACCATTTCGCATTTCCACCAGAAGCATATGAGGGTTTCAATTTCTCCACATCTTGTCAACACTTGTTATCATCTGAGTATAGCCAAGCTGGTAGATATGAAATGGTATCTCATTGTGGTTTTGATTTGCATTTTTTCCTGATATTAAGATGTTGACCCTTTTCTCATGTGCTTCTTTGTCATTTGTATATCTTCTTTGGAGAAATGTCTATTCAGATCCTTTGCCAATTTATTTTATTTTTTTAGATTCTATTTTTAGAGAGAGTGTGCATGCTCAAGAAGGGAGAGGGGCAAAGAGAGAGGTAGAGAAAGAATTTCAAGCAGATTCTTGGCTGAGTGTGGAACCCAGCGGGGGGCTCAATCTCATGGCCCTGAGATCATGACCTGAGCTGAAATCAAGAGTCTGATGCTTAAGCACCCAGGTGCCCTGATTCTTTGTCAATTTTAAAATTGGGTTGTCATTTGATTTTGAGCATAAGTGTCATTTTATATAGTAGCATGTGGGTGGGTCAGTTGGTTAAACATCTGCCTTTGGCTCAGGTCACAAACCCAGGGTCCTGGATGGAGTCCCACGTCAGGCTCCCTGCTCAACGGGGAGTCGACTTCTCCCTCTGCCCCTCCCCCACACTAGTACCTTCTCTCGCGCTTTCTCTCTCAAATCAATAAAATCTTTTTTTTTTTTTAAGATTTTATTTATTTATTCATGAGAGACACAAAGAGGGAGAAACACAGGCAGAGGGAGAAGCAGGCTCCATGCAGGGAGCCCAACGTGGGACTCAATCCTGGGACCCCAGGATCACACCCTGGGCTGAAGGTGGCTCCAAACCGCTGAGCCATCCGGGTTGTTCAATAAAATCTTTACATAAAAAGGAGTTGTTTATACATTGTAGACATATAAGTCCCCTATCAGATATATGATTTGCTAACTTTCTCGTGTTTTGTGGGTTGTCTACACTTCACTGCCCACAGTTGAGATGGCATCCTTTGAAGCATAAAGGTTCCTAATTTTGACGGTGTCCAATTTATCTGTGTATTTCTTTTTTGTGTGGTTTTGCCTCATATACCTTTTGCATATTTACCGTTAATTGCTTGTTCTACACTTTGCTTTTATTAGTGAGGTCTAGTTGACAAACAATATTATATCAATGTCAATATTATATCAACAATATTATATACAACAGAGTGACTTGACAATTCTATATACTAGACAACACGCACCACAATAGGCGTGGTCAGACCTGTCACCACACAACGTTATTACAGTATCACTGTATTCCCCAGGCTGCACTTTTCACCTCTGCGATTTAGCCAGCACATTCTGAAAGCAATGCATTTTGAATCCCCCAGCACCCAAACTGAACAGCAAAAAGAATGGAATTCGTTGTTGTTGTTGTTGCTTGGGCTTTTGGTGTCACATCTAAGAAATTCCTACCTAATCTAAGTTCACAATGATTTACCTGTATGTATTTTAAGATTGTTGTCCTTTAACTCTTATATTTGAGGGATCCCTGGGTGGCGCAGCGGTTCGGCGCCTGCCTTTGGCCCGGGGCGCGGTCCTGGGGACCGGGATCGAATCCCACGTCGGGCTCCCGGTGCATGGAGCCTGCTTCTCCCTCTGCCTATGTCTCTGCTTCTCTCTCTCTCACTGTGTGCCTATCATAAATAAATAAAATTAAAAAAAAACTCTTATATTTGAGTTATAGGCCCACGTTTAGTTATTTTTTGTATATGGGGTGAGGTAGGGCTCCAACTTCATTCTTTTACATGTGGATATCCTAATGGTCCGGCCACCACTATTGTTTCCCCAGTTTAGTGGTTTTGGCACCCTTGATGAGAATCAGTGGACCATAAACACCAGGGTTAATTTCTGGACTATCCATTTTATTTCATTGATCTATGGCTCTCCTTACACCAGTGCCACACCATCATTCCTGCTCCTTTGTAGTCAGTTTTGACATCAAAGTGAGTTCTCCAACTTTCTTCTTTTTTAGTATGATTTTGACTGTTCTGGGTCCCTTCTAATCTCATGTGTCATCTTCTTTACAATTAATTTTTAAAAGTATTTTATTCATTCATTCATTCATTCATTCATTCATTCATTCATTTAGAAAGTGTGGGGAGGGGCAGAGGGACAGGGAGAGAATCTCAAGCAGACTGTGCTGAGTCTGGGACCCGACTTGGGGCTGGATCTCAGGATCCTGAGATCATGACCTGAGCGGAAATCAAGAATCCAAAGTTTAAGGCGTGGCTCAGTGGTTGAGCATCTGCCTTTTGCTCATTGTGATCCTGGGGTCCTGGGATCAAGTCCCACATTGGGCTCCCCACAGGGACCCTGGTTCTCCCTCTGCCTGTGTCTCTGCCTCTGTGTGTGTGTGTGTGTCTCATGAATAAATAAATAAAATATTTTTTAAAAAAAGAATCCAAGATTTAACCACCACCCAGGCACCCCTCTTTTCAATCCTTTTGACAACAAATTTGTTTTAAATTTTACATCATTGTGGGACACCTGGGTGGCTTAGGGGTTAGGCGCCTGCCTTGGGCTCAGGTCATGACCCGGGGGGTCCTGGGATCAAGTCCCACGTTGAGCTCCCTGCAGAGAACCTGTTTCTCCCTGTGCCTGTATCTCTGCTTCTCTCTCTGTGTCTCTCATGAATAAACAAAATCTTAAAAAAAATTTACATTGTTGAGAAAACAATGCATAGCAATTATTTGCGTGTGTCTCTGCCTTTTCACTGAACTCTATATTGTAAACATCCCCTATGTTACAGGCTTATTTTACATATGATTAGCTACACAATTTGGTTGTTTTCTTGGTGGACACTGCATTTCTAAATCCTGCTATTATAAATACTGCTGCCTGGCTGGCTTCATTCCTAACATTTGGGAAATCCGGGTGAAGAGCATACAGGAATGCTTCTATACTTCTTGCAACTTTCCAGTAGGTGTGAAAATTTTTTTAAAAGAGTTTATGTATTCATGAGAGACACACCCCTGGGTGGCTCAATGATTAGGGACTCACTCTTGTTTTTGGCTCGGGTGGTGATTTCAGGGTCCTTTGAAACCTGGCCCCTCCCCTCTCCGCCCATCCGTCCCTCGCCCCCACCTACTGGCCCCTCCTCCCTCCCGCACCGGCCCCCCTTCCGTCGCCCACCGGTGCCCCCCTTGCGCTTTGCCCCCCGCCCACAGCCCACAGCCCACGCCGCTGCACGATCGCTCTCCAACCACCCGGTGCAGTGGGGACCCGGACACAGCGGGGACCTGCGGGCTTGGGCGCTTCGGGCCCCGACACTGGGCGGGGGGCGGCCGGAGGCGCCCCAGCATCAGCCCGGCTGCCGCCCGCGAGCCTCCCCTACCCCGGCCCCAGGCGCAGGGACGCCCCCGCCTCCACTCCGCACGACGCCCCGGGCCTCCTCTCACCGCGACCCTCCCCAGCCCCGCGGGGACCCCTCGAGCCGCCCGCTCCCCTTCGCCAGGCCGGAGCCCCCGGTCTTCCGGCCGCGCGTCCTCGGCCTTTGCAGAGTGAAGACGCTGCTCCTTTCCAGAAACCTCCACGCTGCCCCGCCCCCCCGCCCCTGCGCCTCGCTCCCGTCTCCCCAAAGCTGCTGCTGGAAGTGCCCCCCACCCCACCCCAACCCCTCCCCGGGCTCCGGGCAGGTGCAGGTGCAGGTGCGGGTCCCGTGGGCCCAGCGGGTCCTCCGACTCCCGGCGTCTCTCTGCCCGCCCCCTCTCTGTTTCCCACCAGCCCAAATCCGCGGGGACGTCTCAGGGACCCCAATGCCCCAGGACCCCTGCTCGGGTGTGCTGGGGCTTCTGTCGGGGGGAGCGGGCGAGAAGCACTGGGTACGAACAATGAGTTGTGGGGTGTTACAGGTGGTGCGCGCGGTGGGGAAATGGGACGGGTCGTGGGGGGCGCAGCAGGTGGTTCCGGAGGGACACGGGGGGGGGGTCTCACTGGGCCCCGCGGAGTGGCCGGGACCGCCGAGCCGCGCGCGCCCCCTGCCGGCCACTGGCCGCCTCGGCCCGCGTGTGGGCGGTGGGAGCCCCCGGAGGTCGCAGGGTCGGAGGCAGCGGGGACTGTCGCTCTCACGATCACCATCTCCTCGGTGACAGCGCCGGTGCAGGTGGCACAGACCCTGAGAACAGGTCCTCAGGGCCGTGGGGAGCATGGGTTTGCTGGTCCTCCCCGTAGGCAGCAGTCCCCCTCCCAGGGCCTTGTCCTAGGAAAACCCAGGGCTACTTGTGGGATTGTTGACCAGCTGGAAACGCAGGGGGCGGGGCGGGGGGGGGGGCTGGCCTGGAGGCGCGATCGCCCGCCGAGTGGCACGCTGCAGTCCTTACGGGGTCGTCGGAAAGACGTTCGTATTGTATTAAGAGAAAATGAGCTGTATCCTCCCAACTTTCTGAATATGAAAAATGTTACACGGGGGGGGGGGGGGGCTTGGAAAAAAAAAGAAAAAGAAAAATGTTACAGCTTTATCTCTAGATGATAGAATAACTGCAGATATTTGTAATATTGTCTTGTTACCCGTATGTATTTATTTCAATGACCATGAACATTTTTTTTTTTTTTTAGCTTGAAGACCAGTAAGTTATGTTTTGAAGGAAGAGTCTAGTCATCCTGTTTACTCTTCTTGGGGGGGGACGGGGGGGGGGGGCAGAGGGAGAGAGAGAATCCCAAGCAAGCTCCAGGCTCAGCGTGGAGCCCATCATGGGGCTGGATCTCACCGGCCTGAGGTCACAGTCTGAGCTGAAATCAAGAGTCCCATGCTCAACCTACTGAGCCACCCAGGCGCCTGTGACTCTTGACAAAGACCTCCCTTCATTCTGTAAAGAAGGCCCCCGCCCACCCTCACCCAGAGTGCGAAGACCCAGCGCTGGCATCGGTCTGTGACCTCTGAGGATTTTCTGCTCTCACCCAGGAGGGAAACACTCTTCACAGGAACTCACGGACTTTCCTCCTGGAGGGTGGCACTGTCCCTCCCAGATGGATAACCTGTTACTGAGCAAGTCTCAGGTCTTGTCAGCGCCCCTCACCGTCCCTCTGTCTCCTCTCCCTGGAGGCAGTGGTGGCCTCCTCAGCACCTTTCAGTGCACACTTTGGATGCTTTCATGGTCCCTGTGGGCTTTGTAAAACAATGCTGACCGTGTGCATCCTCTGCATAAATCCTTCCCTGGCCTCCCCCTCTCCGTGGTGAGCCTGGAATCCTCCCTGTGGCCTGCAGGCCCACAGGCCCTGAGACCTGGCCACCACAGCCACTGGCCACCTGCACAGCAGGCCCCGCCATGCCAAGTCACGCCTTGCCTGCCCTCTGTCCTCCTCACAGCCCTTTTTCCTTCTGTTCGGGGGAGGGGGCACCCCGCCACCAACTCCTCGTGCCTTCCTGTCATCTGACCAATCCGGCCCACCACGTGGATGACAATGGATGACACGGAGCGGCAGGAAAGGAGAAACGTGGTGAGGAGCAGGAATCTATTTAAATATAGAATTAAGACAAAGGAACATCTCAAATGATGGTTATAGAACATAAATGTTATAAACAACCAGGCTGGAGGAAAACAGTGAGGTGGACTGGGCAGGGAGGGGTGTGAGGAACTCACTTTTCCTAGGAGGGGTCCCTAGGTACAGGTTAAACTTGGGAAAATGATGTTCAAAAACATAAGGCCTCTAGTCTCAACTTTTTAGAAATAATCCATTTGTTTCCTTTGCCCAATGGCAGTTTTCACAAAATGAGGACCAGGCAAGGTGAAGCAACTGGAGGCCGAAGCCTTTCCTGTCGGAGGCCTCCAGGGAACCCTGACTTCCGCTTGCAGGGAGGTAACTGTGCTTGGTCTGCGTCCTCCTCCAGCAGGGGCAGCACCCGAGGTACCTGTGGAGGGGCTCAGGTGCCCAGGAATCTCAGCCCCCAAAACACCCAGAAGGAACATGAAAGGGGCATCATATACTACTGTCGGGGTCCCCCTGCCATACTGCAGGCCCACCCCTTCCCCAGCAGAACCCTGGGCAGCCGCGAACACGGGCTCCTATGCAGGGTGGGGGGAAGCTGCCAACTGGTGAGCTGCCTGGAGGAGACAAGCCTCCTGATGGTCCAGCAGGACAGACTGAGGCCTGCTGGGAAACAGGCCCTGGAAGGAAGGCCAGGGTGTGGTGGGATAGGCTTCCCAGGGGCTGGGGCCTCAGCGTCCCACTGCCCCACTTTGAGGCCAAGAGCAGCAGGAAGGAGAAAGCTCAGAGACCCCACTGGTCTCTGGGGCCAGCAGTGGTCTCCAGGCCGAGGGCCAGGGGTCTGAGAGACAGCCCAGCCCGGCAGCCCCGGGAGCAGGCCCAGCGAGGGCTGGAGGGGTTGCAGCTGGGTCTCAAAGGACCCGGAACCATGGAAGGTTTTAAAACCTGTCCATCATGGGACCTAGCATATGGCTTCTTTTATTCTTTTTGAGGTTTTTTGGTAGTTTTTTTTTTTCTATTTATAAAAGTAATTTGTGCTGGATTTGGAAAAAATTATACAGTGTTTGAGAATGAAAATCAGTTGGCGGCTGGGTCCCTGGGTCAAGCAGTCACAGGCAAGTTCACGGGCCGTAAGGGCAGACACGCGGGCAAGAGCTACAGGAGCTACAGGAGTGTGGGCCTGACAGCATCTGCAGCGGGCTCCCCCTCCGCCGGGGCACTGGGGGCGGGCTGCCCTGCCAAGCTTCCTTCTTCTTTTCCATCTGGAAGAGAAGGCAGTGGGTCAGGCTGGCTGCTCTGGGGTGCCGGTGGCTGACTATACAACATGCACCCCCAAGGCCACCAGCCCGGGACACAGAGGCTGCGACAGTCATTCCCAGGGAACTCTGGGCCAAACCTGGGCTAAGCACTGCTCTCCCCAGCACCTGGCCTGGGAGGAGAGAAGAGGTGGGAGAGTCTGTGGGCCAGGTATAGAGGTACACATGGGGCAGTGGGTTGAGGGCATTGTTCACTGCGCAAGAGCACTGCTTAGGGGAGTCTGTGGGGCTGACTCCCCTTGCTCTGCCCTCCAGCCCTCTATTAGAGGAAGGGTGGCTTTGTTTGCATTCTCACCAAGGGGCCGTGGGGTGGGGCCAACATGGTGCCAGGGCCCAGGCAGATCTGAGAAGTGCGCAGAGGTCTCAGTCGGGGTGGAAGGGACCAGGAGATGGCCTGTCCCGTCCAGCTCGGTGAGAACAGGCTCTGACCGGATGCTCCCGCTCCACCCTCTGCAGTGCCCAGCCGGTGGGCTTAGAGGTCATCCCTCTTCACAGGTCATGGGGATGGCACCCTCAACCTTCGGACTGGTGGGTGGCAGGAGGTAGACATGAGGACGTACTCAGGGGAGGACTGGCCGGGACACTCAAGGGTGAGCTGGACGTGCTGCAGAGGGGCTTCCAGGCTCTGGGCGATGGGGCGCCCCAACTCCTTAAGTGCAGTTCCTGTCCAGCAGTTGAGGAACGCTGAGGGTTCCCTTGGGTCCCCTGAAACTCCAGGCCTGTGGCTGGAGACGCCCCCATCTCAGTGCTGCAGTGTCTCAGCTCCAGGGGAAGCAGCGGAGTTCCCTCCCCTAGGACTTCAGAGCATTCCTCTGCATTTCCATCAGGGCACGGCCCAGCTAACTGGAGGAAAACGAGGGCCCCCCACCTTTCCCAGGACTGGCTGACAGGCTCAGTGCCCTGATGGCTCCAAGGGGGACACCTGTTCATAGGCTGCAAGTGGAGGCCGATCCTTGTGGCTTTCCTTGTCTCCATGCCTCAGGGCACCGCACACCACACACACTTCCAGTTGGGAAGAAGCCCAGCTCATCTCCTCCCAGACACCGGGCGCCCCTTCCCCTGGGCAACCCTCAGGATTCCACGTTCCAAGAATGTAGTGCAGTCTCACCTGCACCAAGCTGAGTCGGGGTGGGGGCCTGCCAGGGGTCTTAGACACACACGCAAGGGCCCACACGAATATACCCAGAGGGACACACGAAGGTGCCCTCCCAGGCAAATCCACACCCAGACACATATGCGTGGAGGCATACACTGTGGTGGTGTGTACACAGCGCATGCACACAATCCAGAGCTGGCCCAGTCTCTGCAATCCCGGGGGTCAGGGGGCTTCGGGCCCAAGGAGGGTCTTGCTCACACTGTGCTCGCTACGACCAGGGCCTCACCTTGGTCCAGCTTGCTGCGTTTCTGCTCAGGCTCCTGGGGTGGCGCCTCAATGGCCTTCTGAGCCTCAGGATGGATCTTGAGGAGGGCTTTGGCAAGGGTGGCAGGGCCGGGTACCCCCAGGGACATGATGCAGTGCACTCCTTTGCGCTTAGCTCCTGCGACCTTGGCACTGTCTTTAGAGGCCGTCAGCAGGACCAGTTTGGAGAACTTCCTTGGCTTCCTGGGGGCTGCGGGGACGACATCTGTGCCTGGCTCAGGGGACTCCGGGGACGGCTCCTGGCCAGCCTTCACACTCTCGCCCTCCTGCTCGCTGGGCTCTGGCAGGGGCATTCTGGGACGATGGCCTGTCCCCCAGGCCACGCTCAGGCCCCAGCAGAGGGATTTCTCTTCCTCCTCCTCTTCCTCCTCCTCCTCCCTGGTGGGGAACCTGGCTGTCCAGGAGCTCTGTCCTAAGGAGGGAAGCAAAAGCCATCAGTGGAGGCACCTTTGGGCCTGGTGCTCAGGAAAATGGATGTGGGTGGAGGTCGAGGCAGATGTGGCTGCCTTAGGGCCCAGGGCTGACAGCACAGAGCAGGAGCACCCCGGGGGATCGGGGCTTCTGTGGGGCTGCCCCCACCTCCCGCAGCCCTGGCTCGGTCACCTCCCTGCCCACCCTGCACCTTCCTGTCTGTAAGCTGTGTCACCTGCAGGGCTCTCCAGGGGTGGCAGGACGGAGGCAGGGGGAACCCTGAGCTTCTACAAAGAGAGGCCTGGGGGTGCTGGAGCTCTGCATGGTGGGATGTGTCTTCACGGGTTTTCCCATTTAACCTGGCCCCATGTTACGAAAGCCGATCATTCCTGGTGACCCAATTTACGGATGAAGACACCGAGGCACACCAGGACAGCCAACACCGTGAAGTGCAGAGATGGGCAGCTGGCCAAGGGGGATCCAGAGCCCGTCCCCGCACGGTACCTAGTGTGCCTCGTCCAGGATGACAGTAGCTGACCTTCCCGGGCACCAAGCACCAGACAAGAGCACCAGACATTAGCTTAGCCACAGACCCCCCCAGAAGGCCCGGTGGCCTTCGTCCTGACGCTGTGTCACAGGCACACTGAGCCGGGCACCCACTGGCACGCTGCACACCACGAAGGGGAAGCGTGGCTCCAGGAGGCGGCACTCTCTGGCCTCACAACGAGACCTGTCCCCCATCCCAGGCCAGAGGCCCTGGACCACCCAGCACTCGGGAGGTGCCGGGGTCCCGGGAGGGCAGTGACCTTGTGCGTGGTGCCGGTGCTGGCGCTGCCTCAGCTGGGAGGGGACAGGGACGCAGAGGTGTCCAGAGAATCCACAGTCACTCAGGGCTCCCTGGCTTCTGGCCTGGAGAAGAAAGGACTAATCACAGAGGCTACCAGCAGTGCAGCGTAGAGTGGCCTTTTTGCCTGTTGGGGGTGATTGTGTGGTGGGCGGATGGCAGGGTCTTTCTCAGCATACAGTGTCAGCCCAGAAACATGACGTCATCCTTAGCAGACGTCTCCCCTACACATCTCAGGACCCAGGCAATGGCAGGGGTCACAGACACCCACCTGCCCCCCCCCCCCCCCGCCCCGTCCCTATTTATCCAACCCGGTTTTCAGTTCTGTTTCCTGGGATCCCTCCCGATACATACAGCTTGAAGAGGCCATGCCCAGATCTCCAAAGTTTTCCAAGACCCCATCCATGAGAGGAGTCAGGTGCAACGCCAAGGAGGGTTTGGGATGCCTTGTCCCCTGCAAGTCCTCCTCCCCAGTCTCTTGGCTATTAGACATAAAAGCAGAGACCTCCTGGACTGTGACAGATATGGAGCCCTCACCTCCAGGGCTGAGCCCTCAAGGAAATCTGCCTAATAACAAGGCACCCCGGGATCAGTGTCTCCGTAACCCTCCTGCCCCTGGTCCCCCGAGTCAAGCCCTGGGACAAGCCAACCTCTGCTCCCCCAGTGAAGTCCTTCCCTGCCCTGCCCATCCTGTCCCACAGGGTGACACAGTAGCCCTGGAGGAACACAGGGACCAGCTTTAGAAAGTACATTGCCAAAGCATCCCCTGGTAGAGCCGCTCTGGGCAGAGAAAGTTTAGGGTGGGAGCCCCACCACCAGCGGACTGGCTTCAGCCCACGTCCCTCTTAGCCAGCCCTCCTTTCCTGCTCACAGAGTCTCCCTGGTCTGGGGCTGAAATCCCAGAGTGATCCTCTTCCTCACACCTTATATAAAAGTTAATTTTAAAATGCTCTTTAGATATAGGTCACAAAATAAATACCACTTAGAAAACAAATGAAAAGAGGAAAAATGAATTTGTATAATATATATATATAAAATAAAATTTAATGAGAAAAATTAAGAATGAAATAATAAGAAGAAGAAAGAGGGCAGTCCCGGTGGCACAGCGGTTTGGCGCCGCCTGCAGCCTGGGGTGCGATCCTGGAGACCCGGGATCGAGTCCCACATCGGATGGAGCCTGCTTCTCCCTCTGCCTCTCTCTCTCTCTGTGTCTATAAATAAATAAATAAATAAAATCTTTAAAAAAATAAAAAAGAAGAAATAATTATTGGAATATTAATAATAAAATAGAAGTAATCATTTAGAATAAAAGTAATAAGGGGAAAAAATAAAATAAAATGCTCTTTAAGGGGACGCCTAGGTGGCTTAGCGGTTGAGTGTCTGCCTTTGGCTCAGGGTGTGATCCTGGGTCCAGGGGTCGAGTCCCACTTCGGGCTCCCTGCGAGGAGCCTGCTTCTCCCTCTGCCTCTGTCTCTGCCTCTCTCTGTGTGTCTCTCATGAATAAATAAAATCTTAAAAAAAAAACAAACAAGAACTCTTCATGACCTTAAACCAAGGAGAGCCTTCTTCAATAAGGCACGGTAAGTACAGGCAACCAAAGAAGAAATAGAGGGGACACCATCAAAATTTAAAACTTTTGTGAAAAATAAAATAAAATAAAACTTTTGTGCATCAGAGGACACCATCCAGAAAGTTTAAAACAGCCAGCAGAATGGGAAAGAGTTTTTGCAAATCATATCTCTGATGAGGGAATTATATCTGGAATTTATAAAGAACTCTTACAACTCAGTAACAAAAAGACCAACAATGCAATTTAAAAATAGGCAAAGGCTCTGAATAAGCCTTTCTCCAAAGAAGATATGCAGATGGCCAGTGAGCATATGCGATGCTCAACATCATGAGTCCTGAGAGAAACACAACAAAACCACCATGAGATACTACTTCACACCATCAGGGTGGATATAATAAAAGGAACACACCAAGAAACAGAACAAGTGTTGGTTTGGATGAGGAGAAACTCGAAGCCTCTTCCGCTGCGGGTGGGGATGTCCACAGTGCAGCCATGGTGGCAGTCTGGTGGCTCCTCAAAGGTGAAACTCAGAGTTATCATATGACCCAGCAATTCCCCTCCAAGTACATGCCCAAGAGAACTGGAAACAAATGTCTATATAACCACTCGTAGGTGAGGGGCGCCTGGGGGGCAGTCAGTTAAGCGTCTGGTTTCAGCTGGGGTCATGATCTCAGGGTGTGAGATTGAGCCCCACATTGGGCTCCGTGCTCAGCGCAAGTCTGCTTAGGATTCTCTCTCCCTCTCCTCTGCCTCTCCCCACCCCCCCCGCACTCTCAGTCTCTCTCTGAAATAAATAAAATCTGAAAAAAAAATGTGTACATGAACATTCACAACATTCACGGTCATCAAAAAGTGGAACCCATCCAAATACCCATCAACAGATGAATGGATAAAGATCACATATCCATACAATCGAATATTGTTTTGCAATTAAAAAAAATTATGCTGGGATGCCTGGGTGGCTCAGTGGTTGAGTGTCTGCCTTCGGCTCAGGTCCTGATCCCAGGATCCGAGATTGAGTCCTGCATCAAGCTCCTTGCATGGAGCCTGTTTCTCCCTCTGCCTGTGTCTCTGCCTCTCTCTGTGTGTCTCTCATGAAAAAATAAAAGCTTTAAAAAAAATCATGCTACAACTTGGATGAACCATTAAGAGATTATGCTACATGAAAGAAGCCAGTTATGAAAGACCACATAATAAAATTGGCCTTAGGGATCCCTGGGTGGCGCAGCGGTTTGGCGCCTGCCTTTGGCCCAGGGCGCGATCCTGGAGACTTGGGATCGAATCCCACATCAGGCTCCCGGTGCATGGAGCCTGCTTCTCCCTCTGCCTATGTCTCTGCCTCTCTCTCTCTCTCACTGTGTGCCTATCATAAATAAATAAAAATAAAAATAAAAATAAAATTAAAAAAATAAAATTGGCCTTAGACACTAGACAATCTGTAGAGCAGAAAAATCTATCCTTGGAGACGGTAGCTGTGTGGCAGGCTAGGGGTGGGAGGCACGGGGAGCGGGAGAATGAGGAGTGGCTGCTAGTGGGGATGGCTTCTAGGGTGATGGCAGGGCTCTAAAACTGACCATGGCTATGGTTGTGCAACTTTATGAATACATTGTGGGTGAGCTGCACAGTATGTGAATGAGCTCCCTAAAACTGTTATATATGAAGAAAAAGGGAAATGAAGCCTACAACCCCTGGCCCCCCAACTTCAATACATCCAAGAATCGCCAGGGTTCTTGTGACAAATACACAGTCCTGGACAATTCCACCCCCACCTCCACTCATAGGGTCTGGAGCAGGGCCTGAGAATCTACATTTTGTTGCCAGTACTTCCATCCATCTGATTCTGATACTTTGGGAGACATGGGTGATGCCATGCGCCTGTCACTTCAGAGGTCTGTAACTTCTACTTCAGAGGTTGAACTGTTTGTCAGGGGTGCCTGGGTGGGGCTCAGCAGGTTAAGTGTCTGCCTTTGGCTCAGGTCATGACTCCAGGAGAGTCCTGGGACCATGCATGGAGCCGGGCTCCAGGCTCAACGGGAAGTCAGCCTGTCCCTCTCGATCTTCTCCTCCCCCCACTCACACTCTCAATCTCTCTAATTAATAAATTAAATCTTTAAAAAAATTAATTGTTTATCAAGCTCTCCATGAACAGGAGTTGTCATGTCGTTCAGGTTGGATCAGCCTCTATTCTGGAGTCATCCTTAACCTTTTAGCGGTTTATTTTCTAGGTGTTGGGGGAAGACTTGAGAGGCAGCTATTTTAAGCCTAATATATAGGGGATCCCTGGGTGGTGCAGTGGTTTAGCGCCTGCCTTTGGCCCAAGGTGCGATCCTGGAGACCCGGGATCGAATCCCATGTCGGGCTCCCTCCATGGAGCCTGCTTCTCCCTCTGCCTCTCTCTGTGTGTGACTATCATGAATAAATGGATAAAATCCTTAAAAATATATTTTTAAAAAATAGGCCTAATATATATTTGTTGAAAGTTTAATTTCACTCAATGAAAGTTCACTCAACAAACAGAATTTTCATTTTATTTTTTAATAACAAAATAAAAATAGAACACAAAGCTCACCACCCTGAGATCAAGATCTGAAATAAGATCGAGAGTCTGACACCTAACCCACTGAGCCACTCAGGCACCCTGAATGAATAGAATTTTTAACAGCAAAGCAGAAATGAATTAAAAAGAGCAAAGGGCTCAATAGTTCACTTCCCTCACTTGACAGCCTCCCTCTAACTCTGCAATCTGGTGATTTGATATCACCTCCAGTCGCCCACTCATCCCAATTCACCGACAGGACATCGGTCGGCCAGAAGCAGACCCAGAGGTGTAAAGATGGCTCAGTGTAAACCCCAAATCATACAATGTTAGGAACTGGCAGGAGAGTCTCAGACCCTCTGGGAAGCAGAATCATGGCCTAATGGTCCTGATCCCTGGAACCTCCAGGCCAAAGTCTGCAGATAGCATGGAAGTTACTGAGGTAGGAGAGCAGCTTGGATTATCCAGGTGGGTCTGATCACAAGAGTCCTAAAAACTACAAGAGGGAGGCAGAAGAGAGGAGGGGAAAGCAGGGTCAGAGAGATGTGACGGTGCTGGCGCTGCCTGGGATGGTGGAGGGACTGGCTGTGAGCTGGAAAAGACAAAGAAACAGATTGTTTCTCCTGGAGCCTGCAGGAAGGGACACAGCTCGGCCTGCACCTTGTTTGAACCCAGGGAGACCCATGCCGGACTTCTGACCTCCAGAGCTATACGACTGTTACAAAGCTGTGTTGTGTAAAGCCACCAAATTTGTGGTAATTTGTTACGGCAGCAAGTGACTAATTCAAGGTCCGATCCCCTGTTCCTGAAGCTCTGAAAGATAGGACCCTTGCCCAGACACTGATGAGGGCTCAAGAAAATTACCTCCACATGTATGGGAGAAAAGTGCCACTAAGCACCTGTGTCCTCAGCCACTAGGACATGTCCCTTACTCTCTCCGGGCTGGTCCCACCTGTGTAATGGGAATCGTGGTGAATCTGACAGAGGTCCTTCATAGCAGGTAGGTGAGGGTAAGCTGTTCTCAAAAGTCCCGGTGGTACCCGCAGCTGTGCCGGATAATCACTGTCCCTCGCGGTTCATGGACCACTGTCACTGGGCTGTCCGGTGGGATGACAGGCCCCCTCAGGCGTGCAGGTGCACATCCTTACACGGAGATTTCTCAAGGCAGCAGTGATCCGAAAAAGGTCAAGGATTGCTACCCTGTAGTAGGCAGGGAAGAGCCTGCCCACGTGGGAATGTTGCCCAGTGACACCTCCTGCCCCTAATCGCGGGCTCCTGGGAACCGGGGCTCCTCCTCATACACTGTAATCTGCCATCACATCTGTGTGTGGGGCACCCCGACGGCTCCCCCGTCCCGGGTCCCCTCCTCTCCAGTTAGTACCACCAGCTCGCCAGCAAGCCTCCGGGGTGTCTCCCCGCAAGATCTCACAACTCCAACTGCACAGTGGGACGAGGCTGACGAGGGCGCAGGGAGGGGGCAGTTCTGGGTGTGGTCAAGGAGAGGGCACCGACGTGGGGACCCTTGACTGGGGGGGGGGCGTCAGGGTTCAGGCCGGGATCCAATGGGATGGGGGGAGGAGCCAGGAGGAAAGAGGAGGCCTGAGCGCCCGGACGCCGAGCTGGTGACCCCCCTCCCAGCATCAGCAGCCCTTGGAACAACGGGAGGGCTGGACCACGGCGTGGGACCGCGGCCCTCCCCGGCCCCCTGGGGCCCGTCCTCACCGGGCACGGGCCGGGCGTCGGCGGTAGCGGAGCCCTTCCTCTCCGGACACCGGACCGCGGCAGGTCCTGCAGCCTCTTGCCTGGGGCCCCCGCCTCGGTCGGGGCCGTCACCTCAAGCTGGGGTCACGGAGCGAGCATGCGCAGCAGGGCCGGGCGGGGGCATTCCTTGGGCGAATTTCGCTGCTCCGGGTCTTCTCCCCGCGGAGCTGAGCTGGCGGCCTGACCAATCCGCGTGCGGGGGCGGGGCCACGGCTCGCCGAGGAGGCGGGACCAGCCCGGGATTGGGCGGCGGCGCGGGGGGCGGGACGGCGGCGACGCCGCGGCCCGGAATAGAGTTTGGGCGGGGTTCTCCGGGCGCGGGCGGGTGGGCTTAAAGGGGACCGCGGGACCTGCCCAGGACGTGACGCCCACTGGCGGCTGAGGAACCAGGGCTATCGGTTAAAGGCCTCAATCGCGCCTGCCAGCGCCGTTCTCTCTGCTCATTGAAACCACTGGCTCGGCTCAACCCAGCATCTTTGACTCCTCAGCATCCTCAGCGCTCGCCCCGCCCTCCTCCCGCCCATCGGCCCCGCCCATCCGCCCCTCCTCTCTCGCCCACCGGCCCCCCTTCCCTCTGCCGCTGGTCCCTTCCCCTCCGCCCCTCCGTCTCTCCTCTCTCGCCCACCGGTGCCCCCCTTGCGCTTTGCCCCCCGCCCACAGCCCACAGCCCACGCCGCTGCACGATCGCTCTCCGACCACCCGGTGCAGTGGGGACCCGGACACAGCCGGGGACCTGCGGGCTTGGGCGCTTCGGGCCCCGACACTGGGCGGGGGGCGGCCGGAGGCGCCCCAGCATCAGCCCGGCTGTCGCCCGCGAGCCTACCCCCCCCCTCGGCCCCAGGCGCAGGGACGCCCCCGCCTCCACTCCGCACGGCGCCCCGGGCCTCCTCTCACCGCGACCCTCCCCAGCCCCGCGGGGACCCCTCGAGCCGCCCGCTCCCCTTCGCCAGGCCGGAGCCCCCGGTCTTCCGGCCGCGCGTCCTCGGCCTTTGCAGAGTGAAGACACTGCTCCTTTCCAGAAACCTCCACGCTGCCCCGCCCCCCCGCCCCTGCGCCTCGCTCCCGTCTCCCTAAAGCTGCTGCTGGAAGTGCCCCCCACCCCACCCCAACCCCTCCCCGGGCTCCGGGCAGGTGCAGGTGCAGGTGCGGGTCCCGTGGGCCCAGCGGGTCCTCCGACTCCCGGCGTCTCTCTGCCCGCCCCCTCTCTGTTCCCCACCAGCCCAAATCCGCGGGGACGTCTCAGGGACCCCAATGCCCGAGGACCCCTGCTCGGGTGTGCTGGGGCTTCTGTCGGGGGGAGCGGGCGAGAAGCACTGGGTACGAACAATGAGTTGTGGGGTGTTACAGGTGGTGCGCGCGGTGGGGAAATGGGACGGGTCGTGGGGGGCGCAGCAGGTGGTTCCGGAGGGACACGGGGGGGGGTCTCACTGGGCCCCGCGGGGTGGCCGGGACCGCCGAGCCGCGCGCGCCCCTGCCGGCCACTGGCCGCCTCGGCCCGGGCCACAGAGGTCGGGGGCGCAGGTCGCAGGGCTGTTCCGTTTGGCGGGTGATCACCCCCACCCCCTTTCTGAATAATTAGAAGACCTCCTGTTTAGGCGTTGGACCTAGTTGTTTCATCGCAGTCGCTCCTTGGCCCACCTCGAGGTGTCGGATGTAGCCACATGGCCTTTTTGAATTATTTACTTCAAATGTGAAGTGCCTCGAGTGTTCATCAAGTGACGGATGGATAAACAGATGTTGTCTGTGCTCGCCCTGCAGGGTCTTTCAGCCCAAGGACAAATCCTGCCTGATTCCCTTGCCGTAAAATGCCCACAGTGCCGAAACCCATCTAGACAGAGAGATTGGTGGTTCCCCGGGGGCTGGGGGAGGTTTGAAGGGAAACTTGGACTATTCATGGGTGCGGATGTTCGTCCTGGTGTGATAAAAAATGTTCTGGAATTAAGTGATGGTAAACTACTGAATGGGGGGCACCTGGTTGGCTAAGTAGAGAAAGCTGTGACTCCACCTCTGGGTGGTGAGTTCAAGCCACAGGTTGGGGGTAGAGATTACTTAGGAAAAAAAAAAAAAAACAATTGTACACTCTACACATTTTTTTTAAATTTAATTATGATAGTCACAGAGAGAGAGAGAGAGGCAAAGACATAGGCAGAGGGAGAAGCAGGCTCCATGCACCGGGAGCCTGATGTGGGATTCCATCCTGGGTCTCCAGGATCGCGCCCTGGGCCAAAGGCAGGCACCAAACCGCTGCGCCACCCAGGGATCCCAATTGTACACTCTAAAATGGTGAATTGTATGGCATGTGATTTAAATCTCCATTTTAAAATTTAGATTCAATAAATTAGTTATTAGTTTCATAGGTAGAGTTCAGTGTTTCATCAGTTGCATATAACACCCAGGGCTCATCGTATCATGTACCCTCTCCTTAATGCCCATCACCCAGTTACCCCAACCCCCCACCCCTCTCTTCTCCAGCAGAATTAAGAGTCTCTTATGGTTTGTCTCCTTCTCTGATTTCATTTTTCTTTTTCCCTCTCTTCCCCTATGATCCTGTTTTGTTTCTTAAATTCCACATATGAGTGAAATCATATGGTATTTATCTTTCTCTGACCTATTTCACTCAGCATAATATCCTCTGGCTCCATCTACATCATTGCAAATGGCAAGATTTCCTTTTTCATGGCTGAGTAGTATTACACTGTTTATATATAAACCGCATTTTCTTTATCCATCTGTTGATGGACACCAGGGCTCTTTCCATAGTTTGGCTATTGTGGACATTGCTGCTATAAATATTGGGATGCAGGTGCCACTTTGGATCACTACATCTGTATCTTTGCTGTAAGTACCTAGTTATGCAATTGCTGGGTCGTGAGGTAGCTCTATTTTCAACATTTTGAGGTTAAATCTCAATTTAAACAGAAGGAACAAACAATCAAAGTGGCAGCTTTATTAAAATTGCTCCCTCAAAAATGGTTTGTACTGGGGACGTGGATGGGACAACAGGTGAAAGAAATAAAGGAGATTTAGGGGTCCCGGGTGGCTCAGTTGGTTAAGCATCTGCCAGCTCAGGTCATGATCTCCAAGTTCTAGAATCATCTAGCCCCACATCAGGTCTCCTGCTCAGTGGGAGTGTGCTTCTCTCCCACTCCTCCCTCTGCCCCTTCCCACCACTTGTTCACTTGTTCTCTCTTTCTCTCTCTTTCATAGATACATAATTTTTTTTAAAAAAAAAAGGAGATTCAGAGGTACAAACTTGCGGTTATAAATGTTGAGGATGGGGATCCCTGGGTGGCGCAGCGGTTTGGCACCTGCCTTTGGCCCAGGGCGCGATCCTGGAGACCCGGGATCGAATCCCATATCAGGCTCCCGGTGCATGGAGCTTGCTTCTCCCTCCGCCTGTGTCTCTGCCTCTCTCTCTCTCTCTCTGTGACTATCATAAATAAATAAAAATAAAAAAAAAAATAAAGTGGATTTTCAAAAATAAATAAATAAATAAATAAATAAATGTTGAGGATGAGAAGTATAGTATAGGGAATGTAGTTGATAATATAAGAACATTGCGGGGATCCCTGAGTGGCTCAGCGGTTGAGCGCCTGCCTTCAGCCCAGGCCGTGATCCTAGAGACCCGGGATCGCGTCCCACATCGGCCTCCCTGCATGGAGCCTGCTTCTCCTTCTGCCCATGTCTCTGCCTACCTCTCTCTCTCTGTCTCTCATGAATAAATAAATAAAATCCTAAAAAAAAATATATATAAGAACGTTGCTTGGTGACACGGAGCACAGATACCAAGGTGAGCATTAATGGATGGAATCGTTGAACCAGTATGGTAGACACCTAAACTAATATAACATTGTGTGTTAATTGCATTTTAATAAAAAAAACACAACAGGATGTAGGGTAAATAAGATGGGCTTGGGGGATCCCTGGGTGGCGCAGCGGTTTGGCGCCTGCCTTTGGCCCAGGGCGCGATCCTGGAGACCCGGGATCGAATCCCACGTCGGGCTCCCGGTGTATGGAGCCTGCTTCTCCCTCTGCCTGTGTCTCTGCCTCTCTCTCTCTCTCTCTCTCTCTGTATGACTATCATAAATAAATAATAATAATAAAAAAAAATTAAAAAAAAAAAAAAAAAGATGGGCTTGGGAAGCCAAACACAACACTTAGTAGTCACAGGGCCTTGGGCAAACAACTAATCTTTATGAGCCTTAATTTCTTTAAAAGAAATTAGAATTCCTTTTTCCTTAGAAGAGATGTCATGAGAGTTCAATAAGATCTTTGTAAATCATTTAGCACATGTCTGGCACAAAAACAGCGCTCAGTAAATGTTAACATCTAATATGCTTTATGTAAATACATCTCATTTTAATCCTGTGAGTATCCTATGAGGTTGCTATTATCAGCCCATTTTATGTGTGAGCAGATGGAGTCTAAGAGACTTTGAATTAAGCTGATCATGGTAAGAGAGTTAATGATAGGCCGAGTCAGGAAATAAACCTAGAGAAACAAAACTAGGTTTATCTAGCTAAAAAATATTTTCTATATCCATAATTTTATATTTTAAGATCTTTTAAAGATTTATTTATTCATGAGAGACACACAGAGAGAGGCAGAGACACAGACAGGTTCCTCACAGGAAGCCCAACTCATGACTCGATCCCAGACCTGGGATCACGACCTGAGCTGAAGCAGATGCTCGACTGCTGAGCCACCCAGATGTCCCTTTAAAGATTTTAAAAAAGACTTTATTTTTAAGTTATCTGCATCCCCAATGTGGGGCTCGAACCCAGAACCCCGAGATCAAGAGTTGCATGCCCTACAGACCGAGCCAGCCAAGAACTTCACATTTATTTTACATAATTACATTTTATTTATTTTTTTAAAAGATTTTATTTATTTATTTGTAGAGACACACAGAGAGAGAGAGAGAGACAGAGACAGAGAGACAAAGTCACAGGCAGAGGGAGAAGCAGGCTCCATGCAGAGAGCCCGACGTGGGACTCGATCCAGGGTCTCCAGGATCACGTCCTGGGCTGCAGGCAGCACTAAACCGCTGCGCCACTGGGGCTGCCCCATAATTACATTTTAAATACTCAACAGGCCACTGGGGCTGCCCCATAATTACATTTTAAATACTCAACAGTGAAACTAAAATATCTTTTGTTCCTTGATTTTAGACATGGATTTTCTGCTTATTTTCATTCCCTGTTTGACACTAAAATCAATGATTGTTTATTATTTTTTTTAAGATTTTATTTATTTATTCATAGACACAGAGAGAGAGAGACACAGGCAGAGGGAGAGGGAGAAGCAGGCTCCATGCAGGGAACCCGATATGGGACTCGATCCCTGGTCTCCAGGATCACACCCCAGGCTGCAGGCAGCGCCAAACCGCTGTGCCACCAGGGCTGCCCTCAGTGATTGTTTAAACAATACTTGCAAAGATCACTGATCTCTTTTGTACGGATTGTATTGATCCTGACCTCATCGAATTCATGGGGTACTGGCTCCACTGTGTGTACAGTTTTCAATCAGATGTTACTTGTGTTGAAAAAGTCATCGTCTTTACATAGGCCAAGAAGGGACGTGTACTCCAGCCGGTGTGCTGCCTGAATCAAATTACAAATGTGCCTTAGGCTCAGGCATACATATCCACATGAGATGGTTCTCATTCCTAAAGTATTCCGTTTCAATCTGGAGATAAATATAGTTTGAGTCTTTTTTTTTTTAATAGTTTGAAATTTAAGCCAAGCTATTATTGGTGTGCAAGCCAACAGGTGATGCCACCCATCATTTGATTTCCCGGTCCATATTTTTCAAATAAAGTAGGGCTGATGAAAATTTGGGTCATGCGATTTAATACACATGATTTAAATTGCTAATGTGTGTAAACATATAGTTGTTGTCATTCATTAGTGGAGGCTAAAGAGACAGGACAAATAAATGCCTTGGGAAGATAGGTTAGATCCTGGTCCAGAGAAGGACATTAGTGGAAAATCTGGCCAAATTTCAGTAAGTTTGAGAGTTTAGAAGTTTATTATTTTTTATTTTTTAATTTGACTACTTTTTGAGAGTTTAGAAGTTTAGTTAAAGGGGGAGAACCTGGGTCACTCAGTTAATTAAGCGGCTGACTTCAGCTCAGGTCATGATCTTGGGGTCCTGGCATCGAGCCCCGTGTTGGGAATCCCTGCTCAGCTGGGAGACTACCTCTCCCTCTCCCTCTGCCCCTCCCCTGCTCACATACATCCTCTCTTTGAATAAATAACATCTGTAATGCCTGGGTGGCTCAGTGATTGAGCATCTGCCTTCAACTCAGGGCATGATCCCAGGGTTCTGAGACCGAGTCCCACATTGGGCTCCCCTCAGGGAGCCTGCTACTCCCTCTGCCTGTGTCTCTGCCTCTCTATGTCTCTCATGAATAAATAAATAACATCTTTAAAAGAAAAACAAAAACAAATAAATAACATCTAAAAAAAAGTTTAGTTAAGGAGATTATATCAATGTTCATTCCTATGGTTAATTATATTGACTATGTTAGACTATATTACCTATATTGGTAATATTAGGAAAAACTAGGTAAAGGATATATGTGAAGTCTTTTTTTGGAACTTTCCTGTAAGCCTAAAATTATTTAAAAATAAAGTTTAGGGATGCCTGGGTGGCTCAGTGGTTGAGCGCCTGCCTTTGGCTTAGGGCCTGATCCTGGAGTCCCACATCGGGCTCCCTGCATGGAGCCTGCTTCTCCCTCTGCCTGTGTCTCTGCCTCTCTCTGTCTGTGTTTCTCATGAATAAATAAATAAAATATTTTTAAAAATAAATAAAAAGTTTAAAAAGTTCTACTTTGGGGATCCCTGGGTGGCTCAGCGGTTTGGCGCCTGCCTTCGGCCCAGGGCATGATCCTGGAGACCCGGAATGGAGTACCACGTCGGACTCCCTGCATGGAGCCAGTTTCTCCCTCTGCCTGTGTTTCTGCCTCTGTGTCTCTCATAAATAGATAAAATCTTAAAAAAAAATAAAAATAAAAAAATAAAAAATGAAAAGTTCTACTTTCTGGTTAGGAAGATATTTCTTATCCACACTTTATTTTTTTAAAGATTTTATTTATTTATTTATTTATTTATTTATTTATTTATTTATTTATTTATTTATTTATTAAAGAGAGTGCTCACAAGCAGGGGCAAGCAGCAGAAGCAGAGGGAGAAGCAAGACCCCGCTGGGCAGGAGCCCATTTCGAGGCAGATCCCAGGAGCCGAAGGCAGAGGTTTCACCGACTGAGCCCCCCAGGCATCACTTTTCCCCGCGTTATCATAGATGTATCCCGAAATATATATATGAAATATGTATATTTATAGTTTGATCTCCCTTGTGTGTAAAAAAGTGTACCGGGTGCCTAGGGGGCTCAGCCGGTTAAGTGTGTGCCTTCTGCTCAGGTCATGATCTTGGGCTCCTGGGATCCAGCCTCACCCTGGGCTCCTTGCTTCCTCTCCTCCCTGCTCGTGCTCTCTTTCGCCATCTCTGTCTCTGTCTCGGTCTCTGTCTCTCTCTCAAATAAATAAAAATCTTTTTTAAAAAGAGTGTACACTGGGACGCCCGGGTGGCTCAGTGGTTGGGCATCTGCCTGCCTTTGGCTCAGGGCGTGACCCTGGGGTCCCAGGATCGAGTGCTGCATCAGGCTCCCTGCATAAGCCTGCTTCTCCCTCTGCCTATGTCACTGCGTCTCTCTGTGTCTCTCGTGAATAAAAAAATTTTTAAAAATGGAAATAGAGTCTTTGCATATGTAATGGTTAAGGACCTCAGGTTGAAATCCTCACAGATTTATGGCATGCCCTAAATCCAATGAATGCTGAGCCAAAAAAAATCCAATGAATGTAGAGCCAAAAAAAAAAAAAAAAAAAGGAAGGTGGGGGCTGGTTGAAAATGCAGGTTGAGGTGGTGTGATGCACCTGGCAGGCCGGGACCCCGGAGCAGCCAGCATCCCGCGAAGGAGCCCGGGAGTGTCCCCTCGGGCCTTCAGAGGGTGCAAGGCCTTGATTTTGGACTTTGAACTCCCCAACTGAGCGAGAATAAAGCGTAGCTGTTTAAGCAAGGAGGTCTGTGACAGCAGCCACAGGGGACTAATGCACCTGCTTCGGATTGCCTCAGCGCAAACAGCGGAGAGCAAGGGACAGTCCACCAGAAGTGATGTCCATACCTGGGGGCGATGGGACAGAAAAACACCTTTTGCTGAACAGTCTACTTTGTAAATTCTCTTCTGTGTGAAATGTTGACTAGATGATGGTTTCATCTGTTAAACAGCTAAGACTGGGCAGCCCGGGGCGGGGCTCAGAGGTTTAGCGCCGCCTTCAGCCCAGGGCGTGATCCTGGAGTCGCAGGTTCGAGTCCCACATCGGGCTCCCTGCATGGAGCCTGCTTCTCCCTCTGCCTGTGTCTCTGCCTCTCTCTCTGTGTCTCTCATGAATAGATAAAATCTTAAAAAAAAAAAAAAAAGCTAAGACCCTACACACACAAAATAGAGTCTTTTTGCCATTTTAACATATTCAAGCGTCTGACTCGGTGGCACTAACTACATTCACCACATGGTTCGACCCTCACCACGGTCTGCTGCCAAATGTTCCCACCGAACAGGACATCACCCCCCTGCCCCCCAGCTCCCTAGCCATAGAACTGCAGGATAATAAATTTGTGTTAAGCCGCTAATTTCGTGGTAGTTTGTTACACGGCAGCAATGGGTAACTAATCTAACCTCATTCATTCATTCATTCATTCGTTCGTTCGTTCGTTCATTGTATTTGTGGAATACCTGCCTTGGGTCAGGCAAGGGAGGAAAGAAGATAACCAAACAGCAGCAAATCCCTGTCCCCACAGGGTCCTGAGATGGAAGGAGGTGGGGTGACCGGCTGGGGGATCAATCCTGAGGGGAGACAGGGAGGGCGCCAGGCAGTGCTGGCTTTCTGCTGATTTCTTACTCCGTGCTGAGGCAGCTCTAGTCGGTTCATCATCCCCCCAGCCCTTGAGGGAGCTGTGCCCCGAGTCCCCTTGTACAGGCAGGCCCAGAGAGGTTAAGGAACTTGCCCAAGGTCACATGCTGAAGCGCAGAACTGGGATTTGAGCTAGTGTGGTCACGCTTCCCCATGCAGCCAGGTGCCTGCTGCTTGCTTCCACCTCGTTCGGGCGGTGGACAGCCTGGTGCTGCCCCTGGGCTCCCCTGGAGGTCCGAGTGTGCCCTTTGGTCCTATAGCTGCTTGTGTAGACGCCTCTGTGGCCCTTAGGGTGCCCGGCACCTCTGGGGAGTGCAGCAGGGGGCCATGGGGGAGCTGGCGGTGCAGCGGGGCGGGTGGCGGAGGGCGAGGCGCATGGGCCTGGGCAGCCCCAAGTCGGCTCAGGGGCCTCCTCGGGTCGCCAGAGGGATTCGGGCTGTGAAGTAGCATCTCCACTAAACAAACAAAAAAGCAGAAGACAGGTTCAAGGAGGCCCACACCACAGAGACAGCTGGGTGCCCCGCATCTGTCTCCCCAGGCGCACACAGCCCGTCCTCTAGGGCCTGGGTCTGCTCTTGGCCTCAGCCTGGCCTCCACGTCCATCGCCTGTCCCCTGCCCCCTCGCCCCCATGTCCCCTTTGGGCTGCTGACCTTGGCCTGACCTGAGGCAATCTTTAAATTTTTGCCTTGGACTGTGAGTGAGTGCAATTCTTTTTCAGGCTTACAGGTGATTGCTGCTAGGGGAGTCAAGTGTTCAAGAAAACCCTGTGGCCTGGCTGCCAGTGCCACAGCCTAGAGGTGACCGGTAGCACTCTGTCCAGCATTCTGGTACCTCGTGCACCTCGCCAGTCCCTGTAGCCCCTGCTCCGTGCTTGGGCCTGTCCTGGGCACTGGGGAGAGGCAAGAGAGCAGGGGATATCTTGCTTTGGAGACCAGGAATGTCAGAAAGGACAGTGGCTGGCCACGTGACCACTCTGGCCCCCAGGCCCTGCAACAGTCGCCCCAGGAAGCCGAAGCCCCACCTCTGCAGCCATCTGCCCAGATGGTCAGGACTCAGCCAGTGGCCACAGAGAAATCCTGCTATGCTCCCCAAATCCGGGCACACAGGACACCCCTCCTAGTCAGCTGCCCCAGCTTCTCCAGGGCCACGGCCTCCAATCAGGGGCCTTTTTCCCCCCAGTAAAGCTCTCCCACCTTTGAGTGTCTATCAGTCACAAGAGACAAGGTGGAGGGGACAGCGTGGTGGCAGCTCCGCACATCTAGGCCTGGAGGTCACCCTGCCTGGCGGGTGCAGAGAGCTCAGCAGGAGACTCCCTGGGTTACCCCCACTGCATCTGGAGGGGGTGGGGTTCATCCCGAAGCCAGTTGTGTGTGCGTAGGGTCAGGGGAATCTTAGAAACTGAAACTGATAGACAGTAAATGCTGGAAAAGAAGCTTCCAGGCCTGGTGCCCTGTCCCTGCTGGGGACCCCATTGCCCCCTTTCAGGTCCGGGGCAGTGGGAACTGGAGGCTTGCTGGGCAAGGGAGATCCCACACCCCTGCTGCTGGAAGCCTCCGCGACTTGTTTTTCCTTTCTCAGGCCCCAGATTGGGTGGAGGAGGCCCCGGAGGACCCCAGCCAGACAGCCCTGGAGGGAGGGGCAGGTAGAGGCCCGAAGGTCCCAGGCCTCCTGGAGGCTGTACTGGAGCTGGGTCTCCAGAGACAAAGAGCCCGACTCTGGGAAGGAGTTAGGCCCCCAGCAAGCACTCAACAGATGGGTGTTTGGTGGATTTTGTTTTTGCCCCAAAGTTGACTTCGTTCGCACCAGAAATGTCAAGCAGGGATAGCTGGCTGCCTCAGACATTCCTGCCCTGGGGGACGGTGCCTCCGGGCGGTGCTGGGGGTGGGGGCGGCTCAGAGGGGGCTCCTGTCCACACAGCTCATGCTCTTGTTCATTTTATCTGCAACAGGAGGGGTGCAGGCAGGGCCTGACCCCTGGGGAGGAGGGTGGGAGGGGTTGCTGGGCCTCCGGCCAACTGAGAGGTCCAGTCTCCTCCTGACCTGACCTACACCTCCCCCAAGCCATCCCGGGTCCTCCCTGTAAGTCACATGCCCCCACGCCCACCCCTGCCAACCTGGGCCGTCTCCCCACCCCCCTTCATCCCAGGCCTGCTTGGACCTACTCCAGGAGCCGGTGGCAAGCTCCGTGACAGTGGTGCCCAGCAGGAAACACACAGTGGGCCGCACTGTGGACCCTGTGCCTGGGACAGTGACCCCAGGCCGACCCCACATGATGCAGACGCTGAGGGGACTGTGGGGCTCAGAGTCCCAGGATGACGGGGGCAGGAAGCAGAGACAAGACAGGGACCCCCAAGATCCTCTGTCCTACCAGGGGGAAAGAATGGTCTGTGAGGCAGATGCTGGCCCCGCAGCACCCTCTGCAGTGACCAGCTGGTGGCCCCAGGGCGGTGACTTGGCCCCTTTGAGCCCTACTTCCCACAGGTCATGGGGACCTTACGCTCCACCCCCAAGGCTGGAGGCAGACCACAGGAGGGGGCGCGGAGGCACTCACAGGTGAGCCCAGCATGTGGCAGAGGCTCCTCCAGGCTCCGGGCAGGTCCCTCTGACCCCTGAGCACAGCTCTGCCCAGGCCTGGGACCCCTAGCAGGGGTTGGAAGCCAAGGGGTTCCTTGGGTGACCTGAAAACATCTGGCCTGCAGCTGTGAATGCCCCATCCTGGTGTCCTGGGGTCTTAGCCCAGGGGGAAGTGGTGCCCCTCCCCATAGGCCCCTGGGCCATTGGGTGTCCTGGGTGCGCCTGGTCCACAGGAGAAATGACTGGGGTCCTGGTTCCTGTCCCCTCTCTAGCTGGCAGCTGGACATGGCCAGGCCTGGCTGAGGGTCAAGGGGGACTCTTGGGTCTCACCGTGGTGACAGCCACCTTGGGCACTCCTCCTGCCACCATCCTCCCAGCTCTCAGAGCTCAGCCCTGTGGGGAAGACTCCCCACACTATCTTTCTTCCTCCATGATCCAAATCTCCTAGACCCCGGGGACCCACTCCCCAGAGGCCAAGGCCCAGTGTCAACCTTACAGCCTGAAGGGGTCACCTAGACAAGAGACCAGAGTGCTGAATCTCCTGGAGCCTATGGGGCCACCCCTGGCCTGTTCTCTGGCGGGGAGGGGTTGCAGAGGTCCTATGACCCTCTTGGCCTCTGGTTTAGGTGTCACCTGTGCAGGCCTGGGGTGTTCACATCCCCCCAGGACCTTTACTGGGGGGCCCACTGCCTCCTAGACTCCCCAGCCACAAGGGCCCTCACTGCCCCCTGGCCCAAATACACCAGGAGCCACCCCAGGCTGCTCCCTACCCACCCTAGTTCCTGTTCTCCTGGGACCCCGGGGAGGGCCGGTAGCAGAAGGCAGGAGCTGACAGGAGGGAGGTCTCCTGTGCTGCCTCGCGACAGCGGTGACCGCTTCTCCTGGCATCAGCCTCCTGCCCCCTGCTCCATCGGGGTAACCCTCCTGTGAGAAACTCCAGGGGCTGCCAGCCTGGCCCCCCGCCCCTCCCACTGCCCCCCACAGCCTGCAGTCCTAGGCTTGGCCCACAGACCCCTCCTCTGCTCCCTGGGTCCCCTAAGGACACCCCCAGTGGCCCCCTGTGCCCTCTCCCTGCTCCCTAGGCAGTTTCATCTGGGAGGCGGCTTGCAGGGCATGGTCCTGATGAGGGAGCAGAAGGCTAGCTGAGGACAGAGCCCCCCGGGGCTGACACCCTGCCCCCCCCCAAGGTGGGACATTGCTGGGGTGCTCCCGGCTGCCCAGGGGCTAAGGAAGGGGAAACAAAGGGTTACCTTACAGGGATCACAGTCCTGCTGACAGGACCCCCTCAGGTCACAAGCATCCTAGTGATTTACAGAAACAGGCCTTCTTCTCCATGACCTGACCTAGGGGGGCGGGGCAGGCTCCCCACAGCGCTGTCAGGCAATGCCTCTGGTGTTTCCTAGGGGTCTCCGAGGTCCTCTTCGGGGAAGGAAAGTTCTTTTGAATCCTTCCTACGGACGCCTGGGTGGCTCAGCGGTTAGGCGGCTGCCTTCCGCTCAGGTCGTGATCCCGGGATCCGGGATGGAGTCCCACATGCGGCTCCTGCAAGAGCCCGCTTTTCCCTCTGCCTGGGTCTCTGCCTCTCTCTCTCATAAATAAATAAATCTTAAAAAAAAAAAAAAAAAAAAACTTTTTTTTTTTTTTTTTCCTGACCTCCCCCGACTCCCAGGTACATACTCAGCCCCCTCACGCTGGGCAGCATCTCTTCCCGCCCACGGATCCTGTCCCGGGGCTTTAATAAAACCCCCACTTTGCAGCAAAGACGTCTCAAGAATTCTTTCTTGCTGGAAGGCTCTGGACCTCACCCCCCCAACCTCTCCCATGTCCCCAAACTACGTCAGTCTGCTAGCAGGCGACAGTGGGTGGGGGTCTGGACCACGCTGGGGACTGCTGGGTGCGGAAGGGAGCAGCCCAGGCCCTCCCGCCGCCGCCCCCCCCACCCCCCGCCGCTCCCCGCTGCACCCCTCCCCCCCCCCCCCCCCCCCCCGCTGCCCCCCACCGCCCAGCCAGCGCAGAGGCACACCTTCCGCAGCCAGGATGACCCCCGACCCCGGTCCTCATCCTTGCGTCCCACAGCCCCTTCTGAAGGAAGGTCTGCTTCCCGCATGCACAACAGTCCTCAAGTCCCCCCAGGACCAGGACCCCGGGGCTTAGCACCCGCTCCGCCTCTACTCCTCCCTGCAGAGCCCTGCTCATTCCCAGCCTGGCACCAGGCCCCCCGGGCACATCCTGATGGGGCAGCTCTCCTGCCCCTGCCCTTGCCTTACCCTGCTCCTGCCCTCCCTGCCCTGGCCCTGCCCTGGCCCTACCCTGGCCCTGCCCTTGCCTTGCCCTGCCCTGGCCCCTGCCCTGCCTTGCTCTGCCCTGGCCCTGCCCTGCCCTGCCCTGGCCCTGCCTTACTCCTGCCTGGGCCCTGGCCTTGCCCTGCTCCTGCCCTGCCCCTGCCCTGCCCCACTCCTGCTCTTCCCCTGGCCCTGCCCTGGCCCTGTCCTGGCCCAGCCCTGGCCCTGCCCTGGCCCTGCCCTGCCTCTGCCCTGGCCCTGCCCTGCCCTGCCCCTGCCCTGGTCCCTGGCCAGGCTGCCTGCCCTCACCTTGAGAAGGAGGCCGAGCTCTCCCTCCCCACAGGCTCCCTCAGACTGGCTGGGCCAGACCTGGAAATGGACTTGAGAGTGGCATTTCCTGGGTCCTACCTCCTGTGGCTTTTGAGAAAAGCACGGGTTCCCCTGAACCCCCGTGACGTTTTCTGAGGTCATCACGGCCCTGGTTTCATTTCATCTCTCTTTTGCATGCTCTGAAGTTAAAGCAGTTGAAATGTTCCTAGTTTGTGAGGCAACTAGGAGGGTGAGGATGAGAGCGAGAGGGTTGTCTCTGGGAGAGACAGGAGACCGCGGTGAGGCCCCAACAGCAGGGGCAGTGCGGGACTTGCCCTAATAGTGGCCATGGAAAGGGTTCCCTGAGCTCATTGCGTAAAGCAGATTCAGGTGCAGCCCTTGTCGGTCCCTTGCACAGCTGCAGCCCCTCAGGCCAGCACTCACTACAATCCCCGGAGCCAAGGTTTTTGGCCAAAGACCCTTCCCCTGGGAGCTTGCAGCCTAGGGCCTTCAGGCCTGGGACATTTCTTGGAGGAGGGGACTCTGGCCCTGGGAGGGCAGTGACTCCAATGCCCTTTAGCCATGACCATCGGGAAATTTTAAGGAAGAAAAAGATTTATTATTTACAGGACCTGGAGGTTCCACAGCACTCTGGGGGCCATGGGGTGGGGTAGCTGGGGAGAGGGAGGGAGGGCTGGTGGGGAAGGGGAGGGGAGCGTGGGTGCAGCCTGGCCTTGTGGGGCGGCTGGCAACAGGTTTATTCGAGATGGCTCTTGAGGTCGGTGCCTCTTTGGAATGGAGGCCTCAGCAATCAAGGTCAAAGCTGGGCCCTTGCATCGCAGCAGAGGGAAGAGCCGGTCAGGGCTCCGAGCTCAGTCCACCCCAGGCTCCGCGGGCCTCCACCAGGCCTGGTGTGGGTGGCTACCGTGCTGCCAGCTGGGCGGGCACATTGTGACACGGCAAGTGCCCTCCCACAGCGACTGTGGTACCCTAGCCTATCAAAATTACACGGGCAGTAGTCTGGACTGTGGTCTGTAGCCATCGCCCCAAACTCATAGGGTCCAGCCACGAAAACCCATGGTCATCCCGGCAGGGGCCACTCAGGGGACCTGTTGGAGGGTTTGGATGATACTACCAGGTACTTTAACTACTTGTGCCACCTCTCGTGAGGGCAGCTCAGGCGGAGACAGGTGGGCTGGAGCAGAGACTGGAGGTAGAAGCTGATAGGATTCTCGGCAGGGAGCAGTGGGCAGGACCCCAAAGGAGAGGCTGACTGCGAGGAGGAGGGGGCAGGGGTGGGGCCGGAGTTAAAGGGAAGGTGAGGAGGTGTGGAATCTTCCTAACCGAGGAAGCAGCCCATTGGTCAGCTAGGACTTACGGCCATCTGATGGGCCTGTTTGTGCTCAGCCTGGGGTGGGGGTGGGGGTGTCACTGTGGGAACTGGTTGCCTACAGCGGCCTCTCCAGAGCGGGTTCCAACCTGTCCTGAGCTGCAAGATTGTTCCATAGCTCATTGAACCAGTCTGAGTCCTGAGGACAGGTCAGTTTAGTGAAAGGCTGGGTCCCATTTCAGGGGGTGGGACTCCCAAGTTAGGCCTATGGTAGTTCCCAGCACTCCCTTGGATGCCTGAGACTGAAGGTCGTACTGAGCCCTACATACACTATCCCTGGCTCCACTCATAGACCCCGGCTAAAATTTAATCTATAAATCAGGAACAATAAGAGATTAATAATAAGTAATAAGGGACGTCTCAGTGGTTCAGTGGTTGAGCATCTGCCTTCAGCCCAGGGCAGGATCCTGGTTGGGGGATTTTTTTTTTTTTTTTTTAAAGATTTTATGTATTCAGGGGCAGCCTCGATGGCCCAGCGGTTTGGTGTCGGCCTCAAGTATGATCCTGGAGACCTGGGATCGAATTCCGTGTCGGGCTCCGTGTGTGGAGCCTGCTTCTCCCTCTGCCTGTGTCTCTGCCTCTCTTTCTCTCTGTGTCTCTCACAGATAAATAAAATAAAATTTTTTTAAAATTTTTATTTATTTATGATAGTCACAGAGAGAGAGAGAGAGAGAGAGGCAGAGACATAGGCAGAGGGAGAAGCAGGCTCCATGCACTGGGAGCCCGATGTGGGATTCGATCCCGGGTCCCCAGGATCGTGCCCTGGGCCAAAGGCAGGCGCCAAACCGCTGCGCCACCCAGGGATCCCCTAAAATAAAATATTTTTTAAAAATTTTTAAAAGAGGGATCCCTGGGTGGCGCAGTGGTTTGGCGCCTGCCTTTGGCCCAGGGCGCGATCCTGGAGACCCCGAATCGAATCCCACATCAGGCTCCCGGTGCATGGAGCCTGCTTCTTCCTCCGCCTGTGTCTCTGCCTCTCTCTCTCTCTGTGACTATCATAAATTAAAAAAAAAAAAAAAAAATTTTAAAAGAAAGATTTTATGTATTCATTCATGAGAGACACAGAGAGGTAGAGGGAGAAGCACGCTCCTCGCAGGGAGCCTGATGCAGGATCGGGACTCCATCCCGGACCCAGGATCACGGCGTGAGCTGAAGGCAGACACTCAACCACTGAGCCACCCAGACGTCCCCTGGGTTCCCTGGTCAGAGGATTGAGCCCCACTTCAGGCTCCCCACCAGGATCCTGCTTCTCTCTCTGCCTGTGTCTCTGCCTCTCTCTCTGTGTCTCTCATGGATAAATAAATAAAATCTTTTAAAAAATATATTAAGAAAACAAAAAAGAACGAGTAATAATAAAATACAATTGTAGAACAAGTATAATGATAGAAATAGTATATTGTATTATAAAATAAATTATGCATTATACAATGAGAAACCATAATAAAACTTAGGTGAATGTGGCCTCTCTCTCCGAATACCTCTACCTCGTTGTACTCCACTCACCCTGACTCCTGCTGTGATGTGACGGGACACAATAGGGGTTAAGGCTGGAGAAGACCCTGGTGGGCGGTCTGAGCTCTGAGGGCACCCCGGGGAGATTTCTAGGTCTTCACAATTGAGGGCTTGAGGTTCTCCAGCTGGACGGAGGGCAGGCCTTGGCGAGGGCCGCATCTCCGCCGACTTGGGCGGTCCCCCCGCAGGGACCTACGGGTGACCGGCCTGAGCACCCCGGCACGAGCTGCTGTGTGGTGGCTCCAAGGCCGGGACCACGCGGCCCCACATCAGCCTGTGCGGCTGCGGGACGGGACGAGGGCAGTTCTAGTTCTCAAGGATTCCGGGTCGGATGGTGGGAGAAGAACCAGAAGAGCTAAAAGTGTGGAGGGGGGCAGCCCGGGGGGCCCAGCGGGTTAGTGCCGCCTTGGGCCTGGGGTCTGATCCTGGGGTCCCGAGATCGAGTCTCACGCCGGGCTCCCTTCGTGGAGCCTGCTTCTCCCTCTGCCTGTGTCTCTGCCTGTCTCTGTGTGTCTCTTATTAATAAATAAAAACACCATGATGGATGTAGAGATTGCTTAAAAATAGGATGAAATTACTTTCTTTCTCTTAATTATTTCTAGTAGTTTAAATTACATATATATATTTTTTAATTTATTTATTTATGATAGTCACAGAGAGATAGAGAGAGAGGCAGAGACACAGGCAGAGGGAGAAGCAGGCTCCATGCACCGGGAGCCCGACGTGGGATTCGATCCCGGGTCTCCAGGATCGCGCCCGGGGCCGAAGGCAGGCGCCAAACCGCTGCGCCACCCAGGGATCCTTAAATTACATATATTAATTAAGTTCTCAACCCTTAGAAAACTTAGTTTCTAGCGCAAACTAAGAAATGTGCAGTTGCGAACTACACGGCCATCTTTTAGATTGTTAAGCTTATGAATACATCTCTTAATTCCTAGAAACATAACATTTCAGGGACTCCTGGGTGGCTCAGCAGTTGAGCGTCTGCCTTTGACTCAGGTCATGATCCTGGGTCCTGGGATGGAGCCCCGCATCTGGCTCCGCATCCCGGGGGGTCCCGGGATGGAGTCCTGCATCAGGTCCCTGCATGGAGCCTGCTTCTCCCTCTGCCCGTGTCTCTGCCTCCCTCTGTGTGTCTCTCATAAATAAATAAAATCTTAAAAATAAAAAAAAAAAGAAACATAACATTTCCTCATGGGGCAATTTTTCCCAATTAAAAGGTGGAGGTATCACTCTGTAATTCAGAGGAATGCCCTGTGAAGAATTCTCTGGACTCAGGGTCAAAAAGGGACCTCTTGCAGGTTGGAAATAAAGAGGGGATCATTTGGGTCCCTATGGTCACAGAAATGACCAGCCCACTAGATCATGCCAAATTTGCACAGGATAAGGGCCTCATCTTAATATTTGCTGTTCCCTGTGAGCCTCGGCAGTGGTCATGGTGTGGGCATGGCACCAGGCAATACATATTATTCAAGTGAAGAGGGGGTATGAGTATCGGGCTCTGGGGGCCTTTGCTTCCCTTTTCCCTCTGCCTCCTCACTAGAGACCTTGATAAGCCCGTAAGCTTTTCTCTTGGTGGCCAGGACACCAGAAAATCTTGGGATGATGTCACTGGGAGCCTTCTTTGTGTCTGCTTTCCTTCCCGGGGTGTTCCAAGAGATCTCCCTGAAATTAGGGTACATTTCCGCAGGTGTGCTCTGTGCTGGGCCTTTGGGAAAAGCCCCAGGCTTCTGGAGTGATGTATGAGGCTCAGCGTGTTGGAATACATGGCACCGAGTGATGCCCAGAAGCTTCAAGGAGTTTGTGTTTATCAAGGAGCTGGTACCCTCCTCAGGCTTCTCAGGGAGTGCTGGCAGCAGATGCTCAGGGCATTTACATTTGTGCATTAATCTTTTAGCAATATCTCACCAGGAATAGGATATCAGGGGACGGAGAACGACAGTGTGTGTGAGGGGGTGGCCCAGAGACCAGGGCCTTTGTCATTTCTTTCTCTGGTGCCACCGTTGGTTTCTACTGCAAAGTTATTGGACTCTTCTGGGTCAGGACACATAGTGTGGGCATGGCCCACTGACTCTGGTCACTGGTATAGGTCTCCTGTCCTTCTCACTTATGGGAATCTTCTTTTCGCTGCGTCAGCCCTCACCTCCCCCTTGGGCGGGGCCCCTAGCCTCGAGATCCAGCCCACTCTCCTTAGCTCAACTTGGCCTTGAGATGTGGAGCACCCTCATGCATGTCAACAGTCAATTAAGGGCTTTATAATTAGTGGTCTAATCATCTCGTTAGACTACATGGCCTGCATCACAGATCACACTGCGCTAAGGAGATCATTGGATAATTATGGCAGCTGCGACCTTTTGGGGTTGTGTCACCGCAGGCAACAGAGGACAGAGGCAATTTGCAAAAGCACAAAGCTGCAGGACTGCCTGCAAGTGGTGCTTGTTTCCCAGATGGTGCCACCCACCGGAGTGAGTTAGGCCTTTGTAAGCAAGTTACAGGTAAAGGCATTCCCCTCAGTTAATTGCAAGGGCAATCATGCAATCCTGCCAACTGCAGATTGTTTTGTGTGCTGGTCAGAGTTTCTCAATAACCAGTGTTGTTGAGATAATTGCAAGATGCATTTCGGCAACAACCATAAGGAAATTGTGGCGGGGGGGATGGGGGGAGGTTTATTACTTTAGGACCAGGAAATTATACAACACACCTGGGGCCAGGCAGCGAAGTCTCTGGGAGGGAGAGATTCTGAGCTTGGAAAGGCAGGTTCACAGGCTGAGGGTTCTGCTTTTGTTGGGGTCCAGGATGCAGGCTTAGGGTTTCATGACCTTGTTCTTATTGCTGGATTTAAAATGTAAGAGCAGGAATTTAAAGCTGGGGGTGGTGGTGGAGAGGGATGGACAAGTGGCCCAAGTGGTCAGTTACTCAGATCAACTAAACTCTCTAAGACAGAGGAGCCTCAGTTGGGGGACGTGGCCTGGCTTCTTAGTGCGGCTGGAAATGTGTTTGAGATAGCTTGCTTGCTTGCTTACTTTCTCTTTTAAAAATTTATTTATTTATTCATTTTTAATTTTTAATTTATTTTTATTTTTAATTTTTTGCCGGGAATGCCACTGTGAAACAGAGGCTTTAGCAATCAAAGCTGAAGTCACGCACCAGCATTACTAAACCAAACCCAACCAAACCAAAACAACTGCCGGGACTTAAACTACAGAAGCCTTTAGGTTTTCCGCATCTTTTTTTTTTTTTTTTAAGATTTTATTTATTAAAAAAAAAAAAAGATTTTATTTATTCATAGGCACAGAGAGAGAGGGGCAGAGACACAGACAGAGGGAGAAGCAGGCTCTATGCAGGGAGCCTGATATGGAACTTGATCCGGGGTCTCCAGGATCACACCCCAGGCTGCAGGCCACGCCAAACCGCTGCGCCACCGGGGCTGCCTTCCTCATCTTTTTGTATTATGAAATTGTGCCAACACTGTACTTGGGAGCCCGTGAGGTGACTCTGTGGGCCCCCAGCCAGCAGCTCCCAAGTGGCTCTGGGGGTTCCACAGTGCGGGGCTAAGTTGTGGCCAGGTAGGGGAAGCCACTTTGTATTTCCTAATTTTGTAATTTTTAAGTGATGGGATTTGGCTGATCTTTTACCTTTCAGTGTTTTATCCCAGGAATTTTTTTTTTTTAAGATTTTATTTCTTTGAGAGAGAGCACGAGTTGGGAGTGGGTGGGAGTGGCAGGGAGAGGGAGAAGCAGGTTCCTGCTGAGCAGTGAGCCCCATGTGAGACTCGATCCCAGGACCCCGGGACCATGCCCTAAGCCACCCAGGCATCCCCATTTCCTAACATTTTTAAATAAAAAAAGTGCCAAGCCTAGTAGAAATAATTGATCTGGATTTTCATAAAACAATCCTTAAAAAATAGCTACTTTTATTTCATTTTATTTATTTTTTTAGTAATCTCTACACCCAACATGGGACTCCCAACTCACCTCCTAGAGATCAAGAGGTGCATGCTCTTCCAACTGAGCAAGCCAGGTGTCCCTAAACTAATTGCTTTGATTTTATTTATCTTTTTACTTTTTTTTTAAGATGTATTTGAGAGCATTTGAATGTGCACGCATGAGCGGGGCGGGGGTGGGGGCCTGCAGAAGGACAGAGAGAGAGAATCCTCCAGCAGATTCCCCCACTGAAGGCGGAGCCCCACACAGGGCTGGAGTGCCAGGACCCTGAGATCACAACCTGAACCGAAACCAAGGGCCAGACACTCCACTGATTGAGCCACCCAGGTGTCACAAGTTATTGCTTTTGAAGCTGTAGAAAAATCCCAAATCTGTAGAAAGTGTCCTCTCCAAGAAGGAGGGAGGGGGGCCGGGCACAGCACTGACAGGGCCAGTATGTGCTGCACAAAGGCTGCTGAGTACATAAAGGAGACAATACCCCAGATGCTGCGGACTGGGACTGTCCCTGTGGCCCATGGCAGGCCTTCCCTCGTCAGGCTCCATTAAAATTAAAAACCTTCATGCATGAAAGGATACTATCAAAACACAAGAAACATCCCACAGAATGGGAAGAAACATACATAAGGAACTCTTAAAACTCAATAGCAAAAAAACCCAACCCAATTTTTAAAAAGGGACGAAAAACCTGAATAGACATTTCTCCAAGAAAGATATCAAATGAACAAAAAACACATGAAAAGAGGCTCTGGGTCCTCAGAAAAATGCAAATCAAAACTACAATGAGATAGTACTTCTCATCCACTAACATGGCTGGAATAAAAAAGGCAGATAACAAGTGTTGGCGAGGATGTGGAGCATTGGAACCCTTGTCCACTGCTGGTGGGGATGTGAAATGGTGCAGCCTCCTTTGGAAAGTGTGGCAAGTTCCTCAAAAAGCTTAAATGTAGGGGCAGCCCCGGTGGCGCAGCAGTTTAGCGCCGCCTGCAGCCCAGGGTGCGATCCTGGAGACCCAGGATTGAGTCCCATGTCGGGCTCCCTGCATGGAGCCTGCCTCTCTCTCTCTGAATGAATGAATGAATGAATGAATGAATGAATAAATAAATAAATAAATAAATAAGTCTTTAAAAAAAAAAGTTTAAACGTAGAGTTACATATGACCCAGCAATCCTAATCCTAGGTGCACACCCAAGAAAAGAAAAACATATGTCCACACACCAAGTTGTATACCAACATTCACAGCAGCATTATTCACAATAGCCCAAGTGTGGAAACCTAAATGCCCATCAACGAACGAATGGATAAACACAATGTGGTCTATCCATGCAATGGAATACGTTCCGCCACGAAAAAGAGGAGATTCTGACATTTGCTACAACATGGAGAAACCTTGAAAACATGATGCTAAGTGCAATAAGCCAAACACAAAAGAAGAAATATTGTGTGATTCCATGCTTGGGATACCTAGAACAGGCACATTTATAGGAACAGAAAATAGAATAGAGGTTACTGGGGGTGGGAGAAGGAGGAAGAAAGGAGTCATTGTTTTGTTTTTTTTTAAACATTTATTTATTTATTCATGACAGACATAGAGAGAGAGAGGCAGAGAGGCAGAGACACAGGAGGAGGGACAAGCAGGCTCCATGACGGGAGCCCGACGTGGGACTCGATCCCGGAACTCCAGGGTCGTGCCCTGGGCCAAAGGCAGGCACCAAACCGCTGAGCCACCCAGGGATCCCCAGGAGTTATTGTTAATGGGGACAACGTTTCAGTTGGGGTGATGAAAAAGTTCTGGAAATGAATGGTGGTGATGGCTGCAAAACACTGGACACTAATGGTGAAAATGGTACATGTTATGTACATTTTACCACTACATTGAAATACCATTCCTCACATCAGATTAGCAGGAAATGGAAAGTATAGCAAACCCACTTTGTTGGAGAGGCTGTGGGAAAGCAGGCCTTCTCCTATTTTCCTCGTGGAACAAATCTATCATTACCAACAATACTACAGGTTTTTACCTTTAAAAAATATTCATTTATTTATTTATTTTTAAAATTTTTTATGATAGTCACAGAGAGAGAGAGAGAGAGAGAGAGAGAGAGACAGAGACACAGGCAGAGGGAGAAGCAGGCTCCATGCACCAGAAGCCCGACGTGGGATTCAATCCTGGGTCTCCAGGATGGCGCCCTGGGCCAAAAGCAGGCGCCAAACCACTGCGCCACCCAGGGATCCCAAAAATATTTATTTTTTAAAAATATTTTATTTATTTATTCATGAGAGACAGAGAGAGAGAGAGAGAAACAGAGACAGAGAGAGCGGAAGAGACACAGGCAGAGGGAGAAGCAGGCTCCATGCAGGGAGCCTGATGCGGAACTCAATCCCAGGACTCTGGGATCGGGCCCTGAACTAAAAGCAGACGCTCAACCGCTGAGCCACCCAAGCATCCCTAAAAATTATTTATTTATTTTACTGCTCAGGTCTGCTCAACCGCTCTTCCTCCCACTGGCCAAGAGAGAGAGAGGAAGGGGGGAGGGCAGAGAGTGTATGAGTGTGTGCGCAGGAGGGGGGCAGAAGGTCTGAGAGAGAAGCCGGCTCCCCGCTGAGGGCCAAGCCTACTGCTGGGCTCAATCTCATGACCCTGAGAACTCCTTGTGAGCTGAAATCAAGAGTCGGATATCCAACCCACTGAGCCACCCAGGCGCCCCATGTGTCTTTACCATTTGCCTTAGCAATCCTAATTCTGGAATTACCTTGAAGGTACACCCTCAACAATATGAAAATACCTCTGACCTTGTTATTCACTGCAGCTTGGTTTGTGATTATAAAATATTGCAAACAATTTAGACGTTCATACACAGAGAAGAGTGATTGAACAAAAGTCCATTCATACATCTCTGTGAACTGATGTGGAATGATTTCCAGGCTCTGTTGCTAAGTGAAAAAGGGAAGTGTGAAGGAGTATCTATAATGTGCTACCTTTGTATATAGAGGAAGGGGAATTAAGATGTACATTTGCCTCTTCACCTGAGCAAAGAGAAACCTAGGAAAGAAAACCCAGAGAGGATTGAGACCAATTTCAGAAGGTAGTTGGCAGAAATTGCATGGAGAGAGGGAATGGGAGAAGCCATTTCTCTGAATAGACCTTCCTGTGCAGACCCGCCTACTGGAACTATGTTATTGTTTCACATTTAAAAAATAAAGTAAAATAAAATCTTCAAGGATGGCAAGAAAAATCCTAAAATTTAATACAAACAGAAATAAATGAACCGAAGCATTGTTTCAAGTAAATAATACACTCAAGGGTGAGAAAAAAATAAAACTGGTAACTCAAGTAACTTCTGAATATAGTCTTTAGAGCATATTCCCCCAGGGCAAAGACAAAAAGAACTCCAAAGAAACATTTACCTCTAATTGATAAGCTTCCCTGCCCCTCCAAGTATAAATGAACAATTCTGAAGCTTCTCTTTGGGATTCTAGCATACTGAGCACATAAATAAAGGAAGCCAAGTCCCTCCGGGTCAGACAAAGGAGTTACAAATACTGAGTGGGGAAGAGAAGGAAGCCTACAGGATTGGGTTGGAATTAGAGTCTGTAAACTCACGCTTATTCGCATCCTTCCACGTTCCAGCTCTGTCCTCCAAGAAGGCCTAGAAGAAATGATGCCCCAGTAATGCTAATTGTGCAGCAAGGAAACCATGCTGACTGCCCTTCGGAAACACATCAACTCTGGAAAGTATGTACCTCTTCGTGTTATGCGCTGAGAACACAGCATCACTTCCATGGTCTCTCTTGGCCAACGTGTGCGACCCCAGTCAAAAACAGAACGAAACATAAGACAGACCCAACTTTAGGGATGTCCTACGAAAAATGGCAATGTCATGAATTACCAAGAACTAGAACTGTTCCAGATTAAAGAAGTCTGAAAAAGATGGGACAACTGAATGCCAGGCATGCACGGTTTTTTTTTTTTTTTAATTTTATTTATTTATGATAGGCACACAGTGAGAGAGAGAGAGAAGCAGAGGCATAGGCAGAGGGAGAGGGAGAAGCAGGCTCCATGCACCGGGAGCCCGATGTGGGATTCGATCCCGGGGTCTCCAGGATCACGCCCCGGGCCAAAGGCAGGCGCCAAACCGCTGCGCCACCCAGGGATCCCGGCATGCACGGTTTTGAACCTTGTCTTACTAGGAAAGATTTATTGGAACCACTAACAATGCTTCAGTAAGACCCGCAGATTGTGGGAATCCCTGGGTGGCGCAGCGATTTAGCACCTGCCTTTAGCCCAGGGCATGATCCTGGAGTCCCAGGATCGAGTCCCATGTCGGGCATCCCTGCATGGAGCCTGCTTCTTTCTCTCTCTTTCATAAAAAAAAAAAAAAAAAAAAAAAAGACAGACCCGCAGATTATGTATTGTTTCAGCCAGCTTTTCCAGATTCGGAAAGCCAGGCTGTGGATACGTAAGGGGTTCACTGTTCTCCGCGGGCGGTTGTTACGAACACCAAATCAAATGAGACTCACATACAGGATTCAGCATAAAATACTGGGTAAGGGCAGCCGGGGTGGCTCAGTGGTTTAGCACCGCCTTGGGCCCAGGGAGTGATCCTGGAGACTCGAGATGAGTCCCACGTCGAGCTCCCTGCGTGGAGCCTGCTTCTCCCTCTGCCTGTCTCTGCTTCTCTGTCTCTCATGAATAAATTAAATCTTAAAAAAAAAAAAAACCGCACAAAAACATTGGGTAAATACAAGGATCATCGCTGGGAAGTGTCTCACCGCACCCTGCACTCCAGAAACCCCAGCGCAGGTGCATAGGGTCCCCTGGGTCGCCGGGAGGGTCCTGCTGGAGGCTCGTGGTTCCGGTCCAGCCCCTGAGCTCCGGGGCAGGTTAAAGAAGAAATCTGCGAACAGCCAGCACAATGCCCCAGCACAAGGCCCTGAAGGCTAAGGGCCTGCCACTGCCTGCGGGGCGCCAGAGGTCACGACCCCGGGCACCGCCAAGGGCGAGCCCAAGGTCGGCCGAGCCTGGCCGCTGTCCGCTCTCCTTGGAGACAGCGGCTGGAGAAACGGACTTTAAGTCGGTAACGGGAGACCTGCCCTCCCGTGCGGGGTGAGCAACCAAGGGTGTTTGTGACATTTCCGCCGTGCCCGGCGAGCCTGTCCAGGTTCCGGAGGAGAGCGCAGCCTGGCCACCGGCCTCCTCAGCCGGAGCCACCGGTACGGGCCGGCTCAGCGCCGGGTGCAGCGGCCTGCGGGCGGTCCAGGCCTACGCAGCTGCCGCGGCCTTCGGCTTGGGCCCTGCCCTGCGCCTGACGCTGGGCTCAGAAGCTAGGGGCGTGCCCGCTGCCTGGGGGCTGCGGGGGGCTTCTCTCGGGGGCTGAAAGCCGAGGGCGACGCGGCCGCGGGAACGCCCCGCGAAGCCCGCGCTCACATGGGAGCAGCTATGTCGCTGGGCTCGCACCATCAACTCCAAACATGGGGAGATAAAATGGCGGCCGCGTCCCTGGCTAAGCCACATACGGGTCCCCCGGCACGCATGACCTACAACTCCCACAGTGCTCTGCGTCGAAAGTGGGAGGGCGGGGAGCGCGCTAGCGACCCTCGATGTGGCGCTTAGGCCCTGTGCCCCGCCCCGCTCCCGGCGGAAACCCTCTGGAATACGTGGCCCTCTTCGGGCCGCTTGCCCGCCCTTCGTCGCACTGGCCGAAGGGATTTGTAGTTCCTTGGCAGTGGAGTTGACCCTCCCTCGGGCCTTAAGAAACTACAGTTCCCGGTGTGGCTTCGGCGCCTGCGCACTATGCCGCAGAACGTACTACGGTTCCCGACAGGCCCTGCGCCGCGCGCGCGGGTGCGTGCTGACGCGATTAGTTGGTCGTGCTGACGTGCAGCGCGGCCCAGGCGGGGTGCGAGTGGCGCAGTCGGAGCCCGCTGCGGCCCCTGAGGAAGCGAGGAGGCGTCGGTCTCGGCTGAAGCAGGCGGGCGGACCGGCGAGGCGAGGCGGCAACTCCAGGCCCCGAGGGACTCGGGAGCTTAAGCAGCGGCAGCACCTCTCCCCCTCGGAGGCGGCGGGCGGAGGCGGCGGCGGCGGCGGGTGAGAGGGTGAGGGAGCGCGCGAGCCGGGTGGGGGAGGGGCGGCGGCCCCCGGCGCGAGGCCAAAGCGCGCGGAGAACGGTCCAGGCCGCCGCGCGCACGCGCGCTCGCCGCTCCTAGCTCACGCGGACGCTCTCGCTCGCCTGCCTCCCCTCCCCCCCCGGGCTGCGTTCGGTTCCCGTCGCGCGCGGGCTTTTACTGCCCTCCCCTCCCCCATGGCAACGGCTCGCGCCGCCGACTGCTCTCGGGTTCGCGCGCGCTCTCGGCGGGGAGGTGGGGAGCGCGCGCCTCGGCTTCTCGCCTCCCCCACGCGTGCGGCCGAGGAGGCCCTCCTGCGGCTGCCCCTTCCGACATTTTGTCGGTGGGGAGGCGGCGGCGGGGGCCAGTTCCCCGATCGCTTCCCCCGAGCCCCTCCGGCCTCCGGGCCCTCCTGCGGGCCTGCGGTCCGGCGCAGAGTCGCCCAGACTCCCGGGCGCCGCGCAGCCTCCTCCCCCATGCCTCAAGGCCGAAAATAGGCCTCGGCAGCCCGGCCGCTGCTGGGAGGCCCGGGACGAGGTGCCCGCGCGTCGGGCCGCGAAGCGCTAGGCAGAGGGGCGCTGCAAACCTTGTTCCCTCTGCTTTTTTTTTTTTTTTTTTAAGACGTTCGGCCCAGGTACGTAAAGGCAGACTGGGTCTCTCTTAATTCTTTTTTTCATTTTTCACTCTATAATCGTTTTCTCAAAAGTTTTGTTAAAGCCGAGGAGGCCGTTGGAGCCCTTCCTTGGGAAGGAATCGCTGGGCGCCGTTTCAGGCATTATTTGGCACCCAACTCTCGGAGGCTTCGTTTCCACTCACGCTTATCTAAGATGTCGTCTGGACCAGAAATTCGGAGACAGTGTTGTGTTTTAAGTGTGTGCCATTAGTTTTTCTTCTTGAACTAATATTTCAAACTTTCTGGGTTCCATAGTGTCCTCCGAGCCACCGAAATGCCCCCTCTCCGCGCTTACCTATGTCCATTTTCCTGCACGTCTACCTCCTTGTTTTTGGTGCGTTGTCTTCAGTATCTTAGTATTGAATTTCCAGGTTGCTTTCTAACGCTTTGTTAGGCATTGTGATAAATTTCCCAACAAAAGAAATACTCTGTTGTCTTGCTTTGCAGCTTATTTTTACTCTGACTTTAGCTTGAGTAACTTTTGTGCTCTCCCAGTCTGTGGATCCCACTTAAGAATGCCTGTTTTATTATAAAGTTACTTTTTTTGGTTATTTCTCTGTGTTGATGTTCCCCTTAGGTTCTTCCTTTTAGTGTTTTGAGGACTGCCTCTGAAGCTGTGTGATGGGGGGGGGGGGGGGGCTTGTTCTCTAAAAGTTCTACATTTCGTTGTGTTTTAATACTCTTTTCTCAGCAGCTACTGGTTTTTTCTCCTAATGGAGTGGGAGGATTTTTGTGTGAGGTGGTATGGAAGTGTGGGTGAATGGTTAAGCTGAAGAATTAATTGCATGTCAGAAGCGTTCTTTAGGGGAGGCAGAAATTAGGTGGGGTTTAGAGAAAGAGACCTAGGTTTAGAGTAGGGAGGATTGGGATTTGAGAAAATGAAGTGAGGATTGGAAGGTAGAGAAAGTGATTTGTGCTGTAAGGAGATTTTTCAATTTTTTTGTGCATGTTTACTTGCCTTTCCTAGATTTAGCTTTGTCTCTCCTTTACCTTAGTAAGGCCTTTTTTTTTCCCCCCCAAGCTTTCTTGAGTCTGCTAATGGGATTGGGCAGGGATCCAGCCTTTAGAGTTTGGGGATAGAGGTACAAGCAGTTCTGGAATTCGGCAATTTTTCTTCCATTCACTGTCTCCCCATACTTATGTTTTTGTTTGTTTTAGTATATTTTTCCAGGTGTTTGTATACTTTTAAAAAAATTTTTAGAATTTTAAAAATAAGTTTTTTATCCATTTTTATCTCTTTAATTAATTTTATTTATTTTTTGGGTTTCATTCTTGGGGTAATTTTTCCTCATTTATGCTCTGTGAAGCTGTCTTCGACAGGATAAGATGAGGGAAGAAATAAAGCATACATAGTAGGGAAAATAAATAGAATATGCGTAACTAAGCGATCTAACCAGAAGAATGGGGGTTTGAGGGTTCTTTGGAACAGGTTGAGAAAATAGAACTTGGTAGGAGGCATGGAGATAACATGAAAGGGATAAGACAGGGCTGGAGCAGAAACTCTTGGAAGTGAGACACAGAGGATTGCCAGGGACAGCTGACAGTTTGAGGTTAGTGAAGATGGGTATAAAGTGTGAGGGGGCTTCTGAATAAGTTGAGGGCAAGGAATGTAGAGAGTACAGGGTAGTTGGAGCAGAGGAGGCTGATTTGATGTGTTCAGAGCATTGAGTTGAGAACAGATGATGTGTAAAAGCTAACGAGATTTGGGTGAGCTGCAGATCATGTAAGAAATCCTATTGGGAAGGAAATAAAAGGAATACGTTATTAGGTGGGGTAGTTAATAGGAGCTTATAATATTTGGAATCAAAGAAATGGTCTCTTTTGGGAGGTAAAGAAGAAGAGGATTCTGTATTCAGGCTTCATATGTTTATGATAGACGTGCTGGCTTTTATTCTTGAGTGTGAGGCTGCACAGGACACTTGGTTTGTGTCAGAACCAATTAGTCCACAGTTCAAATATGTAGGTTTTGTTTTTGTATCGGGGTGGTCTGAAGTTTTCGGGTCAGTTTTTAGAAGAACCTTTGAACTTGGACTGTGGGCCTTTAGGTGACACAGATCCATGGTGGTGGTTGTGCCGTGTTGGAAGATCCTAGTCAGTTAACAGATGTTTGGGATTAGATTAGTTGGTGGAGACGTCACTTGTGCTTATTGGGGCCAAAGGAGAATAAAGAGATAGTGTGGAGAAACTTGGGAGAAATAGGTTTCTTGTTGTTTTTTTTTGTTTGTTTGTTTGTTTTTGTTTTTTTTTAGGGTAGAAAAGAACATTTAGGCGCAAACAAATGGGAATAGTTCTTGCATTTTGGGGGGAAAGGGCTGTAAGCGTAGATGTCATTCAATGGAAAGTATAGGAAAGGTAAGGAAGGGTTTTTGTTAGGAGACCAGGAGTATTATGCAGCTAAAGGAGGTGTAATGTGGAGATTCATGTTGAAATAGGGATGAAGGAGAACAGGGATTTGGGTGGTGGTTAGTTTGGGGTCAGGGCCCTGACCCGTGTTTCCCCGCTCCCCTTCAGGAGCGGTGGTGCCCCCCCTCCCCCGGGCACAGGGCCATGTACAACGGGATCGGGCTGCCGACGCCCCGGGGCAGCGGCACCAACGGCTACGTCCAGCGCAACCTGTCCCTGGTGCGGGGCCGCCGGGGTGAGCGGCCTGACTACAAGGGAGAGGAGGAACTGCGGCGCCTGGAGGCTGCCCTGGTGAAGCGGCCTAATCCTGACATCCTGGACCACGAGCGCAAGCGGCGCGTGGAGCTGCGATGCCTCGAGCTGGAGGAGATGATGGAAGAGCAGGGGTGAGGGGAGGGCTGGGGGAGAGCCAAGCACTGAGTGCAGAGCTGGGGGAATTAGGTGGGATGTAGAGCGCTTAGGGCTGGTTGAAGAGACTTGGAGAGGAGTTGTAGGAGGGGAGGAGGTTAAGGAGTTAGCAAGTGGAAAGGAGTTAAGGGACAGCTGAAAGTGGGAGATGAGGTAACTGCGACAAGAGGAAGCCTGAGGGAGTCTGAATTATTTAGGTGAAGGTACTTGGGGAAAGGGGGGAGCCATTGAGAAACAAAAATGTGCTTTAAGGGGAGAGGTGGGAAAGCAGGTGTCAGGCAAGAGAAGAGCTAAGGTATAAACTGACAGGTGTTGCCATTGGTAGAGAAGAGGAAAGTAAATGGATATAAAGGATTGAGGCCTTGGAAAATATCGAAGGCAGGAAAAGAAGAACTGGAATAATACCTGGATAAGGGGATGATGGGTAGGGAAGTGAAATTTTGGAGCACAATCAGGCAGAAAACCTTTTAGAGCAGTGGTTTTCAAACTTCAGCAGTGGCACCCTTTTTATACAGTGTACCTTACCTTGGAATCTCAGGAAATAGCCTGTTGAAGTTGGGGAGGAACACCTGGAATTCTGCTTAACTTTACTCTTTTGGCCCCTCGAGTGTAGCATGTTTAAAATCCACTGTTCTAGAGGCTTTGGTAAGCAGAGAGAAGAAAGATAATAGCAAGATTTAAGAGAAAGGCCCTTTGGGTAACAGTGAGTGAAGTTTTATGTGTGCATGGAAAGGAAAGGGATTCTCCTGGGAATGAGGAAACTAAACTTGGGACTGGGGAAAGTGCCTAGTCAAGCTTTAACCTTGAAGGGATTTGTTCTTTAGGTACGAGGAACAGCAAATTCAGGAAAAAGTGGCTACCTTTCGACTCATGTTGCTGGAGAAGGATGTGAACCCTGGGGGCAAGGAAGAGACCCCAGGACAGAGGCCAGCGTGAGTGTTTTAATTGTCACTTGTTTCCTCAGAACCCTAAATAGCTGCTTCTGTTGTTGTCTTTTACCTTGTACTCTGTGCCTGCTCTCATGTTCTTTTCCCAGTCTCATTTGGGTGCCTACAGTTATGTGATTATGACTCTGTTCTTTGCTAACTCTTTCTGAGCTTTGCCTTTTTTCCCCTTAGGGTAACTGAGACTCACCAGTTGGCAGAACTGAATGAGAAGAAAAATGAGCGACTCCGTGCTGCCTTTGGCATCAGTGATTCGTATGTGGATGGCAGCTCTTTTGATCCTCAGCGTCGTGCTCGAGAAGCTAAACAACCAGCTCCAGAACCTCCCAAACCTTATAGGTACTCAAAGCCAAGGGACCCATATCAGCTGCTTTTCTTGATTCTAAGCTTTGTTTTTTGTTTCTGTGGGGGTTTCTTGGTTGGGTTTTGGTTTTGTTTTTTTAATCAAGCTGTTCAGATTTTGTTGTTTTGAAGCTAAAATGTCTAAGATCTGTCTTAGTCTTTACTACTCTTTATCTTTCTCCAGCCTTGTCCGGGAATCCAGCAGTTCTCGCTCACCAACCCCAAAGCAAAAGAAGAAAAAAAAGAAGAAAGATAGAGGACGGTAAGTTAGTTGGAAAGTTACTCAATAGCTATTGAACAAATTCTATTTTTCTTTCTGGAAATAAGGAGTTCTTGCTTTTAGGAAGGAGGTAAGAATTGTCAGATAAGGAAGAGGGAGGTACTGTTCTTTATTTATTTTTAAGATTTTACTTATTCATGACAGAAACACAGAGAGACAGAGACGCAGGCAGAGGGAGAAGCGGGCTCCCTGCAAGGAGCCTGATGTGGGACTCTATCCCGGACCCCGGGATCATGCCCTGAGCCAAAGGCTGAGCCAACCAGGCGTCCTGGGAGTTACCATTCAGATTTCAGTTGGAGGAAAAATATGTATGTTTCTTGAGTGGGAAAGGGTTGATTCTGCAGTTTTGCCAACTGAGAACTAGCTAGCAATATCTTAAATTGGATTTTCTTTTTCATTTTGAGATTTATTGCTTCATAGCAGAGGTACTTAAACTTCTTGGAGAGTAAATAAGTTCTGGGCTTAGGTGTAAGACCATGGTGCTGTTAGTTTTTCTTATTTAGAAGCCTTTGTGGGGATGGATTGTAAGTTATGGAAGGAGCAAAGCAGGATGACTGTTTTTGAACCCATGTTTAGCAGGTCAGAGAGCAGCTCTCCTCGACGAGAAAGGAAGAAGAGCTCTAAGAAGAAGAAACACAGGTATGAGATATAAAGTGGGGTGATTGGAGTATGTGGGGTGATTGGAGAGGCTTGATTGTTCCAGGCATAGGTATTGGTTCATGTTCTTTTTTTTTTTCCCCTCCCCTCTTCCATCCCAACAGGTCAGAGTCGGAATCCAAAAAACGAAAGCATAGGTAAGAGCTTTTTGGGGCATAAGGGGCATAGTGGCACATGGAAAGGTGAGCCAGTTTGGCCTTACCTGTTCTCTAGAGAGCTTCTTGCAGTATAGCTCAATTCCTCCATCTTGGACTGTTAATAATTTCCTGATTCTTTTCATTTCATTCTTGGTTTTATTAATTTTTAAAATGATTATTTTTAATAATCTTTTATTTGGCAGGTCTCCCACTCCAAAGAGCAAACGTAAATCTAAGGACAAGAAGCGGAAGCGGTAAGTGAATTTGTGTGGATTTAAGGGTAATTTGCTTAGGAAGTAGGTGAAGGCTACAGAGTGGGGGATGAGGAGAGTTATGTTCTTGACTAATGGTAAAGGGTTGAGTGATGGATGAGGAGAATTCAGTACAAGTGAGACAGCACTCTGAGTTGTGGCTTTTCTTCAGGTCTCGAAGTACAACACCAGCCCCCAAGAGCCGCCGGGCCCACCGTTCAACGTCTGCTGACTCTGCTTCCTCTTCTGATACTTCTCGCAGTCGGTAAGGGGTGGTCCAGGAGGAAGGGAGGGAGAGGGACTTGTGGGTTAATCAATTTAATATTTATTGAGCGCCCACGGTGTGCTAGGCGCTGCACAGACCATTCGGAAGACACGGTCCCTGCCCTCTAGGAGCTGACAGGCTAAAGCAACAGGATGGACAGACATATACATTTCCCCTTCTCTTTTTTTTTTTTGTTTTTGTTTTTGTTTATTTTGTTATTTTTTTTGTTTTGTTCTGATGTATATGGACTGCCAGAATAGGGGGGGTGGTGGTTTGTTCGTGGTGTCTGGGGGAGGAAGGAATCCTTACCCTGGCTTCCTTAATCGGGGAAGGCTTCCTGAAGGAGGTGGGCTCAGAGGTGAGTTGTGAATGAAGTGGGTAGGGAATGGGCAGGGTGGAGGGTTTGGGGAGGTTGGGGGAGGTGAATAAAGGGGTAGAGGGAGAACATTTCTGGGAACTGTGTTGGGAAGAAAAGGACCAAAGTGAATTGGACTTGAATTTCCATGAGTGAGTTGAGTCTTGTGTGTAACAGAAGGCTTTTTGGAAGAGGGTTTGTACAGTCAGTAAAGGTGGTTGGGAGTTGGGGAGGGGGTTCTCTGTTCTTCCCTGAGCTGATTTCCTTCCTCTTCCCTGCCCTCAATTACCTTCCTCAGGTCTCGAAGTACGGCAGCAAAAACCCATACAACTGCCTTGACTGGGCGAAGTCCTTCCCCCGTTTCAGGGCGTCGAGGGGAGGGAGATGCGCCTTCTAAAGAACCAGGTACCACCAATACAGGGCAGCCTAGCAGCCCAGAGCCCTCTACAAAGCTGCCTAGCAGTCCTCATGAAAACAAAGATAAAGAGAAGGAGGTATGTTTCTGAGTTAATGGATGTTTATTGCGTTGCAGGGTTAGGATGGATGTTTAAAGAGAAGGAAAGAAGTGAATTTGGTTCTTTTTGATCAAGTTCTCTTTTGTATTTACAAATTCTTCAGAATTCTGGTTTTCAGACTGTGCTGGCTATTAATAGGTTTTATGTCATTGTCCTTTAATGTGTTTATATATAGTCTGGGTAAAAGTTTATTTTTTCTAAATTATGTTTAGCTTTACTATCTGTGATATCTAGGCTTTTTTATTTCCTTAAATGCTCGTTTCCAACCCACTGGCTTGCTGCCTGCAATTTGAACACGCTACTATATTTGTGTTTTAAGTATGTGTCATTTTATGGGTATTTTGATTGAGCCTTATTCACAATGTTTTCTTCATAAATTCCATAAATAGTTTTTTACTAAATTCTTAGTTCCTTTTGTTCTTTTTTTCATGTCATCAAGTTTTCTAACTACAGGATGGATCACTTCAAAAATTTAATGTTTTTTTTTTTTTTTTTATATTTAAAGCTCTTATAACTACACCAACCGTAGTCTTATTTACATAAGTCATGTCCTCGAACCTTTGCCTTTGTTTTTTATTTCAGTATTTTTTTTCAAGGGTGAAGTTAGATGCCTCCCACTTTAGGAAATTGCTTTGTTTCTCAATTTAATAAAAGTGCCTTTTTTTTATGTTGCCATGGCACTTTGTTACGGTTGTTAGAAAAATGTCATATGTTAGTTGTTTACGTTGTGTTTTTTCTAGATAATAAGACTTTTAAAGTGATAGCCTGTCCATATTTTCATGTTTTCCCCACTGTCTTTTTATACGGTCTTTCATTAACGAATGACTGCCTGTGGTGAGAAAAAGGACCAGTTGGTGTGATGGGGTGTGTAAGAGGAAAAATTTCATTGGAAAGGGTGTTTGGGGTCTTAATAGGAAGTTCTGGTGCTTATGTTCCTATCCATACTTTCTTTTCCACTCTTAGAAATCTGGAATTCGACCTAGCCCCTCTCCGGAAAGGAGCAGCACAGGCCCAGAACCACCTGCTCCCACTCCGCTCCTTGCTGAGCAACATGGCGGCTCCCCGCAACCCCTTGCAACAACCACCTTAAGTCAGGAGCCAGTGAACCCCCCATCTGAGGGTTCCCCAACCAGGGGCCGTTCACTACCTAAGTCTCCTGAGAAACCTCCCCAGTCTTCTTCAGAGAGCTGCCCACCATCCCCTCAACCTACCAAAGTTTCTCGACATGCCAGCTCTTCCCCTGAAAGTCCTAAACCTGCACCAGCTCCTGGGTCCCGCCGAGAGATTTCTTCTTCTCCCGCATCCAAGAGTCGCTCACATGGCCGGGGAAAGCGGGATAAGTCACATTCTCATACCCCTTCTCGAAGAGTTGGGAGGTCCCGTAGCCCTACTACTACCAAGAGGGGGCGATCTCGGTCTCGAACCCCTACCAAGAGGGGTCATTCTCGGTCCCGGTCCCCTCAGTGGCGTAGGTCCCGGTCTGCACAGAGGTGGGGACGTTCCAGAAGTCCCCAGCGACGTGGCCGCTCTAGGTCTCCTCAGAGACCAGGCTGGTCTAGAAGCAGAAATACCCAGAGAAGAGGTAGGTCTAGATCAGCAAGGCGAGGCAGGTCACACTCTAGATCCCCAGCCACTAGGGGCAGATCACGTTCTAGAACGCCAGCCCGCCGGGCCAGGTCTCGCTCTAGAACACCTGCCAGGCGGAGGTCACGATCCAGAACACCTGCCAGGCGGAGGTCACGCTCTAGAACACCAGCCCGGCGGGGCAGGTCTCGCTCTAGAACACCTGTTAGGCGCAGATCTAGGACTCGGTCTCCAGTACGACGGAGGTCTCGTAGCAGATCACCAGCCAGGAGAAGTGGCAGGTCACGCTCTAGAACCCCAGCCAGACGTGGTCGGTCACGCTCTAGAACCCCAGCCAGAAGAGGGAGATCTCGGTCTAGAACACCTGCAAGACGAGGACGATCTCGGTCTAGGACACCCGCAAGACGAGGACGATCTCGGTCTAGGACACCTGCAAGACGAAGATCTCGTAGTAGAAGTGTAGTTAGACGAGGAAGATCTCACTCTAGAACACCACAAAGAAGAGGCAGATCTGGTTCATCATCAGAACGGAAGAACAAATCCAGGACGTCACAGAGAAGAAGCAGGTCCAACTCAAGCCCAGAAATGAAAAAGTCTCGCATTTCTTCAAGGCGGAGCAGGTCTCTTTCTTCACCACGGTCCAAAGCAAAATCTCGCTTGTCTTTGAGGCGAAGCCTTTCAGGATCATCTCCATGTCCTAAACAAAAGTCTAGGACCCCACCGAGGCGCAGTCGCTCTGGATCATCCCAACCAAAGGCTAAGTCCAGAACACCACCAAGGCGAAGTCGGTCTGGTTCTTCACCTCCTTCTAATCAGAAATCTAAGACACCATCAAGACAGAGTTGTTGCAGTTCATCTCCTCAACCTAAAGTGAAGTCTGGAACACCACCAAGGCAAGGGTCTGTAACAAGTCCCCAGGCAAATGAACAATCTGCAACACCACAAATACAGAGCCGTTCAGAATCATCACCTGACCCTGAGGTGAAATCTGCAACCCCTTCAAGACATAGCTGCTCTGGGTCCTCTCCTCCTAGAGTAAAATCTAGCACACCTCCGAGACGGAGCCGATCTGGGTCATCCTCTCCACAACCCAAAGTCAAGGCAATAACATCACCAGTCCAAAGCCATTCTGGCTCCTCTTCTCCTAGTCCTAGTAGGGTGACATCTAAAACACCGCCAAGGCAAAGCAGATCAGAGTCTCCTTGCTCCAAGATGGAATCTAGATTGTTGCAAAGACAGAGCCGTTCTAGGTCCTCCTCACCAGATACCAAAGTGAAACCTGGAACACCACCAAGACAAAGTTACTCAGGGTCTACTTCGCCATGCCCTAAAGTAAAGCCCCAAACTCCATCAGGGCACAGTCTTAGTGAATCAAAATCACCATGTTCCCAAGAGAAGTCTAAAGACTCACCAGCACAAAGTTCAGGATCCTTCTCTCTCTGTCCAGGAATAAAGTCTAGCACACCACCAGGAGAGCTGTATTATGCAGCCTCCTCTTTGCAACAGAAAGGACAATCTCAAACTTCACCAGATCCTAGATCTGATACTTCAAGTCCAGAAATGAAACAGAGTCATTCTGAGTCTCCATCTCTGCAGAGCAAATCTCAGACACCTCTTATGGGTGGCCAGTCCAGGTCCTCATCTCCAGTCACTGAGCTGGCACCCAAATCTCCAGCAAGACCAGAAAGAAGTGAATTGTCAAGTCCTAGGCTAAAATCTGGACTGTCTCCTGAGCAAAGCAAGTCCCAATCTGACTCTTCCCCATATCCTGCAATGGACTCTAAATCTTTTCTGGGGCAGAGTAGATTGGAGCCTTCTGAATTGAAAGAGAAATCAGTCTTACTCCTTCAGGAGGATTTTACTGCATCATCTTCCATACCAAGAGACAAATTGAGTCCTCTTCCAGTGCAGGATAAGCCTGATTCCTCACCAGTACTCAGAGAAACACCTAAAACCCCGCCAAGGGAAAGAGGTGGTGTTGGATCATCTCCAGATACGAAAGACCAAAGTGTGTTAGCTAAGCCAAGCCAAGATGAGGAATTAATGGAAGTGGTAGAGAAATCTGAAGAATCCTCAAACCGGGTTCTCTCCCATTTGTCTCCCGAACTTAAAGAAGTCGCTGGAAGTAACTTTGAATCATCTCCTGAAATAGAAGAAAGACCCACTGTGTGTTTGACTGTTGACCAAAGTCAGTCACAGACTTCTTTGGAAGCAGAAGTCCCTGCAGTGGCCTCAATTTGGAGTGGGCCACATTTTTCTCCAGAACATAAAGAACTGTCTAACTCTCCTCCACGGGAGAATAGCTTTGGGTCACCTTTAGAATTTAGAAACTCAGGCCCTGTTGCAGAAATGAATACTGGATTTTCTCCTGAAGTTAAAGAAGATTTGAATGGCTCTTTTCCTAATCAGCTGGAGACAGATCCGTATATAGATATGAAAGAACAATCAACAAGGTCCTCTAGACGCAGCAGTTCAGAGTTATCCCCAGATGCAGTAGAAAAAGCTGGAATGTCTTCAAATCAGAGTGTTTCTTCACCAGTACTTGATGCAGTACCCAGAACACCATCAAGAGAAAGAAGTAGCTCTGCATCTCCTGAGCTGAAAGATGGTTTACCCAGAACCCCTTCAAGGAGAAGTAGGTCTGGGTCTTCTCCAGGACTTAGAGATGGGTCTGGGACTCCCTCAAGACACAGCTTATCTGGGTCCTCTCCTGGAATGAAAGATATACCTAGAACACCATCCAGGGGGAGAAGTGAATGTGATTCTTCTCCCGAACCAAAAGCTTTGCCTCAGACTCCTAGACCAAGAAGTCGTTCACCATCATCCCCGGAGCTCAACAACAAGGGTCTTACCCCCCAGAGAGAAAGAAGTGGTTCAGAATCTTCAGTTGAACAGAAGACTGTGGCTAGGACTCCTCTTGGGCAGAGAAGTCGATCTGGATCTTCTCAAGAACTTGATGGGAAACCAAGTGCATCCCCTCAAGAGAGAAGTGAGTCAGACTCTTCTCCAGATTCTAAAGCTAAGACACGAGTACTGCTTAGAGAAAGGAGTCGCTCTGGATCATCTCCAGAGGTCGAGAGCAAATCTCGACCTTCTCCTCGGCACAGTAGATCTGGCTCATCTCCTGAAGTTAAAGATAAGCCAAGAGCAGTACCCAGGGCACAGAGTGGTTCTGATTCCTCTCCTGAACCCAAGGCTCCTGCCCTTCGAGCTCTTCCCAGACGAAGCAGATCGGGGTCATCAAGTAAAGGCAGAGGCCCTTCTCCTGAAGGAAGCAGCAGTTCAGAGTCCTCTCCAGAACATCCACCCAAATCTAGAACTGCTAGAAGAAGCTCTAGGTCATCACCAGAGCCCAAGACCAAATCCCGTACTCCACCTCGCCGTCACAGTTCTCGATCATCTCCTGAGCTGACTAGGAAGGCCAGACTCTCTCGTAGAAGCCGCTCTGCATCATCCTCACCAGAGACCCGTTCTAGAACTCCACCAAGACGCAGAAGAAGTCCTTCAGTGTCTTCTCCAGAGCCAGCTGAAAAGTCCAGATCCTCACGCCGTCGGCGCTCAGCTTCATCCCCACGTGCTAAGACAACTTCAAGGAGGGGCCGTTCTCCTTCACCAAAGCCTCGCGGGCTCCAGAGGTCCCGTTCCCGCTCAAGGAGGGAGAAAACCAGAACGACTCGACGTCGAGATAGGTCTGGATCTTCTCAGTCAACCTCTCGGAGAAGACAGCGGAGCCGGTCAAGGTCTCGGGTCACTCGGCGGCGGAGGGGAGGCTCTGGTTACCATTCGAGGTCTCCTGCCCGGCAGGAGAGTTCCCGAACTTCTTCCCGACGCCGAAGAGGTCGTTCTCGGACACCCCCAACCAGTCGGAAGCGGTCCCGCTCACGCACCTCACCAGCCCCATGGAAACGGTCAAGGTCTCGGGCCTCTCCCGCCACTCACAGGCGATCCCGGTCCAGAACACCGCTGGTTAGCCGCCGTAGGTCGAGGTCTCGAACTTCACCAGTCAGTCGGAGACGATCAAGGTCCAGGACATCAGTGACTCGACGAAGATCTCGATCCAGAGCATCCCCAGTGAGTCGAAGGCGATCCAGGTCTAGAACACCACCAGTAACCCGCCGTCGTTCAAGGTCCAGAACACCAACGCGCCGCCGCTCCCGTTCTAGAACTCCGCCAGTGACCCGAAGAAGGTCTAGATCTAGGACTCCACCAGTAACCAGGAGGCGATCTCGAAGCAGAACTTCTCCTATCACTCGTAGAAGATCAAGATCCAGGACATCTCCAGTCACCCGTAGGAGATCTCGATCTCGCACATCTCCAGTAACTCGAAGGAGGTCCCGCTCTCGAACCTCTCCAGTCACACGCCGCCGATCACGGTCCCGAACACCTCCAGCTATTCGGCGCCGCTCCAGGTCTCGGACCCCACTGTTGCCACGCAAACGGTCTCGAAGTCGCTCTCCACTTGCTATCCGCCGCCGTTCTAGGTCCCGTACTCCGCGAACAACTCGGGGCAAGCGGTCCTTAACAAGATCTCCTCCTGCCATCCGAAGGCGTTCTGCATCTGGAAGCAGTTCAGATCGCTCACGGTCTGCTAGTCCTCCAGCAACAAGGAATCATTCTGGTTCTCGGACACCTCCAGTAGCACTCAATAGCTCTAGAATGAGCTGCTTCAGTCGTCCTAGCATGTCACCAACACCTCTGGACCGCTGTAGATCACCTGGAATGCTTGAACCCCTTGGCAGTTCTAGAACACCCATGTCTGTCCTGCAAGCTGGTGGCTCCATGATGGATGGTCCAGGTCCCCGAATTCCTGATCACCCAAGAACATCTGTGCCAGAAAATCATGCACAGTCAAGAATTGCACTTGCCCTGACAGCCATCAGTCTTGGCACTGCGCGGCCACCTCCATCCATGTCTGCTGCTGGCCTTGCTGCAAGAATGTCCCAGGTTCCAGCTCCAGTGCCTCTCATGAGTCTCAGAACGGCCCCAGCTGCCAGCCTTGCCAGCAGGATTCCTGCAGCCTCTGCAGCAGCCATGAACCTGGCCAGTGCCAGGACACCTGCCATACCAACAGCAGTGAACCTGGCTGATTCAAGAACACCAGCTGCTGCAGCAGCCATGAACTTGGCCAGCCCCAGAACAGCAGTGGCACCCTCTGCCGTGAACCTTGGTGACCCTCGCACCCCTACAGCTCCAGCTGTGAACCTAGCAGGAGCCAGAACCCCAGCTGCTCTGGCAGCTTTGAGTCTCACCGGCTCTGGCACACCCCCAACTGCTGCAAACTATCCTTCCAGCTCCAGAACACCCCAGGCTGCAGCGCCTGCAAACCTGGTGGGTCCTAGATCTGCACATGCCACAACTCCTGTGAATATTGCCAGCTCAAGAACTCCTCCTGCCTTGGCACCTGCAAGCCTCACCAGTGCTAGAATGGCTCCAGCCTTGTCTGGCGCAAACCTTACCAGCCCCAGGGTGCCCCTCTCTGCTTATGAGCGCGTTAGTGGTAGAACCTCACCACCGCTTCTTGACCGAGCCAGATCCAGAACCCCACCAGGAGGGCCAGGTTCCAGAACCCCACCATCTGCCCTGAGCCAGTCTAGAATGACCTCTGAGCGGGCTCCCTCTCCTGCCTCTAGAATGGTCCAGGCTTCCTCACAGTGTGTTCTTCCTCCAGCTCAGGATAGACCTAGGTCCCCTGTGCCATCTGCTTTTTCTGACCAGTCCCGAGCTTTGCTTGCCCAGACCACCCCTGCAGCAGGGTCTCAGTCCCTTTCCTCTGGGACAGTGGCCAAGACCACGTCTTCTGCTGGTGACCACAATGGCATGCTCTCTGGCCCTGCCTCTGGCATGTCCCATCCTGAGGGTGGGGAACCACCTGTCTCCACGGGGGCCCAGCAGCCTTCTGCATTGGCCGCCCTGCAGCCGGCAAAGGAGCGGCGGAGTTCCTCCTCCTCCTCCTCCTCCAGCTCCTCTTCCTCATCATCGTCATCATCGTCTTCTTCCTCCTCCTCCTCTTCCGGTTCCAGTTCTAGCGACTCAGAGGGCTCTAGCCTTCCTACTCAACCTGAGGTAGCACTGAAGAGGTGAGGGGCTTGACTTTTAGAACTGTTTCTATGGGGCAGGTTTTGGGGATGGTTGGTGGTGGGGAGGGAGAAGCCCTGTCCAGAGGTTCTCTGCTCTTTGATGGAGGTATGGGGACCTTGACCCTTAAGCTGGGGGTAGAAGAGAATGCTGGGGTGGGGGCAACGGTGGGGGGAGGAATGGGTCAGATGAAAGTCTCCAAAGGTTAATTCTCTAGAGGATAATGATGAGTTTTCCGTCTCTACAGAGGACAGAACTAGAGGAAATGGACTTAATTTTACAGCAGGAGGGATGGCAGTTAGACCTCAAGAGGAACTCCTTGGGCTGGAAGGATCTTCAGAGGTCATCCCATCCCTCTCCCTGCCTCCAGGCAGGACGGCCCCTCCCCCAGCCAACCCGCACTCACAGGGGCCTCCCCAAACTGTGGCTCTCCGTGGAAGGAGACCACCCAGCTCACCTTCCACACCTGAGCCTAGGAGCCTTATTCCATCAGGGACATTCTTGAGGTTTAGCCTTGATCCCTTGTGCTGCGGGCCCCAGCCTGTTGCTTGTGTTAGCAGAGGTTGGGTCAGCTCGGGGCCACTGCTCTCCAGAGAACGCGCTCACTAGCTCTCTGAGCTCTCGGCCTGGAGAGCACCCACAGCCTTTCTGCAGCACCACTCCCCCACTGCCGTTCCTCCAGGCCAAGGAAGGTAGGGTTGGGGCTGGGGCAGCTCGTCTCCTTGTGACACTTTGCTTCTCCCACAGGGTACCCAGCCCCACCCCAGCCCCAAAGGAGGCTGTTCGAGAGGGACGTCCTCAGGAGCCTACCCCAGCCAAGCGGAAGAGGCGCTCTAGTAGCTCCAGTTCCAGCTCTTCTTCTTCCTCTTCGTCTTCCTCGTCCTCCTCCTCTTCCTCCTCCTCTTCCTCCTCCTCTTCCTCCTCCTCCTCTTCCTCCTCTTCTACTTCTTCCTCCCCCTCCCCTGCTAAGCCTGGCCCTCAGGCCTTGCCCAAACCTGCAAGCCCTAAGAAGCCGCCCCCTGGCGAGAGGAGGTGAGTGCTGCCTTGCTTGAGATAGAAGGGGTGGGGTGAGACCCTGGGTGTGAGATCCCATGAGATCCCTGCTGGGAATCTCAGGTGGACTGTGGTGTCTGGTTATGTGGGAGGAGTCGGGCTCTCCTCTCCCTACCACCTTGGTTGTGTCCCGTTGTGGCGAAGGGCTGCATCATCCGAGTGGGTGCTCCAGTCAGAATTGTGGAGTAGTCCTAGGTTCCTTCCTCTCCCTGCCCCTGACATGCATCCTGTTCCCTGCTCCCAGGTCCCAGGGATTCTAGCTTTTAAATCTCCCCGTTGCTACTGCCAGGGCTTTGGTCTGGCCACCGTCATCTTCTCCCGACTCTGTCCACAGCCTCTTCCCTGTCTCCCTGCCTCCACGCCATTCTCTTCCACACGTAGCCAGAGGGATCTTTCTAAAACGCACATCTGGTTACTTCCCTCCACTCCACAAATCCTTCCGGGACGCCCTGTGGCCTGCAGGATAAAGCCCCACCTCTCTGCGGGAATGGCGTGTGAGGCTCTTCACCAACTGGCCTTGCCTGCCCTGTGTTCTCCTCTCCTGCCCGCCCCCACACATGCCCTGTGCTCCAGCCACACCCAGCGCCTTGCAGTCTAAGGAGAACCCCATGCCTTTGGACATGCTGTTCCTTCTGCCTGGAATTCCCTTGTCCGCCTGGTGAACTCCTCGTTCTGCAAGACTCCGCTCAAACAGCACCTACGAGAAGACTACCCTGCCCCTTCCCTGCCCCACATCCCTTCCCCCGGGGTCCCCAGACCCACGTACATCGGTCCTTGTGGGGCTGCTTCCCATACATGGGGCCAGGTGGGCCTCCCTTGGCCTGCCTTCACCACCAGACTGAGCCCCTCCAAGGGCAGGGATTGTCTTTATCTTTGCATCCCCCGCTGCACCCCGTGCCCTGCCCCTTGGGGCACTCGGTGGATGGTGTGCGGGCGGATGGGTGAGTGAGCAGACAAAGGTGGGTCTGAGGCTGGCCCTGTGTGGTATGAGGTTTGGTGGTCAGGACCTGGGGGGTGGTCCTGAGTGCCGGCTGGCGGCTTTGGAAGTGCGTGGTGCTATGGCGGCTTGCTCTGCTCCTCAGGTCCCGTAGCCCCCGGAAGCCAATAGACTCTCTCCGAGACTCTCGGTCTCTCAGCTACTCGCCTGCGGAGCGCCGCCGCCCCTCGCCCCAGCCCTCGCTACGGGACCAGCAGAGGTAGGGCCTCCTGTCTGTAAGCCCAGTCCGGCCAGCATTGCTCTGAGAAGTTCTGAGGCCCAAAGGGGCCAGTTTGATGTTGCCTTGTGTGTGATCTGATCTCCTCGGTGTTGCAGCAGCAGTGAGCGGGGTTCCCGCAGAGGCCAGCGTGGGGACAGCCGCTCCCCAGGCCACAAGCGCAGGAGGGAGACACCCAGCCCCCGGCCTGTGCGGCACCGTTCCTCCAGGTGCGTTGTCCTGGCACTCAGGTGCTAGTGTCCTTGTGAGTGTGTGGGCTTGGTGGGCCACTTCCCTGACTGTCCCTTTCTGTTGCAGGTCTCCTTGAATCTTTCTGGGGGTCATTCTATCATACCCCAAGTTCCGGAGCTGCAGGGAGTGTCCCCTTTCCCCAGCAAAACTGTGGGAGGGGTCCTTGTCTGCCCCCCTTTGAACCCTGGCAGCATCTTGGGGGTGGCTCTCCCCCCCCCTTTTTTTCTTTGTTCCTGTGAAATGTTAATCTCTGTGAGTTTTTCCTGGTTCACGTTTTGGGGGGTTTGGGGTGGGTGGGAATGAGAATGGGAGTTGTGGGAGGGGAGGATACAGTTGGGGACACCCTGGTCTTGAGTTAGAAAGGGTCTGGGAGGCCATGATGCCCCCTTTTACCCCTAAGTTCCTGGGGGCGGTGGTTTGGAACTTGGGAACTTATGTGAGGTGTTCCCAGAGGGAAGGGGCAGGAGTGGAAATTAGTTGGCCCCTACTGCCCCCCAGTGAGGTGGTGGCCCCTCCCCCAACTTTTCTTCACGTTTCTTAAAGGCATTTTGGTTTTTTAAAATCTGTACAGCAAGAGCAACTTTTTCTGTCAAATAAAAATGAGAAATGCAGGAATTGGGTCTATAGATTGTTTATTAGGGGTGGAGACAAGAGCTGTCCTCTGACATGGCACCCGCCACCCCTCGGGCCTCAGAGGATCTCAGGCTGCACCTCCTCCAGGGATCGCAGTCTAAAAGCCTACACCCTGGCTCCAGCTTGCTTCTCCTCAGCTCAGGAGCTTGGGGGGCAGTGGGAGCCTGCCTGCTGGGAGGAAGTCTCTAAGGGAACAAAGCCTCAAACCTTAATCCCCAGGCTGAGTAGAAAGCTATCTTCTGGGGCTCCAGGTTCCTCCCAGTCCTCTGCCAGTGGCCTCGGGCAGGTGGGGGTGGACGTGGACGGTTGGGCCCACAGAGCTTGGGGTCTCTCCTGCTGGCCTAGCAAGCAAGGGCCCAAGGAGTCTTGCAGGGGGGCAGACCCCATCCCAGGGAAAGGGTAATGCCTGAGTCAGAAGAGGGTGCGCAAAAAAGGCAGCAACCAGGCAGACACCCAAATCTCTTTTATTGGGGGGCACTGGGGGCGGCGGGCCCAGGGCCCTCTCACTGCACCGCTTGTTCATTGGCGCTGCTTCCTGAGTCCTGCGGCTTCATCACGTCTGGCAGCTCAGGTGGGCTGGAGAAGGGTTCGATGCGCAGGGCCTCGAAAGCTTCATCTGGTGGACAGGGGAGTGGGGAAAGCTGGAGAGAGCAGCCACCTCTAGCTTCTGGGGTCCTCTGGGCAAATTCCCACCTCTGCAGAGGGAGTCTCCTCCCACCCAGATTGCCCATCTCCAACATCCCTGTCCCTCCTCACCTACCAGTGTGCCCATGTACTGACCCCTACCCACTGGTCTCTCACCCAGAATCTCCACCATCTGTTCCATTCACACTTTTTCTCTACCACACAGACTGTTCTTCCCTTACCTAAAACCTCCCGATAGCTTCCCCATCACTCTGAATAAAATTTCAAGTCTACGCATCCATACCTTGGTCTACATGTCTCCTGCGCTCCCACAGTTTCCCCATTAAGCTCTTTCCTGCCTCAGGGCCTTTGTATTTGATGGTCCTGAGAATTCCCACTGCGAGTGGCTGGTTGGGGGCAGGCTGAGTGTCAACCCCAAGTCACCTCAGAGAAGCCCTCCCCCGCCATTCTATATAGCCACTGCACCGCAGCAGTGGCTCAGTCCTTTAAGCTTAAGCATCTGCTTTCTGCTCAGGTCTTAATTTCCTAGCTCCCCGCTTAGCTGCAAGTCGGTCTCTGCCTCTCCACTCTGCTCCTCACTCTTGCTGGCAAAATTATCAAAAACACCAACTCGGTGCATTCCAGTACCTGTGCATTTAACTACTGCTGGCCAAAATGGAGGTTTCTTTTGACCAGCTGCTTCCCCCATTACCACCAGTTCAAAAGGGCCCTTCTTGTTCCTGTCACCTCAGCACAGAGCAAATGAGGCCTGCTTCCTCACTTTCTCTTGCACTTTTTTCCAACAGGGAGATTTTATCTCTTCCTGGTGCAGGGTTTTGAAGCAATTGGCAGAGCGGGTGTATAGCCCTCCATAGTAATGGCCAGAGATGGTAAACATCCTGCAGGGCACAAGACCCCTCACATGATTTTCCAACCTAGATGTCAACAGTGAACTGAAAGAAAGACCCCCTGGCCCAGCTTAATAATGGCTTCATCTTCCAAGCTACAGATCTGCAATGACCACTATCATCGCCTCTCTCATTTTTGGTTAATAGTCTGGAAAAATGCTATTTAACACTTGATTTGACTGAGCAGCCAGTTTAGGGTGGGAAGAGTCCTGTGTTAGAACTCTATAAGGAATCCCCCCCCGCCCCCCCGTACATTTTGCAACAAAAGTAACCTGTGGGAGGAGCAAACAACAGCCAGTCCAGTCCAAAATTGAAGCCTTTTTCTTATAGGAAAGACATATACGGAAAGCAGTGAACCACTCCCCCCAGGTATCCCTTGGATTTTTAAATACTAGGGCAGGGGCTGAACATCAATTCCAGGCCTGGCAGTCCCAGCAAGTGACCTAATTTCCTCAGGCTCAGCTACTCATTCTTAAAATGGACACAATACCAGTCTGGAATGCACAGAGATGCCGGGGGATTAAGCGATGCCTGGCAAAGACTACTTGGCATGGTGCTCAGCTCAGCAAGGTCCTGCCTGTCTGCATCTGAACCACAACTCTCCCCGTGACTGCCAGCAAGCCTCAGCGTCCATGTCTCCAAAGTGGGGACAGCAGTGCTTCCCTCTCAGGCTGCGGAGTATTAAATAGGACAATCGAAATAAAATATAAGGCCCAGGACTGACTAGGACCTCTTTAAAAACAAAGCTGGTATTGTGATTAGGAATACTTCAATGCCTTGTGAAATCGGCTTCAATTTCTTTTTCTTTTTTGAAGATTTTATCTATTTATTTATGAGACACACAGAGAAAGAGGCAGAGACACAAGTAGAGGGAGAAGCAGGCTCCACACAGGGAGCCCAATGTGGGACTTGATCCCGGGATTCTACGCCCCGGGCCAAAGGCAGGCGCTAAACCACCCAAACCACCCAGGCGTCCCCTAGTCCCTAGGCTTCAATTTTGACAAGCATCTCCTTTGCCCTACCCCCGCCCCCCCTTTGTGAGGAAAAACTGTCATAAGACACTGCCCTAGAGGCTGGGAGGAACAGCAGCAGGCTCCCTGTGACCCCTTTCTTTGGCTGCCCCCGCTCACCTGCTCGGAAGGCCAGCCCTACAGTGGCTGGGGCCTGCGGCCTGGCCGTCTGACTGGTGAAGCCACACTCTCCCAGTGTCTTGCCGTCATCCAGAAGCTGGTCATCCTGAGGAGAGAGGCAGGCAGGGTGTTGGGAGAGGCCCCAGCAGGGGTGAGTCCCAAGGACTTTCCTGGTCAGCAAGTACCCTGAAAGTCAGAAGAGGGAAGATAGATGGCCCCCAGGAGGGCGGAGAACCACCCCCAGGGCATACCAAACACGACTTCCAGGGCTATGCACATTACTTCCAAAACCAGAACCTCCCAGACTGGGGCTCCTCAATGTCCTTTCCCCACCAAACTCCAAGTGATCCTAATTTTAAGATTCAGTGACCCAGTGTGTCCAGTGGCAGACTTGCTTTAAATCCCAGCTCCGCCACCTTGGACAAAGTGGTGGGTCTCTTAGAAGGTGTGGTTTTCGTCTTCTCATCTGTAAGATGGGAATTACCAGAATTTTCGCACCGTTTTGGGCAGCCAGGGGCTTTGCCGAGGGCAGCCGACCCGGAAAGCAGAGAGCACCGGGCCCGGAAGGGGCACACGCAGCGGGGAAGCCCAGGGACTGACCGCGGCCAGCTCGGTCGGGAGTGACTTCCGGCGAGGATCAGGCCAGCGCACCTAGCGGGGCCCCTGCCCCTGGACCCCTGCGTCGGGCAAAGGCGACGGCCGGCCTCCCCCGTGAAGACCCAGCGGCCCAAGCCGCCCTCGCCGCAGGGCTGCGGCTGGCCAGTGAGGGCGGGACGGGCTTACAGAGCCCCGCAGGAGCTCGGGGGAGGGGCAGGGAGGCCCGCTGGGCTGGGCCGCTCGGCTGCGGCCCATCAGGGCTGGGGGCGCTCCCGACCGGCCCGCGGGGGCCGGGGGCAGGGGCTTCAATCCCGCCCTCGGCCGCTGCTGACCTTGGGCTGCGAGGCCGCCTCGCCCAGCCTGTTTCCCCAGCCGGCCGCCTCGCCTCCACGCGGGGGAGTTCCGGCCACTGTTTACACCAACGACGCGGCCGCCGCGCAGCGCCGCCGCCCCCGCCCGCCCTCCCGCCCGCGCCGCACCTTGTACAGCCGCTGCTCGTCGGGCGGCCGCTTGAGGATGCCCTCGACGATGCGCTTCAGCTCGAACACAGTGCTCGACTCCTTGGCGTCCGTGAAGATGGTAGTCTTGTGGCGCCGGATCATGAGAAACACGTCCTGGGGGCGGCGGGCCGGCGTGAGCACGGAGCCCGGACCCCCCGCGCCCCCGCCAGCCGCCACCCCCCCCAGCTCCGCGCGGCCCGCCGCCCCCCGCCACCCCCCGCCGGCCCCGGCCCGCCGCCCCTCCCCCCGCACCCGCTCACCATCGCGGCGGCTGCCTGTCCCCCCTCGACGCGCCGGCGCGGCCGCGCTCCGCCCCGTTCCCGGCAGGCCGTGCGCCCCGCCCCAGCGTGCCTCGCGCCCGGTGGCCCCGCCCCGCGGCCGCCATTTTAAGTGATGCGCCCCTGGCTCGGCCGGACCGCGCGGCGGGCGGCCATCTTGGCGCCGTGGCGCCGGGGGCGTGGGACGGGGTCCGGCGCGGCAGGTGGCGGCGCCATGTTGGGAGTGGCAGAGCGGAAGGCCTCCCGCCCCCCACCGCGTCCCGTCAGGAGGTGTGGGCGCAGCCTCGGCGTTCCGTGGGGAACGAGGGGGGCTGACCCAGCGAGTGCGGAGTACCCCCGGGCCAGGGAGGGCTGTGTGACCGCTGTGCATCCTGATCATCGGGGCGGCACAACTTCGCGCCGCAGCGACCGCTTGGCTGCTGCGTGTGTCGGGGGGGAGGAGGGTCTGTTCATAATTGAGGGGCTCCCTGGCCGCCACGGGGGTAAGGTTCTGGGTCTTCCGGCCGCCCCCGTCGTTGGCCGTCCCCATCTCTACGACCAGCCGTAGCGGGGCTTGGTGACCTGGAGGGACCCCGGGAAGCGGCCGTCGGGGTCGGGGGGTGGTCAGGGGAACTCGCTCGGCCCCCCGGGGGGGGGCGGGGCCGCCGCGCGCCCGCGGTCGCAGCTCCCCTTGGGACGCAGCCAGCCCCGGGAGGGCGCGAGCCTCAGCCGGGTCCCTGGCGGGGCCCCCAGGAGCCGCGGGAGGCCCCCGCCGCCGGCTCCGCCCCTCGAGGGGGCTGCATTTGACAGTTGCGAGCGGGCGGGACCTGGGTGGCTGACGGCGACTCACCCGAAGAAACGGAAACTGCCAGTTGCTTTACCAGCAAAACTGGGCTTCAGGGGGGGACGGCAGAGAATTGCGCGGCAGGACAAGGAAGAGACCGCAGGGAAGGGGCCATGCGGGCGGCTGTCACCCCCAGCATGTCCCCTGGAATGGAGCGGCTTCCCCGCGCTCGCGGGCGGCTAGTCCCGCGGGGCTGCGGCGGCCGGGCGGGGAGGCCGAGTGCCCCCTGCCGGCCTCCCGCCTGCACCCCCAGCGCGGTTTCCTTCTACTAATCGCGGGGGGGGGGGGGGGGTTGGGGGCAGGCTCCGCGCGCGGACCACCTGGGATCCAAATCCTGGCCCCCACCTGCCCCCCCGGGCAGCTTTCGGCAGTTAGAGTCCAGTTTCGTCTTCTTTAAGATGACAGAACAGCTGTTTGTAAAGTTTGCAGGTTTTCATCAAGAATTGGTATTTGGGGGCGCCGGGGGGGGGGGGGTGTCGCGGTTGAGCGTCTGCCTCTGGCTCAGGGCGTGACCCCGGGATCCGGACCGAGTCCCGCATCGGGCTCCCTGCGTGGAGCCTGCTTCTCCCTCTGTCTCTGCTTCTCTCTCTGTGTGTCTCTCATGAATAAATAAATAAATCTTTTTAAAAAAAAAATTGGTGTTCAGGGGCACCTGGGTGGCTCAGGGCAGGATCCTGGGGTCCCGGGATGGAGTTCCGCATCGGGGCTCCATGCTCAGTGGGGAGTCTGCTTGTCCCTCTCTTTCCACTGTCCCCCCACCCACTTCTTTCTGCCTCTCTCTCAAATAAAATCTTAAAAAAAAAAAAAAATCAGTATTTAGTAGGTGTTTTACAACTGCAACCGTGCTCCTCATTTTTTACTTCTAGCCCCTGCCTCCTGGGGGGGGGGGAGCCCCCACAGTCCTCTCCCCTCCAAGGAAGAGATCATTATCATGACTGGTAGTTCTTGGGGTGCCTCTCGTTTGTAGAGTGTTTTACAACTACTTTCATCTCCACAAGGGAAGATTTACAGCTCAGTATGGAGTTTGAGTCAGCCGCCCAGCCCTGACCCGGTTCCCAGCTCTGACCCGGTTCCACCTCACCTGCTGTGGGCCTTAGGGCATGCCCCCTAACCTCTCTGGGCCTGTCTGCCCATCGGTGAAATTGAAAACACCCACGAGGTGTTCTTGGAGCCACCGAGAGCATGCTCATGCCAGGTGCAGCATTCGTGCCCAGCGGGCAGAAGGGTGAGCGCTTTAGCCATTTCCTTAGCCTTCCCAGCAGCTACGGCAGGGTGGGTGGCATCCATTCAGATGACAGGAGGGGATACTGAGGTCAAGTCAGTACTCTTGGAGGAGGCGAGGCCATCCTGTTGCAGCATCACCTGCCAGAGCAGGTGGGCAGCTAGCAAATGGCGGCCTGAGGTGGGAGCCCAGCATGCCCCATGCCCGGGACTTCCCAGGACCAGCCCTGCCGCCCTGGTGCTCCCCTCCTGGCCGCACAGCCTCCTAGCCTGTCGCCTCGAAGGTCAGGCAGGTGAGGTGAGTCCAGGGGCAGTAAGCAGCTGTGGCTGATGCAGGGTCAAGTCCCCCCGCCCCTGCTGACCTCGCTTGGCAGGCGGGATGCACCAGCACAGGGTGTTGTGCCACTGAGCCTGCTGGGCTAAGAGAGGCAACTTGCACATCAGGAAGGGGCTGAGAAGAGGGGAGCCGGGAGCCTGCGCTGCTGGGAAGTGGAGAGAGGAGAGGGGATTATGACCCCCCTCTGCCATCCCCAGCTGCCTCCAGAAGCAGACCCTGGGCAGGAATCCCAGAATCCCAGCCTACCATCTACCAGCTGCAGCAGGACCCCAGGCCTTGGCTTCCCCGTGTGACAGCTGGGTGTCAGGTGAGGATCCCAGCAGCTGGTGCGGCCAAGCCATCGCGTGGCATCTGGTAAGGGCTCAATGCAGAGCAGCTCATTTCTTCTCACTCGCTGACCCTTCCCTTCCAGGGCCAGCGCCTGTCCCTCCAGCTCCGGACCCCCCTGTTTAGCTCCCAGGCTATACTTCAGAAACGGGGCTCTCTGAAGGGGGCAGGGAGGGACCGCTACTCAAATCACAGCAGGTCCAAGGCTGCGGCCCACAGGCTCCTGGCCCTTGGCTTATTCCCATATTAATGCCACAGGAGGCGTCCCTGGGAAGGCCCCAGGCCGAGGGAGGGAGCGGGGGTGGCCAGCATCACCCAGCAGGGACCACCAGGGTCCCCTTGCTGACGCGCCCACAGCCATACCCCGTCCTGGACACCCTGCTCCCTGATAACTGTCCCCCAAGGACAGTGAAGCGCTTCCCCAGATGGATGGGCCCCGGCCGCAGGGAGAGAGCAGTCTGGAGTCCCCCACTCCCCCCGCCCAGTCTGTGCGCCCACCCTGCCCACGGGGCCTGGCCCAGCAGCACCAGCCTGCTGCAGCTACCCTCTCCCCTAGGGCGGGGACAGGGAGCCAGCAAGCCTCAGGCCCTTCCCCAGTGGCTGCAGCTCTGAGGCAGGCCTCCGTGCCCTCCCCCACTGCCCCCTTTAGGCTTTGGGGTTTCCAGGTGGTGGTATTTCCTATTCCCTCTGTAGTTCTAGACACTGAGCTATATCTATTGGGCTGGATGGTCTTCTGCCTGGGGATAAGCAGATGGCAGGGGGGGGACAGGAACCGGGTCCCAGGCCCACAAGGGTGGGCAGGGAGCTGCAAGGGGCCTAGGCCAGTTTTCAGATGCAGGGGGCAAGGGGTGGGGGTAGGGGAGTGGCCTGGGTCTGTGGGCCTTGCCATGGCTGGGACACAGCCCCAGACTCCCCCTGGGAGGATGGCTGTAGCCACACAAACAACAGGCACAGCAGAAGCTCTGGCCAGGCCTGCCTGGGGCTCCCAGCCCCTCTTGGGTAGAGGGCATGATGCCAGGTGCCCCAGGCTCCTGAGCCTTCTAGACCCCTGGGGGCACCTCCACGGCAGTGAGGCGAGGTCTATGTTCAATTGCTATTGCTCTGTAGTCAACAATTACCAACATAGCAGCCTGAAACAACCCAAGTTTATTAAATCACAGCTCTGTGGGCCAGAAGTCTGGGTGGGCTCCGCCGGGTTCAGGCTTGGCCTGGGGGGCTCTCATCTGGAGGCTGCGGGGAAGAACTGGGTCCCTGAATCTCCTTGACTTCCTGCAAAAAAAGGGGGCACAGAGGCCGGGCCGGGCACCAGCTGGCTTGTATGTCTCTGGGGACGCAGGCCCAGCCCCTGGTTGGAGCTGAAAAGGGTAAATATGAACAGAAGGGGAGAGAGGGATCATGAGACCAGGACACATGGGAGGCTCCTGCAGGCTGTCTGGCGGCTGGGTTTGGTGAGCCCCAGGGGGTAGGGGGTGAACAGATGGATGACACCTGTAAGCCTCAAGGAGGAGGGGGCAAGGTGGGGGAGACATGCAGGTCGTCGGAGGGACCCCCCAGCCTCTAGCTCCGGGTCAGTGTTACTGCACTAGAGGCTAAGGTGAGCCCGAATCCAGGGGCTGTAGGTGGCCACGTTGGTATAGACGCCCGGACGGTTGGGCAGGGCACAGCCCTTGCCCCAGCTCACCACGCCCACCAGCACCCAGCGCCCAGACTTCACGCAGGTCAGGGGTCCCCCAGAGTCACCCTGCAGGAGGAAGGCAAGCCTAGGTCTGGGCCGTCTGGCGACTTGTCATGGCAGTCCCAGGGCTCCAGTCCCCGAGGTGGTGCCTCCTGGCTGGGGGCCAGGACAGGCAGCCCTGGGTGTTGGGTTCTAGGGAGGCAGGGTGCTGAGCTTGGGAGCTAGACCCCAGGGCTTCCAGGCAGCTTCCCACACCTGACAGGCGTCTCTGTGGCCCTGGACATAGCCGGCACACACACTCCCTGGCAGCACTATGTGCTCCCCGCGGGGCAGGTTGGTGCCCATGTGGTAGAGGCGGTCACAGGTGCGCGAGTCCAGCAGGGGCACCCTGACTCCCTGCAGAGGTCGCCAGTCTGGAAGGGGCTCTGGGGGGAGGAAGGGGGGCTTCTGAGAACTGGGAGAGGCGGGGCTCACAGTGTGTCCCGCCAGGCAGGGGTGGACTCTGCCGTCCAGCTAGGAGCTAGGAAGGAGGTTTGGGTCCCCGGAGGGAGGTTGGAGGTGGTGCCCGACTGAGACAGCGCAGGGGCTGGGATCCCCCCTCCCGCCCGGGGCCGCCTCTCCCCCCCCCCCCCCGCCCCCCGCCCCCTACCGCACCTCCAGGGTGGAGGCTGCCCCAGCCGGTGACCCAGCAGAGCGTGCCGGGGGGCGGGCGGGCCTCGGGCAGGCAGACGGGCTGGACGCGGGCACTGAGGGGCACCGGCCGGCGCAGCTGCAGCAGCGCCAGGTCGCCGCGGGCGCGCTCCTCGCTGTGGTCCGGGGGCAGCAGCACCCTGCGCACCTGCGCCCAGAGCCCGCGGGGAGACGCGGGGCCCAGGTGCAGCGCCCCGAGGCGCACGCGGTATTCGGACGGCAGCGTCGGCCTGCGCCACGGGTGGGGGGCGTCTGAGGGCGCCGGCCGCCGCGCCCGCCTCCCCCTGCCCCCCGCCGCCGCACCCCCCTGACCTCAGGAAGCAGTGCGCCGCCGTCAGCACCCACTGGGGGGCGATGAGCGAGCCCCCACAGACGTGCGCCCCGCGGTGCTGGATGCTCGCCTGCCACGGCCACTGTCCGTCCCGGGCGTCCCGGCCCCCCACGATGCGACTGGACACCTGGGGCTGCCCGCAGGCTGCAGGGGACAAGGGGGACTGAGGGCGGGAGGGAGCTGGGGCCCAGGAGACACAGGGCCCAGGTCAGGGAGGGGCTGGCCCAGGGACTCCGCAGCTTCCTTACCTGCGGATTCCAGCGTCCCTGTCCCAGTGGCTCCTGGAGGAGGAAGCAGAGAAGGGACAGGATTATGAATTTGGTGTCAGATAACTAACGGGGTGAGCAGGAGGGAGGTCACAGATTAGGAAGGAGGGTGGACGGTACTGGTCGCTCGGAGCTGGTGCCAGGCTTTTGTGCAATCAGCAGGCTGGCCTGGTTACCTGATTTAACCCTCCCTGGGGCACTGGCAGGTGGGGTCTCACTCGGTACACACATGGGCCTGAGCTGGGAGAGAATGGGAACCCATGAAGCCCTGAGTGCCCTGAAGTACTCTAGGGGCACCAGGCCAGAGAGAGATGAGACAGGACACCCGGGAACACCCCGAGCCCCTGCGCCCCACTCACCCAGCAGCAGGAGCAAGGCCTGGAGGCAGGCAGCCCCCGTCATTCTGTCTTTGGGGCTGGGCCCGGGAAGGGCGGCACTGCTCAGGGTCTGGACTCTGGTCTGAGCCTGCAAGGACAGGAGAGGAGGGTCCTAGCCCCAGGCCCCAGAGACCCTCTGCCTTCCCTCAGCGCCCCCCAACCCAGGTCCTGGGCATCTCCCAGGGGCACAGGTTCTATGCACTTCTATGCACGTCCCTCTGCCCACACCCCAGGGGCTCTGGCTGTCCCCCCAACCCCTGCAAGATGTGAGCTCCCTCGCGTCCCCAGGAGCCCTGGAGCCCGCCCGGCCCCTACTTCCAGGTGGGCGCCCGCTCCTGGCAGCCCCCAGCCCTGCTCTCACCCGCTAGGCTGGTGCACTCCCTGCTGACTGGGCAGGGGAGGCCCTGGGGGCTTAAAGGGCCAGAGGGGGTGGGGGCCCTGCAGCGATTAAGGAGCCAGGGCGGGGCTGTGGCTTCACCAGCAGCCTCAAACAAAGATGCTTTGAGCAGCACTTTCCAGGCGAAAGGAAAGGGACACCTGGGTTTGTCAAAGGATGCGGCTTGGGCCAAGGGGCCAAGAGCTGGGGTGGGAGCTGGGCCTGGGGGTGGGGGCGGGGGGGCTGCGGCCAGAGACCTCTGGACAATCCTGAGCCTGAGCCTCCCTCGCGGCTGTCCCTGCAGGTCCCCGGCTGTCCCTGCGGGTCGCCGGCGCTGGCAACACTACTGCTCTGTCCCAAAACCCCAGCGCGGCCGCGACCCCACCTGCCCCAAGGAGCCCACCCAGACCCGGGCTCTGCCCTAATTTTAAGCCTCCAGCGCTCCTCTTGTGACCGGAAACAGACGCAGACTTGACCTTGGGGCACAGTCCACTCTTGAATTGGGTGTGGCCAGGACGTGAGGCTGCTGGCCCGGGGGACGCCAGCAGATGCTGGGGACAAGGCTTGGTGGAGGGTGGGGCCTGGGCCATGTCCACCATCCGGAAGGCAGGCTCGGGAGCGCCCTTTTACCTGGTGGACTCCGCATCCCACAACGGTCCCTCCAGGTCCCTCCAACCGGGCCCTCCTGCGGGTGTCGCCCTTCCCGGTGAGGGAGGGGGCCTGAGTCACATCTGCCCGGCTCCTCTCTGTGAGGTGGGGTCTGGGTGTCTGTCGCGGCTCAGGCTGCCAGAACCCAATGCCAGACTGAGCCACTGGGACGAACATCTCTCATGTTCTGGAAGCTGCCAGGCCCATAAACCAGGTGCTGGGGAGGTGGGTCCTGTTCGGAGACCTCCTCTCCTTCTGCATGGGCTGCAGTCCCCTCTCCGCCTGGTGGGGGGCAGGTGCTGGACGCAGGGCGCACTCTCTGAGCGCTCTTCTTACAAGAAGAGGGGCCTGCGGGATCAGAGCCCACTCTCAGGAACCATCTTTTTTTTTTTTTTTTTTTTTTTTTTTTTATGATAGTCACAGAGAGAGAGAGAGACGCAGAGACACAGGCAGAGGGAGAAGCAGGCTCCATGCACCGGGAGCCCGACGTGGGACTCGATCCCGGGTCTCCAGGATCGCGCCCTGGGCCAAAGGCAGGCGCCAAACCGCTGCGCCACCCAGGGATCCCTCTCAGGAACCATCTTAACCTTGACTCTTTCCATACAGGCCCGATCTCTAAATATAGGCACTGGAGGTTGGGCTTCAATATGTGAACGTTGGGGGGGACCCGCACATCCAGTCCCTAACAGTCCTCCATGGCCAGAGTCGAGCCCAGCACAGAGCAGGCACTGTGCGCAAATCAACGGGCCAAGCAGGGCGGCAGGCTGGGGGTGAGGGCGAGGGCCACAGGAGAGGTGACCTGGCGGCATCCTGGCACCAGCTTTTCACCTGCAGCAGACAGAGGGCATGACCCTGCTGTCCACGCTCCAGCCCTAGGTGTCTGCCATTAGGCCGTGGCACGCTCCATCTCCAGGCCTGACACCGTGCGGGCAGGTTGTTCTTCTGTAAAAGGCTGTTGTGAGATGAGCTGGGGCAGCCCAGGCCCAGCCTGCAGTGGAGCCTAGCTGATGCAAACGCGTAAAAGTGCTACAAGAATGAAAGCAGCAGCCTCCTGTCCTCCCACAGCTCCTGACCTTTATGGCCTCGGAGGGCTTGGTGGCAGTGGGGCCACAGGTGTTCCCCTTGGGGCAGCTGGAGGGGCTGGTGAGATGGTGACAAGAGACCCTGGGGACACACCACCATCTCTGGGGGCATGGGCCAAACCTGAGAGGGGAGCTGGCCAGCTCTCATGTCCTCTCATAAGTTATCTTTCTGGCTGAATTAACTGGAGAGGGCTCTGGGGTTTACAACCCAGACCTGCATGGTGCAGACAGCTGGAGCAAGGGTTGCCAGTGAGGAAGTGGTCCTGGGGTGACTGGAAGGGTGTCCAGGGGGCCACCCAGGGCCACAGAAGGCTCTGCAAAGCATAGACTCCAACATGCAAACCTGTTTATTAAAAAAGGGACAGTTGGGGGAACCGGGCCTGGCTCAGCAGATGGCCCCAACTCTCAGGGGCTCTGCTGGACTCAGGCCAGCTACAGGAGGGAGGCAAGCCAGAGCAGAGGGAGGAGCAGCTGCAGGCAGGGGGCAGGCCTCTGAATGCTGCTGTGGGCCATGAGCATCCTGATCCAGTTGAAATATGCACTGATGTTGGTGTAGACGCCAGGCCGGTTGGGCCTACCACAGCCGGATCCCCAGCTCACGATTCCAACCTGAATCCACAGCCCTCTCTTCTCACAGGCCAAGGGTCCGCCTGAGTCACCCTGGGGAGCAGTGCAGATGAGCCAGGCCTGGGGTGGGGCCAGAGGGACCAGTGGAGAAGTGGGGCCAGTAGGAGGGACTGTGGAGCTGGGCAGACTGGGTGCAAATCCTACCCCCCACCCCGGAAGTGAACAAGCCTCAGTTTCTACGTCTGCAAAGTGGGGCAATAGTCTCTATCTGCACCCCCCCCCATTTTCAGGTGAGGATAAAAGGAGGTACAATTAATGCAAAACAATGCTTGTCTTCCAGCCTGGATAACTAAGGCCTTCTGTTTTTTCTCACAAATAAACGCTAAGGGGGGGTTGATGAGTATCACAGTGGTTGCTCCCAGGCTCCAGGTCCGGAGGGGTGGTGCCTGGTTCCAGCAAGGCGCTGTTGGGGCTGGAGCACTCACTCTACAGGCATCACGGCTACCATCCTCGGAGCCAGCACAAATCATGTCATTGAGGTTGTAACTGAGGATGCTAGGCTGTTGGAACAAGTAGTCACATCTGGAGTTGTTTATGATAGAGACCTGCACTTCCTGGAGATTCTAAGGAGGCGGTAGAGCTGCCAAGGGTTGGGGGTGACAGAGAGAGAGATGACTTTAGCCCTTCCTCTGCCATCTGGGACAGGGGTGAGGTCCCTGGGGCACCCACAGAGCCGGGGACATCACTCTCGAGGACTCTTCTGTGCCAGCCCAGCACCCTGCTCATGGTGGGTGATGAATAACATTGCAGAAGGATCCAATGGATGGACAGCTGACACTTGGTTTCCCTCTTTGTAGAAGGGAGATGACAGCCCCCGCCTGAACCACTGGGGAGGTCCCTTAGCCACAGCATGCACAGGGCTGCAGGGGGTGGGGTACAAACACACTGAGACAGTTTAGGATTAACATACTACACCTGCAGCATCCAGCTTGAAAATGCCACGGATTTGTTAAAAGATATGTATCTATATCCAGAAGAAGCTGAACAATCTCCAAATAGGATAAACACAACGAAATCCACACTGATATATATTTTCATCAAACTATCAAAAGATGAGGGTAGGGATGCCTGGGTAGCTCAGCTGGTTAAGCATCTGCCTTTAGCTCAGGTCATGATCCCAAGGCCGTGGGATCGAGCCCTGCATCAGGCTCCCTGCTCAGTGGGGGGCCTGCCTCTACCTCTCCCTCTGCCTGTTTTTCAGTCTATCTGTGCTCTCTCTCTTTCTGTCAAATAAATAAAATCTTTAAGTAAAAATAAGTAAAGGCCTTGAATAGGCATTTCTCTAGGAAAGATCTACATATAGCCAAAAAGCACATGAAAAGATGCTCAGTATTACTGGTCATATTAGGGAAATGCAAATCAAACCCACAATGAGGTACCACTTCACATCCACTAGTATGGAAAAAAATGGAAACAACAAGTATTGAGAAGAAGAGAAATTCTAACCCTCATTCATTGTTGATGGCAATGTAAAATGGTGCAGCTATTGTGGAATGCTGCTTCTTGGTTCCTCAAAAAGTTAAATATGGAATTACCACATGATTCAGCAGTTGTATTCCTAGGTATATACACAAAAGAAAAGAAAAGAGGTATTTAGGGACGCCTGGGTGGCTCAGTGGTTGAGCATCTGCTTTCAGCTCAGGGAGTGATCCTGGAATCCTGGGATCAAGTCCCACATCAGGCTCCCTGCATGGAGCCTGCTTCTCCCTCTGCCTGTGTCTCCGCCTCTCTCTGTCTGTGTGTCTCAAGAACAAATAAAGAAAATCTTAAAAAAAAAAAAAAAAAAGGAACGAAATTCCGACACATACTATAACATGGACAAATTTTGAAAACACTGCATTAAATGAAAGTAACCAAAGGGCCACGGAGTGTATGAATCCATTTACATGAAATAGCCAGAATAGATAAATCCATAAGGACAAAAAGCTTGTTAGTGGCTGCCAAAGGCCAGAAGGAAAGGGTAAGGCACGGTCACTGCTCAGTGATTGTCAGATCTCCTTGGGGAGCGATGGAAATGTTGTGAGACTTGACAACGTTGATGGTTATACACCATGAATGTATTAAATGCCACAGTTGCATATTTTTAAATGGTGAATTTTATGTGTTGTGAGTTAAATCTGAAATAAAAAAAACCCAAAACACCTGAGACCTTTCTGACAAGCCCACCCCCAAAATTACCAAGCCCCTGCAGCCTGGGGAGTGTAGCCCCGGTCCAGCTGGCCTCCCTGTCACTGGGGCTTCTGGCTCACAGTGTCTGGATGGGAGAGGGAACCGGGTGCAGGGACAGGAAGTCCTGTCCTTTCAGGGGGAGCAGCAGCAGACAGCAGGGGAGCAGACAATGCTGAGCTGCCCCCAGGAGGGACCCAGCTGCACACAGACCCAGGTGGGGACTGCTGAAGCTGGTGTGGGTGGAACAGATGGTGGAACATAAGACCCCCTGTGCACCTCTCACTTGCCCCCAGCCTCACCCTGGTTTTCCTGGATGTCCCCCCAGCCAGTCACCCAGCGTTGGTCCGATTCTGGAACTTGGAGGAGGAGATCATAATACAGATGGGCTGGATATACTTATTGTAGGTGACAGAGGAGGACAGCTTCAGCAGGGCGATGTCGTTGAGTGAAGTCCCCTCAAATTGGGGGTATATGATAATATCCTTCACCCTGTAACGATGGTAGAAGGTCCACAGTTTCCAGTAATGTGGCCTAGAAGACAGCTCACCAATATGGGCCGTCCATTTTGAGGGATCACTGTGCCTGGCAAGGGAGGAAAGAGCAGTTATGAGTCCTTAGAGAACGGAGGGCCACCTGAGCACACCTGGGGCCCACTTCCTGAGGGGAGACTGCTTCAGGTGCTACTAGGGTGCATCCTGGACAACAACAACAGAGTTCCTTTCATGGCCCAAAGTGTCCAGTCTAGTAGAAATGATGACGGCCCAGAGAAGATAGTCCAAAGTCCTAGAATCTGAGGCCTTTGGGGACATGGAGGTGAGGCAGCCGGGTGCCTCCCAACCAGCCTGTCACCTCCCACCGCCGTCCTAAAAAACAATGAACGGATGCACAGGACCGAAGCTGGTGGCATCCAAGTAGCTGCCTCCACCTGGGGCCACAGGCCAGGCTCTGTGCCCAGCACTTATCCGCCTCCTTCCACCTCCTGGTACACCTCCGTCGGGAGGTGGGATGAGGAAGGGGATGGCGGCGCTGCTACTTGGGGAGAAAAGCCAGAAAAGCACGACACAAAAGTGTGTGTGAGTGTTCTGAAGAACATTCTAGAAGATGGAGAACAGGGTTTTCCTCACGTGGCTGCAGCCGGGCCTGGGGCTGAGGGGCACCCGAGGGGGCGGAAGCAGTGCGTGGCCGTGAGCACCCGGCGCTGAGCAGGCTTGCCCCGCAGTGCTGGTGCCTCCCCCGGAGCAGGCTGCCCTGCCAGGGCCAGCGCCCCGGCTCCGAGTCCTTTCCGCCCACCACGCGCGGCTGGATTTTGTGGAAGCCGCAGGGCCCTGCGATGGACAGGCGGACAGACGGACAGGCGGCTGAGCCCGCGGGCGCGAAGGGCAGGGGCTCCCGGGACGGCGGGCGTCGGGGGTCGCGGGGCGGGGCCTCCCGGGGCCTGGGGACCCTCCCCGCGGGGTCCGCGCCCCCCCCCCAGGGCCCGGCAGTTACACGTGAGCAACGACGAGTTCTCGAAACCTGGGGGGGCGGGGGGAGAGGAGACGGTGAGGCGCCCCCGCGCTCGGCGGTCGGGGTCGGGCCCGTGGGCAGCTCGTCCCACGTCCTGGCGCCTTACCTGCGAACAGCTGGTCGCGGTCCTGAAACTCTGGGGGGGGGGCGGGGGGCGGGTGAGCTCAGCCCCGCCTGCACGCCGCCCACCTGCAGGGCCCCCGCGGGGCTCACCCTGCCTCCCGAGCGGACCAGCAGCGCCGCCAGCACCAGCAGCAGCGCCCCGACGTGCGGGCCCATGACCTCCTCTCCCGCCTCCTGCGCCGCCTCCTCTTCCGCCCGCTGGGGGGGCCCGGGGCGGCCCCTGGGGGAGAGGGAGCGCCCGCCACGCCGCCCGCGCCTGCCCCCAGCCGGACCTCTGGGGGGTGCGGGGGTGCAGCCGATGTCCTCCCGGTGCCGGCTTGGCCCTTCCTTCCCCTCGGGCCGGCGCCCCCAGCCACAGCGCGCGCCCTAAGGGTCCTGCCTGCGGCGACCCCGGGGTCCTGGAGGCCCCCGCCCACCCCCTCCTGCGGGAAGGGCCGGGCTGGCCCACAGCCGGGTCTCCGGGACTCCCGTGGGAACACAGGAACAAGTCCTCCTGAGGGCGCGCTCGGCCCCGCGGTATGGGGCCGAGCCAGGAAAAGAAGATCCCTTTCTTTGTTGGGGGAGATGATGGCGGCAGGTGTAGCCCCTCCCTGAGCCCACGCCCGGCTGCTCCCGCCCAACCCAGGCTGCCCCTGGCGGCGGCCCCAGCCCCCCTCTGCTTCCTCCTCCTCTTCCTCTGAGGTAAATTTTGGAAGTTGAAACCTCAAGGCGGTTTCACGGACACCATGAGGTCCTCCATCCCAGCGTCCCTGTAACCAGTGACTCCCCCAATGCGCCTTGGGGTGTGGGGGTTGTGCCCTCTCGGTGTCCTGAGCATTAGCGCAGATTGGGGAGGATTTGCAAAGCGATTGCCTTCTGAGGTCCGCCCAGCCAGAGGAGAGCCAGTGTGGGCTTGCAGGAGTGTCCCTCGGTGGGAGCCCGGGGCCCTGCCCCACAACACCCCCCCCCCCCCGGGGCCCTGCCCCACAACGCCCCCGGGGTGAGTGGCCAAGGGATCAGGTGCTAGAGGCAGCAGCAGCCAGAGCGCGGTCCCTACTTGGAGGAGCAGGCGAGAGAGGTCCTCAGGGTGTCCTTGACCCAGGGCACCTTGAAGGAGATGCCTGTGAGAGGCACTCGGTGCTCGGTGACCACGGAACCTTCTCCAGACCATGAAGCTGGCCCCCTTGGCTTCACACACTGGCGTGCTCACCCCCATCACCTGCAGAGTGAGGGGCTCAGGCAGGTGGACTCGGGACAGATGGGGCCTGTGGGAGGCCATGGCTGGGTAGGGACTGGGTCCCCAGGCATGGCAAGGGGGCAAGATTTTTCCCTAAAGTGGTCCCCCGGTGTGGCCTTTGGCACCACAGCACTTGTAACCAGCCAGTGTCCTGTGAGCTCCTGCGGTCTGGGCCAAGCGTGGCACGTTGGTTGCCCGCGACACCGCGCGCCAGCCACCGCATCCTGATGCTGTTCGGGGAGCTGCGGCCCGGAGGGTCGCTCAAGCTGAGGTCCTGCCACAAAGGGTCCAGGCTCCCGCAGCCCACAACAGCCCCTCTGACCACCTCTCCCTCGCCCCCCAGCACCCCCCAGCACCCCCCCTCCAAGCTGTCTTTCTTTTCCTCGTGAACTCCAAGCTTGCTCCAGCGGGGGGCGGGCTCTCCCTGCGGACTCCTCTCCGGAGGCTGCTCCACGGCATCCCGTCTTGAGCTAAGGTGACCCCTCAGCAAAGCTTGCCCAGCCCCCCTTCCATCTCCAGCAAGCTCCATGCCCCTGGCCCCCCCCCAAGAAGTCAGCCATATCGAAAATGATCTCGTTCGGTCACATGTGCACCTGGCTGTGGGCTGCCCCCACATGACAAGCTATGTGGAATTAAGGGTGGACAGAGAGGCAAGGAAGGGAGGGGGAAGGAGAAAAGGTAGAAGAGAAGGAGGGAGGCAGAGCATATCCCAGGGTGGGGGGCTCTGGCCCGGAGGGCCCCGTCGCTGCCATCCCAGAGGGCCCTCCAGGTATCCTGGCCCAGGAGGAGCAGTGTGGAGGAGCACGGGGGGCGGGGGGGGGCAGGAGGTGGCCCCTCCAAGCTCCTTAGGGGACGTCAGCTCTTGGGGATCCTCAGACGGGGTGTGCAAGGCTCAGGGAGGTCACTGAGACCCCTCCAGGTGGGCGAGGAGGTAGCATGTCCTCCTCTCCCTCATCTGTGCCGCCACACTCGGCTGCCACCCCTTGAGGTGCCCACAGACGGTGGAGGGCAGCAGCTGGAGCTCACGTCTGTGCTTACTTGTGCTCACCCTCCCCTTGGTGTGCCCGGCTGGCTACCCAGCGCGTTGCTCTGGCTGGCACATGTTGGATACGAGCAGCATCTGGGGCCTGGGGGGCGTGGTGACAGCAGTGATGACCCTGGTGTCAGCCCGTAGCTGCGGTCTAAGTGCCGGATGACCCCGGAGATCCTGCACATGCTCGTCTCCCGCAAGGCGGGCTGCGGTGTGGGGCTCACGTTCTAACACTTGGGGCTCCAGGCTTGTGGCCGTCCTTAGCCACCGCCCCCATCCTGCCTGCACAGCTGCTCCCCACCGCCCAGAGAGGCCCGGGGCTGGGGCTGGGGGTACCTCCTCGGCTACCTGGCCACCAAGAGACAGCCCTGACGGGGACACCCAGGCCCTGTGCATCCAGAGAAGCCTCCAGAGAGGGAGGGGTGTGGGGTTTGGGTGGGCTTGGCTGCAGGGACAGGGGACACTGGAGAAGGCGCTGAAGGGGTGGTGGTGGGGGCTCAGAGGATGAAGGGTTCTCAGCCTGCTGCCTGGGGGCCGAGGGGGCCGCTGAGGATGTGACCACTCGGCTCACCTGTGGGTGGGAGAGCCAGGCATAGGCGGGGTGGCGCCTGTCCCAGAAGGGGCTCAGCCTGCCGCCTGCCCCTCCCATGTCCCGCCCGATGGAAACCGTCGCCCGAGGACCCAGCCTGGGCTCCCTCCTCCCGCTGCCTGCTGGCTCACACATCTCCAGCAGGTTCCAGGCTCCTGGAGAGCCAAGCTGGGGAAAGAGGGAGAGGATGGCCGGCGAGCTCGGCCCGGCTCTGAGCCTTCCAGGTTCACACCTGAGGTGGACGGATTCACTGCCAGCCCTGCCGCGCCCCCAGGGTGTTGCTGTGCCACCCACTGAGCCTAGGGACAGGGCTGCCATGTGACTGGGCTCGGGCAAGCCCTGGAGCTTGAAGCCCTCAGTCTCCCCGTCTGAAAAACCGGGAACGGGAGATGCTTTCACGGACAGCCTCTGGGGTCCGGAGGCGCGGGGCGGCTCGGCCCGCAAGGAAGCAATGCCCTTCTGCCCGCCAGCTTGCGTTTATTGCCTCTCAGGTAGACAGGCCCGCAAAGGCACCAGCCCAGCACTGGAGACTTGAAAGCCCAGTTCCAAGGGTCCCCCAAGCCCCCAGAGGAGTCCCGAGTGCAGGTGCACCTGGGAATCAGACTTGGATGGTGAGTGAGGGGCAAGACAACCAGGCTCTGTCCCCAGGGGTTCCCAAGTTGGCAGGGAGGCTGAGGGCACCTTGAGGCCTATGGGTCCCAGGTCGTGGGGTCTGAAGTGGGGGGATGGGGGCAGGCAGGGGCCGGGGAGGCTGGCGGAAGGCAGCCAGCCACGGAGGGTCTGGGGAGGGGTTTCTTGCCGGACACGGGCCAACAGCGGAGGGTCTACAACGCAGAGGCTGAGGCCGCAGGGCCCGCTGCCCGGTTAGGCAAGCCCCAGGGTGGCCAGGGCGGCCCCCAGCGGGATCAGAACCAACAGCGTGGCAGGGAAGAAGGCTCTGATGCCTTGGGCTGAGCTCTGGATCTGGCTGGTAATCCACGTGGTGTAGACACTGACATCGATGTACACTCCTGGCCTTTTAGGGAGGCCGCAGTCATATCCCCAGCTCACTATGCCTGCCTGGGTCCAGACTCCAACGTCGCAGACCAGGGGGCCTCCGGAGTCACCCTAGGGACAAAGGAGTCCAGGAGTGTAGGGCCACCTGCTTCGTCCTCCCTCCTTCCACGAAGGCCTCCCCACGCCCACCAACCTCTCTTCAGGCCTGTTGGCTAGGTCTAGTGGATGGAGGATTGGTGAGTTGGATGTTTCTGGAAGGCAGCAGAGGCCTGGGAATTTGGGGCAAAATCCCTGACACGTGGGACAAGCTGTGGGATGGGAATACCGCATTCTTTAAATAAAACCGTGCATTTCAGAGTAGGGGCTCTGAGGAACACTTCTGTGTTGCTACTCATGCTGTTTGCTTTGGTTTTGATGAAAAAATTCTGTGATTAAACAAGACTAAGAGGGCATGTGATGAAGAGCAGTCAAAGACGAAACCAATGCAGCCTAGAAGTGACCTGCTCCTCAGGATAATTTGCTCAGAGGCCCTGAGTGTTATTTTTGGGAAAGAAAAAAAGACATTTCTGGCCCCAGAATAAAAGCTTTAGGAATAAGGGATATGGTCACAGTTTGCTTAAGCACTTTTGAAATATTTCAGGTTCTGATCATGTTGGTATGATGTATTTAAAGGGATTGTTTTTCTATTTGAATTGACTCTTGTATTTAAAACAACGTTGTCCTCCTCTGCCCTGGAAGGGGGGTCTTTTGCGGGGGGGTGTCACTGGGTGACAGGGAGTGGGTCTGCCCTAAGGGGTCCCGGGGGGGGGCCGGGAGTGGGTCTGCCCTGGAGGGTCCCTGGGGGGTGACAGGGAGCGGGTCTGCCCTGGGGGGTCCCCAGGGGATAATGGGCACTGGGAGACCCTGGCCCCCATCAGGGCTGCTTGCTCACCCTGCAGGCGTCTTTCTGGCCACTCTCGAAGCCGGCACAGAGCATGTCCTTGAAGATGATGGGCTCCTGGCTGGGGGTGTTAGAGTTCTCCTGGTAGTAGGCGTCACAGGTCTGGGTGTCAATGAGGGGCACGTTTACCTCCTTCAGGGTGAAGGGTGGAGAGAGTGCTGGGTGGGGAGCAGAGCAGCACTCAGACAGGACGGCACCATCCCCTAGCTCTCAGCTGGCCAGTCCCTACTCTCTCGCACACACTCTGATGAACTAATGACAAGAAGCCGTTTCTTGCCGTTTTGCACGCCCTCCTCTGCTGCTTGACAAACAGGGTCCCGCACTGGTGTTCAGGAAGCCCTGACACAAGGCCGAGGTAGCACAGTGAGCCCACGCGGAAAGGGTAACGGAGGGATGTCTGGGTGGCTCAGCGGTTAAGCGTCTGCCTTTGGCTCAGGTCCTGATCCCAGGGTCCCAGGATCGAGTCCTGCATCGGGCTCCCTGCAGGGAGCCTGCTTCTCCCTGTGCCTGTGTCTCTGCCTCTCTCTCTGTGTGTCTCTCACGAATAAATAAAATCTTTAAGGAAAGGGAAAGCTGTTCCCTTCCTTCCTGTGGCAGGACCTGCTCCGAGGTGTGGCGCTGCCCTCCCGGTGACCAGGCGGTGGGGAGAGCTGGACACACAGGGGACCGAGGGGCATGAGCCAAGGTCCGGGGCAACTCACTTTCAGCAGATGACCCTACTCTTCTCGGCCCTCCCAGGCTTTGGCCAGAAATGGCCTGAAGAGTGCCTCTCAAAGACTCATATGCACCCACACCTCAGAAGGTGACCTTTTGTAGGAAGAGGGCCTTCGCAATTTAACTAGTCAAGGTGAAGTCATCCTGGATCCAGGCAAGACAGAAAAGCAGAGGACACGCAGACCCCAGGGGAGAGGCCGGGTGAAGATGGGGGCAGGCTGGGGCCACCAGCCCAGGGACACCAAGCATTGCCAGGAGCCAGCAGAAGCTGGAAGGAGCCTGGAGGATCCTCCGCTGGAGCCCTCGGGGAGCCCGGCCCTGCCAGCGCCTTGACTTCAGACCCGCATTGTCCCGAACTGTGAGAGATTACGTTTCTGAGGTTTTAAGCCTCCGGTCTGTGCTCATTTGTCAGGCAGCCCAGGATGCTGACACCAGGTGACAGTGCAGCACGATGCTGAGAACGACACGCTGTGTACCGAGAACTCACTCCCTACCCCGTCGGAAGCGCCTGAAACGGACGCATCATTGCTTGTCACCTTCACGTCACCCCTGCGGGGTTGGTGCTGGTCACTGGTGTGCTTGTCACGGGGGTGGAGGTCCAGGGCCCAGGCTGGGGCAGCATTCCAGAGCCCTCTGCTGGGCCTGCCATCAATCCCTGGGTTACTGTGCGCTGGGAGGGCGGCCGGGGAGCCCCCCGGGGAGGGGGTCTGGGGTGGCAGGCTGCTATCTGAGGGAGGTCCCGGTATTTCACCGGCTCCCCTGTGCTCTGCCCATCCCGGTGTGCAGGCTCTGGGTCCATCCTGTGTGAGTGTGGTGGCCAGTGCTGCTGGCCAGGGAGGCCCCGCCCACACTGGTCCCCACCCCCCACCATGCTCCCTGTGTCCTTACGCTGATTTGTGGCGATGTTCCCCCAGCCGGTGACCCAGCACCAGGTGCCATTACCCAGGGGGTCTCCAGGTTTGGGGAGGCAGACAGGAAGGATGAGGTCAATGAAGTTGATCGGTGAGGCCAGCTGCACCAGGGCGAAGTCCCCAGTGCCGAGCTTTTCCGAATAATCTGGGTAGATGATGAACTGGGCCACGGCTTGGAGCTCCTGGGGCTCGTCAGCCTGGGGGTGGGAGGAGATGGAGCCCAGCAGCATGACATAGGAAGACAGGGGCTGGTTCCTGGAGGTGGGGAAGTCCAGGGGGTCACGGAGGCTGTGCCAGGGTCTCCTGGGTGGGGGCCAGGGACCGTCTTGATTTGAGGGTCCTAACATTATAGACGGACAACTTGTTTTTTTATAGACAGACAACTTTACAAGCTGAGTGCACACCAGAAACGAAGAGTACCCCGTTTATTCCTCAAGACACCCCTGCAAAGATGCGACCACCTCCTCTATTTGGTGAGTGTGAGACAGACTTGAGGGCAGAGGCCATCCTGGGTGGATAAGTGGCCCCCCAGGAGGCTGGTGCTAGGAGGCCAGGGCCAGGGAGGGAGGGTCCCCAGAGTCTTGCCTAAGATGTGGAGGAGACCCAGGATCCTGTGCCCAGGAGGAGTGGGAGCCAGGCGAGGCGTGGAGGCATCAGCCCCGCCCTGAGGCAAGCCCCGCTCCTGGGCTGGACTGCAATCATCCCCTGCTCCTCAGTCTGAGGACTCTGGCCCCGGAAGTGGTGGCGGGAGCACACCATGGAGCTGGCCCTCACTGCCTTCCTGCTCTCCCTCCTCCCCGTGGCCCTCCAGGAGAGCACCCCGCTCTCCCATCTGGCCGCTCCCTGATGAATGACAACGAGATAGACCTGGATGCAGGTAGGACAAATACCGGCGTGGGGAGATGGTGAGAGCCTGAGGTTTGCGGGCAGATAAAGAGGAGGAGATCCTCCCAGCCCCATCCCTTATGGCCTGAACTCAGGCAGGTGTGCTAAGGAGCCCAGGCTCTCAATCAGACACTCCTAGGCCGCTGCACCTGGAATTCCACCTAATTCCAGATGGGTGGAAGGCTGTGGTTCAAATGGGGAAGGAAGGGTGCTGGGGGGGAAGGGCGGGTCCTGGCTCCCCCCGGGGCTCATACTTGTGCCCTCCCAGAAGATACTCACTGGTGGAAGCAGTGGGCCGCAGTCAGCACCCAGTCCTCAGCAATCAGGGAGCCCCCACACACATGCTCTCCATTCTCCCTCAGGCTGACCTGCCATGGCCACTGGCCCAGCTGGGCATCCTGCCCTGACACAATGCGGCCTGTCACATGTGGGCGTCCACACACTGCAGGGGGAGTCCATGGGCCTGTTATACGTGGTCCCCTCTGGGCTCCTCGGGCCCTGCAGACCCGGCCTCATTTATCCCTGCCACTCATGGGTTGGCATCTGGTCTCTTCTTCTTGGGCTCCACGAGGTGGAATTCTTTGTAAGAATTCCTGCTGGAGGGCAGGGCTTGGTGACTCAGGGTGGGGGTACAGGGCAGCTGAGCTGAGGGAAGTGGGAGTTGGGGGCCTGGATGGGCTTTCCAGGCGCGGCGGGAACAGGAAGGTAGTGGGCCGCTGGCCCCGGGCTCCTGGGAGGGTCTGTAGCACTCTGTGTGCCATGTGGTCTGCACCTGCCTGGTGGAGGCGGTGCAGGTGCAGCGGCCTAGGAGTGTCTGATTGAGAGCCTGGGCTCCTTAGCACACCTGCCTGAGTTCAGGCCATAAGGGATGGGGCTGGGAGGATCTCCTCCTCTTTATCTGCCCGCAAACCTCAGGCTCTCACCATCTCCCCACGCCGGTATTTGTCCTACCTGCATCCAGGTCTATCTCGTTGTCATTCATCAGGGAGCGGCCAGATGGGAGAGCGGGGTGCTCTCCTGGAGGGCCACGGGGAGGAGGGAGAGCAGGAAGGCAGTGAGGGCCAGCTCCATGGTGTGCTCCCGCCACCACTTCCGGGGCCAGAGTCCTCAGACTGAGGAGCAGGGGATGATTGCAGTCCAGCCCAGGAGCGGGGCTTGCCTCAGGGCGGGGCTGATGCCTCCACGCCTCGCCTGGCTCCCACTCCTCCTGGGCACAGGATCCTGGGTCTCCTCCACATCTTAGGCAAGACCTTGGGGACCCTTCCTCCCTGGCCCTGGCCTCCTAGCACCAGCCTCCCATACCACTGACAGCCACGTGTAGCGGCCCCACGTCAGCCAGGCTGTGTACCTCCCAACTGATTCCCCAGGAGCTAGTACGACCCCCATCTTACAGCACAGGAAGCCAGACTCCTGTGGTTGAACGACTTGCCCAAGGCCCAACAGGTGACAAAGCCAGAAATTCTACTTTGTGCCACAGTGTGGGGGGCCCAGGGGCAGAGGGGCTGGAACTGGCACCTAGGACACACTCTACTCTGCTGCCTAAGCAGTTCATTTCTGCCCCAGGGCTCTGAAGGTCCTAAGGTGGGGCCAGGATGCCCAGGAAGTGAGAGGGGACCCATTATTCAAGGAGGTGGAGCAGACACCCTGGTGTCTTTGCCTGACCACAAATAGCAAGCACCTGGACGCCCTGGCCTGGCCTGGCCTTGCGTCTGGAAAGCCTGTGGCCCAGAAAGCAGAGCTGCCCAGCCCCGGGCACGGGAGGACGGAGGGGTGCGGGAGATCTTCCCTGATTCCCGCTTTCTCCGTTTCTCAAGAAGTACCCATCCTTTCTGGTGCCCCGTCAACCTAGCCCAGGGGCAGCCTCCCCTCCAGAGCGCTCACTCCCCTGGAGGGTGTGTGGATCTCGGATCAGTCTCACATCCTTGAGTTAGGCCAAAATCACCTTCAGCGGATACTCTGGTGTTACTGCTTTTTCCACTTACCAGATCTCTTGATTTCTGAGAAGAATGTGAATTTATTTATATCTTGAGTGTTTAGAACTTTTTTTTCCCTTTATGTATTTCAAAGCTCTGTTGTCAGTGCCATAAAGGCCTCATAGCTTTTTGGTTGCTTATAACTTGGGTCAATGTGAAGTTTTCCTGTATTTCATTCTTAAGACTTCTAGCCCTGGGGTGCCTGGGTGGCTCCATTGGTTAAGCGCCTGACTTTTTAAAAAATATATATTTTATTTATTTATTCATGAGAGATAGAGAGAGAGAGAGAGAGAGAGGCAGAGACACAGGCAGAGGGAGAAGCAGGCTCCATGCAGGGAGCCTGATGTGGGACTCGATCCCAGGACTCTAAGATCATACCCTGGGTCGAAGGCAAACTAAGCTTCTGACTCTTGATTTTGGCTCAAGTGGTAATCTCAGTGGTTTGTGGGATTGAGCCCCGCATTGGGCTCCCTGCTCATCTGGGAGTCTGCTTCTTCCTCTCTCTCTGCAGCTCTCCTGCTTGTGCTCTCTGTCAAATAAATAAAATCTTAAGAAAAAGATATGCACAGGCTTGTGCTGTGATCAGAATGCCCACCCCGCCGCCACGTTCATCTGTCAAAATCCATCTGTTGAAGCCCAGGGTGATGTGTTCAGAGGTGGAGCCTCTGGGGGGTGATGAGGTCAGGAGGGTGGAGTCCTCGTGAGTGGGATCAGTGCCCTCGGAGACCCAGAGAGCTCCCTCACCCCTTCTGCTATGTGAGGGCCCAGTTGTGAACCAGGAAGCAGGCTCACCCTGAAACCTTGACCTCAGACTTCCAACCCAGGAACCACAAGAAACACAAGGTGCTGTTTATGGGCCACGCACCTACTTTATGGCATTTTGTCATAGCAGCCTGAGCGGACAAGGTCACCCAGCAAAGCATTCGACTCAGAGGTGACGTCACGTTGCTCTTCCTCCATGCGGGCTCACCCCATCCCTTGTTACTGCTGAGCTTGTGTTAGAGACCTAGGGTGCGGAGGGGAGACTGCCTGCCTGCACATTCGGCGGGCCAGCCAGTGCACGCTGCTGCAGACACACCTGGAGTGTCTAGCTGCAACACGAGGCACACACCTGCCGGTCTGCCGGTTGGCTCACCTGACGGGTGGTCTAGAGCTCGGCCTCATCTTGTCTTCTCTCAACCCTTGATTTTATTTTACTTAAAAAACTTCTTGTAGGGGCGCCTGGCTGGTTCACTGGTTGAACGTCTGCCTCTGGCTCAGGTCTTGATCCTGAGGTCCTGGAATCAAGTCCCGCATTGGGCTCTCTGCAGGAAGTCTGCTTGTACCTCTGCCTGTGTCTCTGCCTCCTTCTATCTGTGTGTCTCTCATGAATAAATAAAATCTTAAAAAAAAAAAAAAACAAATTTGCCAGTTCATCCTTTAGTTACCTCCATTTTAGTATTCAGCCCTTGCCTCCAAGGATTTCTCTAAGCAGCGTCTAGTGTCTGCCCTCTAGTTCTCTAATTGCCCCTTTCCTGGGTAGGAATTCTTGTGTGGTGTTTACAAATACCCTCAAGGAGCTTTCTGAGGACGTACCAGCTGGGATTTTCCAAGTCGTCTGCTATTCAATGGAATGTCTCGGTTTTCTTTGAAGACAGCTCATTTTATTCGAATAGATGGTTCTGGTGCATGTACAGACTTTCCTCAAGCGTTGCTTTGTCTTGGTTGCTGTGGGTTCATAACAGGCTCGCTGAACAGGCCTAGCACATTCCCACGCTGCACCGTCTGAAGAAGGGGCTGGCCCTTGACCAGCTCTTAGGGAATCACCCCTGAGCCTTTGGAATGTCTTGCTTGAAAACTGTGTCTCTGTAGACCTGGAGCTGTGTGCACCTCCAGAGAGTGTGAATACCACCTGGGGCCACCCGCATCCTCAGGGCCTCTGGAGGGGCTCACATCTGTGAACTAAGGTTAGCCATGTGGGCTGTCAGTGTCTGCATGACGGAAGCCCCATAATAGCACCCCCAGGCCCCTGGGCTCACGTGAGCTTCCCTGGCTGGCCGTACTTCACGAGTGTCCACACACGTCATTGCTGGGAGAACTGAGCTCCACCCATCTGACTCCATGGTGAAGGGGAAGCTAGAAGCTTCCACCTGGCTCTCTTGGACCTATCCCCTGTACCTTTGTCATTTGCTGATGCTCCCTGTACCACTGTAGTGAGCTACAACCCTGAGTGGAACAGCTTCCAAGAGTTCTGTGGGTTCTGGTGAATCGTGACTCTGTGGGTGTCCTGGAGACCCCAGGTCAGTTGTCCCATTCACACCTGTAACTGAAGAGCCAACTAGGTAGCTTTGTGCCCTGCAACTGGCTCCACTGAAGAGGAAGGCTGGCTGCAGGCCCTGTGCAGGTGGGCAGCACCAGCTGGGAGCCGCAGGCCTGCAGGGGGTAGGTGCCCTCCAGGTGGTCAAAACCAGGCCATCCTCCTCTGGCTCCTGTGGGGGACCCTTGCTTCAGCAGGAGCCCCATAGGCCCCGCCCCAGGTGCACCTACAGGACTTGTCCCTGTGTTTTGTTTTGTTTTGTTTTTAAGATTTTTAAAATTTGGGGGATCCCTGGGTGGCGCAGCGGTTTGGCGCCTGCCTTTGGCCCAGGGCGCGATCCTGGAGACCCGGGATCGAGTCCCACGTCGGGCTCCCGGTGCATGGAGCCTGCTTCTCCCTCTGCCTGTGTCTCTGCCTCTCTCTCTCTCTCTGTGACTATCATAAATAAATAAAAATTAAAAAAAAAAAAAAGATTTTTAAAATTTATTCAGGAGACACACAGAGAGAGAGACAGGCAGAGGGAGAAACAGGTGGGACTCTATCCTGGGATCCCAACCTCGGCTGAAGGCAGATGCTCAACTGCTGAGCCACGCAACTGCTGTCCCTGTGTTCCCACGGGAGTCCCGGGAACCCAGCTGTAGGCCAGCCCGGCCCTTCCCGCAGGAGGGGGTGGGCGGGGGCCGCCAGGACCCCGGGTCACCGCAGGCAGGACCGTTGGGGCGCGCGCTGTGGCTGGGGGCGCCTGCCGAGGGGAAGGAAGGGCCAAGCCGGCACCAGGAGGCCGGACGCTCCCTGACGGCCGCGCACCCCCGCACCCCGGCACCCCCGCACCCCCAGAGGTCCGGCTGGGGGCAGGCGCGGGGCGGCGTGGCGGGCGCTCCCTCTCCCCCAGGGGCCGCCCCGGGCCCCCTCAGCGGGCAAAAGCGGAGGCGGCGCAGGAGGCGGGAGAGGAGGCCATGGGCGCGCACGTCGGGGCGCTGCTGCTGGTGCTGGCGGTGCTGCTGGTGCGAGCGGAGCTCGGGAGGCAGGGTGAGCCCCGCGGGGGCGGGCGGGGGTCGAGGGGGGGCGGGGGCCCTGCAGGTGGGCGGCGTGCAGGCGGGGCTGAGCTCACCCGCCCCCCCCCCGCTCCCCCCCAGAGTTTCAGGACCGCGACCAGCTGTTCGCAGGTAAGGCGCCGGGACGTGGGACGAGCTGCCCACGGGCCCGACCCGGACCGCCGAGCGCGAGCACGGGGGCGCCTCACCGTCTCCTCTCCCCCCCGCCCCCCCCAGGTTTCGAGAACTCGTCGTTGCTCACGTGTAACTGCCGGGCCCTGGGGGGGCGGCGCGGACCCCGCGGGGAGGGTCCCCAGGCCCCGGGAGGCCCCGCCCCGCGACCCCCGACGCCCGCCGTCCCGGGAGCCCCTGCCCTTCGCGCCCGCGGGCTCAGCCGCCTGTCCGTCCGTCTGTCCATCCATCTGTCTGCCTGTCCGTCGCAGGGCCCTGTGGCCAACGAACTGTTTCGACGCGCGTGGTGGGTGGAAAGGACTCGCAGCTGGGGCGCTGGCCCTGGCAGGGCAGCCTGCGCCTGTGGGGCTCCCACCACTGTGGGGCGAGCCTGCTCAACCGCCGCTGGGTGCTCACGGCCGCGCACTGCTTCGACAAGTGAGTCGGGGGGCCCGGCCGGCTGATGGGCAGGCGGGGGCCTGTGTGCCCTTCTGGTGCAGATGCGACCCTCGGGTGCCCCACCGCCCCAGGCCCGGCTGCAGCCACGTGAGGAAAACCCTGTTCTCCGTCTTCTAGAATGTTTTTCAGAACATTCACACACACTTTTGTGTCATGCTTTTCTGGCTTTTCTCCCCAAGTAGCAGCGCCGCCATCCCCTTCCTCATCCCACCTCCCGACGGAGGTGTACCAGGAGGTGGAAGGAGGTGGATAAGTGCTGGGCACAGAGCCTGGCCTGTGGCCCCAGGTGGAGGCAGCTACTTGGATGCCACCAGCTTTGGTCCTGTGCATCTGTTCATTCTTTTTAGGACAGCGGTGGGACGTGACAGGCTGGTTGAGGGGCCACATCAGGCCCCAGGGGAGGCACCCGGCTGCCCCCAGTCCCTAAGACATCAGGTGTGCTCAGGGACCCTGCCTTCTCTAAAGCTCTCTCTTTCCTGGTCAGGTACAATGATCCCTTTGAGTGGTCAGTCCAGTTTGGCGAGCTGTCTTCCGCCCCATCTATCTGGAATCTTCAGGCTTACTACAACCGGTACAGTGTGCAGGAGATCTTTTTGAGCCCCATGTACCTGGGGGCTTCATCCTATGACATCGCCCTGCTAAAGCTGTCCTCCTCTGTCACCTACAATAAGTTTGTCCAGCCTATCTGTGTTATGATCTCCTCCTCCGAGTTCCAGAACCGGACCGACTGCTGGGTGACTGGCTGGGGGGACATCCAGGAAAATCAGGGTGAGGCTGGGGGCAAGTGGGGGGGGTACACAGGGGGGCCTTATGTTCCACCATATGTTCCACCCACACCAGCTTCGGCAGCCCCCACCTGGGTCTGTGCGCAGCTGGGTCCCTCCTGGGGGCAGCTCAGCATTGTCTGCTCCCCTGCTGTCTGCTGCTGCTCCCCCTGAAAGGACAGGACTTCCTGTCCCTGCACCCAGTTCCCTCTCCCATCCAGACACTGTGAGCCAGAAGCCCCAGTGAGAGGGAGGCCAGCTGGACCGGGGCTGCACTCCCCAGGCTGCAGGGCTGTTGGGGCTGTGGCATGGCCTCAGAAGGTCTCGGCATTGATTGATTTAGCCAAGCATTCTTTCCACCTCGGCCAGGGTGTGCACTTGGCCCCCAGCACCCTGACCTTGGCTTTCCCGTCCCTTCTTCATCTGCCTGCACTAACTCCTTGCCCATTCCTCTATCCTTGCAATATCCAGCCATTCACGATCCTCAGCTCCCCATTCCACTCCAGGGGGCCTTGGGCCAGCATGAAGGGCCACCTGCGTATCTCCCCATGAACTCCCTGAAACTGCTGGGCACAGCCTCCCCAGAGATGCCCTGGGTTTGGAGCTGCCCCATCCACTGCTCCCTGGCCCGGCCTGTTCCTGCAGCCCCTTCACACAGCAGTCACGACAGATGAAGCTCCTGGCATGCGTGCTGCGTGCCTGGCACTGTTCCAGGCTCTCAAGGCCGAGGAAGGAGCAGCGTGAGGTCTTTTTTCCTTCTGGGCCTTACCTATGGATGAGGCTGGGAACATTTTTGTATCTGCTTCATAAATGAGGAAAGTGAGAGAGGCATGGAAATTGCCCCAGGGCCCCAGAGAGAGTCTGTGGGGAAGCCAGGGCTCCCTGGGTGGATGTCCTTAAGGTCACAATCTGGAATTGGCAGCAGAGGGCAGCAGGTGCTAGAGGAATCAGGGCTAGCCCTGCCTTCTTCTAGAATTAGGGTCCTGTCCCTGCAAGGGGCTGGCTACCGTGCACAACCCCCCCTCCCCTGCAGACCTCCCCTGGCTGAAAGGGCTGAATGGGTGTGAGCCAAGAGGCTCTGGCACTTCTGTGGTGCTCCGCGGGGGGGCGGCCAGGGCTGAACTCCCCCTGAATCTTCCCTTACCTGGAAGTGGGTGATGATGGTGCTGCATCCTAGGCGGTCCTGGGAGCCCTGAGAGCACATCCTAACGCACTGGCCTGTGGCTCTGGAAGCACTTCCTGTGTGAGGAGAGGAAGGCTCCTGGGCTGTTCCCCCTGTGCAGGCCCCGCACTGCCCCAACGCGGCCCCGGGGCCTGCTGGGGCCTCCCCCGAGGGTGCTGGCTTGGGAGGGCTGCCCTGCGCTTGCTGCAGACAGAGAGGCAGGCTCTCAGAAAGGGGCTCTGGCAATGTGCCGACCCCACAGATGCTGGCTGCTGGCCCCAGGGACCCTTTCCCGCACCCCATGGCCTGTGCCATTCCTCCCAACCAGATGGCAGAGGAGAGGCTCAGGGTGCCATCTTTCTCTGTCCCCTCCACCCCCGGCAGCACTGCCATCCCCTTACGTCCTCCAGGAAGTGCAGGTCGGCATCATAAACACTGCCATCTGTAACTACCTCTACGCACAGCCGACTTTCCGCCGTGACATCTGGGGAGACATGGTTTGTGCTGGCAACCCCCTCGGTGGCCAGGACGCCTGCTTTGTGAGTCCTCCTCCCTGCCCCAACTAGGGGTTTTGGGGGTCTGGCCTCCCACCACCCCAGCCCCAGGCCTGAGAGTGACCTGTCTCCTTGCACCTCATTTGGTCCTTGTGTCCACCCCAGAGGGCAGAGACTATCGCCCCACTTTGGAGACACAGGAACTGAGGCTTGTTCACTTCTGGGGTAGGGGGTAGGTTTGCACCTAGTCTGCCCAGCTCCACAGTCCCTCCTGCCGGCCCCACCTCTCCACTGGCCCCTCCGGCCCCACCCCAGGCCTGGCTCATCTGCACTGCTCCCCAGGGTGACTCAGGCGGACCCTTGGCCTGTGAGAAGAGAGGGCTGTGGATTCAGGTTGGAATCGTGAGCTGGGGATCCGGCTGTGGTAGGCCCAACCGGCCTGGCGTCTACACCAACGTCAGTAGGCACTTCAAGTGGATCAGGATGCTCATGGCCCGCAATAGCACTCAGAGGCCAGCCCCCTGCCTGCAGCTGCTCCTCCCTCTGCTCTGGCTTGCCTCCCTCCTGTAGCTGGCCTGAGTCCAGCAGAGCCCCTGAGAGTTGGGGCCATCTGCTGAGCCAGGCCCGGTTCCCCCAACTGTTCCTTTTTAAATAAACAGGGCTGCATGTTGGAGTCTATGCTTTGCAGAGCCTTCTGTGGCCCCAGGTGGCTCCCTGTCACCCCAGGACCACTCCCTGACTGGCAACCCTTGCTCCAGCTATCTGCACCATGCAGGTCTGGGTTGCATACCCCAGAACCCTCTCCAGTTAGTTCAGACAGAAAGATAACTTATGGGGCTTAGTTGGTGAAGTGTCTGCCTTCGGCTTAGGTCATGATCTCAGGGACCTGGGATTGAGCCCCGAGTCAGGCTCCCTGCTCAGCTGGGAGCCTGCTTCTCCTCCTCCCTCTGCCTCTTCCATCTGCTCTTGCTCTGTCTCTCTCAAATAAATAAAATCTTTAAAAAAAGAAAGAAAAAGAAAGAAGAAAGAAAGAAAGAAAGAAAGAAAGAAAGAAAGAAAGAAAGAAAGAAAGAAAGAAAAGAAAGAAAGAAAGAAAGAAAGAAAGAAAGAAAGAAAGAAAGAAAGAAAAAGAAACTAACTTTATGGGAAGACATTAGTAGCCCCTGGGCCCCCAGGAGGACTGGAGCGGGGGTGCGGAAGGAAATATCCTAACCTCCCCCCTTCTCTAGCCGGTGGGCCCCACCACACATGCCAGCCACACAGGTCTGAGCTCTGTCTCCCAGAGGCCGGCCTGGGTCCAGGACCGGGGTGCGGGAAGTTTATTTGGGGGGTGATAGCAAGAAGCCCCAGTGACGAGGTTCCTGCTGCAGGCAAGGGAGGCACAGTCCCGCCGAAGCCCGTGGGAAATCACAGGGGTTACCTCCACATCCCTGGGGCAAACCCACCTGCGCAGCTGTGATCCGGGGTGGGGGGAGGCCAGAAGGAGGGCTCTGCTTCCTTGAATGAGGAGAGTAGTCAGTCGCCGGTGCCACCACAAACAAGACCAAAGTTCTCCCCTCCAGGCAGAGAGGCCCCCTCAGGGCGCTCACTATCTCACCAATTCAGGGGCCCCGTGTGGGGACCCTGTTTCTACTCCTTCCTGCGCTCCCCCTGCGCTGGAGGGTCTCCCGTCCCCCAGCAGGCAAGGGCACTGAACCCTGCCTTGGCTTCTTGGGGCTCCGGGGCTCCTGGCCCGGCTGGGCCCCTCACCCTTGCAAGGCTCCACGCACGCCGTCCCGTGGCCCCTGTGTGGCCAGCTCTTGTCAGACCTGAGGTCCTTGCAGGTGCTGTTCCCTTGCAGGTGGAGGACATTCCCCCTCCCGGCCTGAGCCCTTCGCCCCTCACAGCCCTCCCATCAGCTGGCCTCGCCCTGCCAACACCCCCCCCCATCCCGAGGGGTCCTGAAGGGCCAGCAGAGACCACGCAGCCATGTGCCCTTGTTGCTGGAGCCGCTGCCCGCCCGCCAGAGTGGGTGCCCGCCACCCTCCTGGAGGCGCAGGCCGCGCCGGGACCCCGCACTGACCAGAGCACCTGCTCGGCCTCCCGCTGCTGCCATGGCCGCTGGTGCACAGCTGAGGGCCCTGCCCCGGGGGACCACCTGCTGGCAGGCCAGGGAGCAGGGAGCTGCGGGGGGGGGGGGGGGGGGGGGGGGGGGGCAGGCAGTAAGGGACCAGCGTCCCGGGGCCCAACAGAGGGCGGCCTTCTCTTGTGATCGAGTTCACTGGAGAGTTAAACCCAGAACTTTCATCTTCCAGGACATCTTTACCCTGGAGTCAAGATTTGTCTTGGAGACTCCATGCCCAGTGCAGAGCCCACCTGGGGGTTTGAACTCCTGACCCTGAGCTCAAGGCCTGAGCTGAGATCAAGAGTCAGACCCTCAACCCGCAGAGCTGCCCAGGTGCCCCAAAGGTGTTGTTTTGAATGCCATCTGCCAGCAACCTAAATGTTCAATATTATGAGATTGCATCAAAGTGTGGTTCTGGTGATCCTTAACCATTTCTTCTTCTTGCTCCTTTCGTTGACTTTTATTTTCTAAGGAGAATGCATGCTTTTTAGAATCACCATAAAGCTATTTGTACTTTACAAACAAGTCTGGCCACGCAATGACACCCGTTTCCCCCGTTATCTTTTTTTTTTTTTTTTTTTTTCCCCCGTTATCTTAAATTGCTGTCTGGGAGCAGCAGAGTTTGTCGGGCTGGGAATGAGCAGCCCCAGGCTGCGTGTGTGCAAACTTCCAGCAACCGCCGGCTTCCCACGTGCAGAGGAGGCCAGTCTGCTCTGTGCACAGGCCCACACGTGGATGCGGATCCTAGGCTCCTTAAGGGAGAGGCCTCCTGGGTGGAGAGACACAGAATGGGGCTGTGGCCACGGAGGCGGGGGGCCGGGGTCCCCAACAAGTATGAGTAAGTGGGGGAAATAAACATAGTTTCAGGCCCCTTAAGTCTCCTGCGTGTTCAGGTGCCTGCTGGTTCAGCCCCGTGCCCTTGCACCCCTCTAAGGGAGCCCCTGGGCCGCTGGGGCGGGAGCCCGCAGCTCAGCAGTGCCCCCTTGTGTCAGAGGGGGCACATGGCAGACAGGTGCCGAAAGCCCTGAGATTTGATGGAAGAAAAATCTGCCCCAGAAGGTGTAGGGTGGGTGTGAGATGAGGGGCTCCTGCGAGAGGCAGGGACCCGGGGAACTGCCAGGTCCCGGGGGGCAGCGGCTGGCTCACAGGTCTCTTGTGAAACTCCCCCAAAGGGAGGGCTCCAGGATCACTCTGGGGAATGCTACCCGCTGTAGGTCCCCTTGGAGAATTTTTTTTTAAGATTTTATTTATTTATTCATGACAGACACAGAGAGAGAGAGAGACACACACACACACAGAAAGAGAGAGAGAGAGAGAGGCAGACACACAAGCAGAGGGAGAAGCAGGCTCCACGCAGGGAGCCCGACATGGGACTCGATCCTAGGTCTCCAGGATCACGTCCTGGGGTGAAGGCAGGCGCTCAACTGCTGAGCCACCCAGGGATCCCTCCCCTTGGAGATTTTTAATGCATCTCGGCATATCAAAGCCTGAAAGGTCCTGCGACCAAGATCAGTTTAACTTTCCCCAAAGTCTGGGATCACACAGTCCCTTTACAAATAAAGTCTAATACTGTGGGGAAATAATACCCTGTGGAGTACGCATGGGAGCCACAGCTGAGGGGATGCAGGGGGCGAGGAGGGGGCCTGGGCCACCCAGGGGTGGGGGGGAGGCAGAGGAGGAGCCCCACAGCCCTGGCTCTGCCTGGTGCTCTCTTCTGCCCGCTGGGCTCAGATGGTGATGATGACGATGGGGATGAGCGGGGTGGCCGGTGGCCTGGGCTGCCGACGACAGCCAGTGCCGGGCTTTGGGCTTCGTCCTAATACCCTCACATGTTGGCTCATCTGGTTCCCCCAGCAGCGGGCGGTGTCGGCACCCCTGTGTAGATAGGGATGGCAAGGGCCGCCTCATGCCCAGGGCCGGGGTCAGCGGGACACCTGCTGCTTCCCAGGCCACCGTGCAGCCCCAGGGGGCAGGGGTTGCTGGCGACTTTCGGCCTCTGGCTCGTTGCCCTCCCCCCAGCACTCCTGACCGACTTCTTGGCTTTCCAGGAGTAGAAACGTGGCTCCGACGCCTTGGTTCTACCGTGTGGCTCTCTCATTTCCTCTTTCCTGCATCCGTTCCCTTGCGCGGCCTTGTCAGGTGGTATTGCTCAGACCTCTGACCCCTTCCAGTTCGAAGGACCCCTGTGATGACACGGGTCCCACCTGGGCAACCCAGGATAATGTCCCCATGTCACGCTGTTGGCTCCACCACACCTGCGGCATAGAGTGACGTGCTCAGTCTCCAGAGATTAGGGCGCCGACGTCCTGGGGCTCTGTTCTTTTGCCTCCTGCAGGGACCTCCCTGGGGAAGGGCAGGCGGGGTGTCCCCTTCCTAAGCCTTCCTGCCTGACAATGACATGTTGCCCTCCCCCTTGACTGGTTATTAACAGGTCTAGAATCCAAAAAACAAAATAGCTTTTTTTTCAGCTCTTGGAAGACCCTGTAGCACCACCTTCTGGGATCCTATTCCAAAATCTTGGTAGCATTCTGCTGTCGCTAATAGTGGCAGCCCTGGCATTTGTCCTTGGAAGTGACACAGCAGCAGTCTGGTGGCAGGCAGGTGTCTTGAATCTGCATCTACAGAGCTTCTTCCGTAAGCCTGAGAAAATGTCACTTGTCCACACACCCCACCAACTGGGTCCTTGTTTGGTTTTTAAATATACTTATGTGGAGACGCCTGGGTGGCTCAGAGGTTTAGCTCCTGCCTTAGGCCCAGGGTGGGATCCCGGAGACCCCGGATGGAGTCCCATGTCAGGATCCCTGCATGGAGCCTGCTTCACCTTCTGCCCGTGTCTCTGCCTTTCTCTCTCTCTGTGTCTCTCATGAATAAATAAATAAAATCTTTAAAATAAATAAATAAATACACTTATGTGGGGGCGGGGGCTGCGCGGTGCCTGGGGGGCTCAGTCAGTTGAGCGTCTGCTTTCAGCTCAGGTCGTGATCCTGGGGTCCTGGGATCGAGTCCCGCGTCAGGCTCCCTGCACAGTGAGGAGCCTGCTTCTCCCATTCCCTCTGATGCTCCCTCTGCTCATGCTCTCTCTCTGTCAGATAAATAAATAAAATATTTTTTAAAATTAAAAAAATACACTTATTAATTTTGTTTTCTGATTACAACATGATAGGAAAAGGGTAGCAAAGAAAATGTGTAAGAAGGTTAAAACTGATGGTAATTGCCTAGACCGTCACCCAGGGCGACGAGGGTTGATGCTTTAGTGTGTCCCTAGGCGCATCCAACATACCGTAGGCTACGAGATACACGAAGCCCTCGATTGTGGTTACGTTTAGAACCCATTAGAAATACTTCAGTTTCTCCATAATTATTCTTGTTTGCATAAGGGAAGTGAAAATCTTAGTGGTATCTAAAATATCTGCTTTGAAAAAAAAGTAAAAATAAGATATCCCCTTTGGCTTTCTACAACTTTTTTGGAGAATAAGAAAAAGAAAAAAAAATACATTGGTGGTACCACCCACAACATAAGTGAAAAAATGATCACAAGTCTAATAAACCAACATTTACTCTATAAAAACTATGCTTTTTAAAATTTTATTTATTTATTCATGAGAGACACAGAGAGAGAGAGGCAGAGACACAGGCAGAGGGAGAAGCAGGCTCCTTGCAGGGAGCCCGATGCGGGACTCGATCCCGGGTCTCCAGGATCGGGCCCTTGGCCGAAGGCAGTGCTAAACTGCTGAGCCCCCCGGGCTGCCCTATAAAAACTATGCTTAAAAAAAAAATCTTGATCTCAGCTCAGGTCTTGATCTTAGGTTGTAAGTTCAAGCTCCACATTGGGCTCTGCACCGGGCATGGAGCCCACTTAAAAACAGAAAACCCATGATACCTGCATGTAAATATTTATAAATCTCGGCCACTGTTCCTAATCATTTCTGAAGCTAGCTTTCCTATGGGTGCAATGCTTTAGTCAAATGCACTTCATGTCTTCAAAGGGTTTTAAACCACGAGAATGGCTCCTGTGCACTCCTCCCACGAAGGAAGATGGGCCCACTTCCCACCCTGTTTGACACTGAAGGCTTCTACTTTCATATCCTATGTAAACATATAGGTTAAGGAACACCTCTCAGTTTTTTTGTGTGGTTTTTTTTTTAAGGTTTTATTTATTTATTTGAGAGAGAGAACATGCACTGGGAGGAATGGCAGGAGGAGAAGCTGACTCCCCATCCAGTGGGGACCTCAAGATCACGACCTGAGCTGAAGGCAGACTCCCAACTGAGCCACCTACGTGCCCCACACGTTTCAGTTTTTAAGAGTAATCACTTTATGTTTGTAAAAGTGGTACAGTCTTACCAAAAGAAAGAAAGAAAGAAAGAAAGAAAAGAAAAATCAAAGCAATACAAAGGAGGACAGGGGAAGAATAGAAAAATATCCTAAATCCCATCAAGTGGAAGTAACCGAAGTTTTGTTTGAACATTGTTCAAGGACAGGCGGGTGGAAGGATGGGGAGTGGTGGGCCAGAGTGGGGGCCTAGACCCAGGTTCCTGCTTCTCCTAGACACCCCGCAGTCCAGGGGAACTACAAGATGTTTACAGAGGGAATCATTCTCTAAGTGTGTTGGACCCCAGCTCTGTGGCCGGGCCCGAAAGAGAGAGCGAGAGAGAGAGAGAGAGAGAGAGAGAGAGAGGTGCGTGAGGTTGAGATGATGGGGGCGGGGCCGGGGTTCCGGCCACTTGGAGGTGGGATGCAGGGCTTGGGGCTCAGGAGAGGCTCCCAGCAGAGCCCCAGGCTGGCTGGGTAATGCCCTGTGATGGGTTAGACTGTGGCACCCCTCAAAAGGATATGTGCACTTGGAACCTCTGAGGTGACCTTATGTGGAATAAGGGTCTTAGCAGATGTAAATAAGGTAGAGATCCTGAGTTTCTCCTGGATAGGATGGGCCGTAAATGCAACAACAGCCGTCTTTACAGAAGACAGGAAAAGGGAAGCCACAGGCCAGCAGAGCAGGTGAGGGCAGGGGAGAGGCTGCAGGGGTGCAGCTACGAGCCGAGAAGCCCCTCGCACCCCCTCCGCCCCAGGCCGACTGGCAGCCACCAGACACTGGAAGAAGCAAGGAAATGTTCTCCTTCAGAGACCTGGGCTGAGTAAAAGGTTTTACTTGTTTATTTGAGGGGGAGATGGAGCACAAGCGGAGGGTGGAGCAGAGGGAGAGGGCGATGGACAAGCAGACCCTGCGCTGAGTGTGGAACCCACGTGGGGCTCCATGCGGGGCTGGATCCCAGGACCCGGGATCAGGACCTGAGCCGCAGTCAGACACCGACTGAGCCACCCAGGCGCCCGTGGGATTTTAGTTACATAAAAGATTAGATAAAATGTGTGGTTGGGCGTCCTGGTTTTCCAAAGTATATGTTGCATTTCTCTGGGGGGAAAAGTGGAAAAAAATGCTCGGCTTAGAGCGTGGCATCAGTTTAAGGCCTTCTTGCGTTCTGTGCTGCAAGCCACAGAGTGCAGAGGGGTCTCCCCAAGCCCACACCCAGAGGGCGATGGAAGCCCTGACCTCTGCTGGGAGCAGACCACATCGTTCCAGCTCCCAGCAGAGGGAGGGCTGGGGCCGCCCACGGAGGGATTATGGCCTTGCAAATCCCCTGGTGGGGAGCCCTCCTCCCAAGGGACAAAGCGCCTGTGTGGACTCTCCCCAGGGCCAGCCCTGGGCCAGCGGGGATGAGGGTGCAGGGCGCCTCTCCGGAAAAGGACCCCTTTGGAGGTGTGCACGGGCACAGGTGTGTGCAGGTCGCGTGCAACCCTGTGCGTGTTTGCTGCAGCCGTGTGAGCGCACGTGTGCATGTGCATCTGCTGTAACCATGCTCCTGCACTCTGAGAGTGCACGTCGTGTGCGCTCTGGGGCACGTCCGGGCACCCCCCAGCACCCCCGTCACCCAGGAGCACCCACTCTGCCTCCACCCCCCAGGGACTGCTCCCCGGGTTTCCGGGTCATGCGGAGCCTCCTCTGGGCACCGAGCCCGGCCGGCCTGGCACTGGAGAGCGGGCACCTGCGCTGGCGGGGAGCGGGGCCAGAACAGAGCCCCTTTGTGCAGCTCTGGTTCTTCCTCCACAGCGGCCTCTGTGGGCCCCAGGGCCTGTGGGAGGGGGCGAGGAGCCCTAGGAGGCCGGGCTTGGGGGGGTCTGGGCCCCAGGGCCCCCAGGGAGACAGCGCGGGCCCTGAGGGAAGGGCCGAGTCCACTGCTTTGGGCTGCCTCCCCTGCAGGGTGGGGGCCGGGGAGCCCCCAGGCAAGGGCCAGAGGATACACGTGGTCGGGTGTCTGGGTCACAGAGTCTGTGTCACCCGACTGCACAGCCCTGGGGGGTGACTGCCGCCTCAGAGGGTATGCGCGGGAGAGGGCCGGTCTGTGTGCCCGCAGCACTACCCACAGGCAACAGCACTGGAATTCCATAGAACTTTCAGGTCGCTAAGCACTGCGCTTCTCTTGCATTGTTTCTAACCATTGACAAAATGTAAGGAGTGTTCTTAGCTCACGGGCTGTGCTGCAACAGGCAGGGTAGGGGGGTTCGATTTGGCCTGGGCAGGGGGCGGGAGAGGAGAGTGTGTCCCCGGGCCTGGGCGCCTCGTGTAGGGGTGGAGGCTCCAGCAGGACAGGGCCTCCCCCCATGCCCAGGCCCCCGACACTGCTGTCCCATTGCAACCAGTATGGAGAGCCAGCCTCTGGCACTTATGTGACTGGTCACCACTGGCACTTATGCGACTGGTCACCAAAGGACAAGTGTGTCGTTTCTGATCTTTTGCAATTCTGAAGGACACGGCCTAGAACGACCTGCACGCCGGCGGCTCTCATGAGGGTCTGGTGGCCCTCACACGGAGAAGGATCACCAGATTCTCCTAACGTCCGCGACGAGGCTCTGCGGCCGCCTGCGTACAACCGATGACCCAGTCGCAGCACTCAGGGGATGGGAGCCCCCCCGGAAGGCACACACCTCGTAGGCAGGGAAGCCAAGATTTGGCCCCAGTCTGGCTTCAGCAGCAGCACCGGCAGGGACCGCAGACCCGCAGCCTTCGAGAAGTACCCTGTCACCTGCCCAGTGAGTCTGACCCCAAGGCCTGACCCCAGGAGCCCTCAGCACTGGCCTAGGGAATCGTCCTGTCCCCGATCCTCTGTGCCCGTGTCAGGCACTTCGGCTGTGCAGTCACCCCAAGGCCCGTGGAGGCCAGCCCATCCCAGCGACGCCCGGTCCACGCACAGAGCAAAGATTGTCACCGTCTTCCAAATGACACACCACGGAGGGCCAGCGCCCTCTGGGGGGTCTCTTCCAGCTGGCCCCGGGCACACACGGCACTCCCCGAGGGTTGGCGGGGACCTCAGCCTCAGCTGCTAGAAGCCCACCGGACACCGAGCTCCACACAGGCCCGAATGAGGTCCTGGGCCAGGTTCTGTACAAGGCGGGAGCTTCTAGGGGCACATGGCCTGGAGCCCCCCATGGGGTGGAGACCTTCTGGCCAAGCTGGGGAGGGGTCCCAGCAACCCCCTCACATCTGGGTGCAGCTCTGGTCTAGGTGCGGAGTGGAGAGGCCCGGAGGCGGCAAGACAACGGTTGTCACCATCCCGTTTTGTTTGTGTAGGCCATGGGGCCAAGACAATAAACACAGCGTGTCCGGGAGCCTCCCCCAGGATGGCTTGGGACTCCCCCAGGAAGAGCTCCCACCGCCTGTTCCTTCCTGTTCCCCCCGTGGCCCTCACTCCTTCCTTCTGGATGAGGGCCCACAGGGCCGCGGTGGGTATAAAGGGCCGGCGGAGAGCACCGGGCACAAGACTCTGCGCCACCAGGACTGGGCGACAGGACTCTCCTGGCCAGGTAGGGCAGCGCCCCTTCCCCCACAGGCCCAGTGAGGTGGGACGGGGGCCCCTGTTGGACTCGGTGGCCTGCCTCTTCCCTCCAGGAGCCTTGGGACTCCCCATCCAGAGGCCATGCTGCTGTGGCTGACCCTCGCCCTCCTGGGGAGCACCACCTGCTGGGCAGGGCGTAAGTCTGCTGGGTGTGCCCCCCCAAGCCCGTCCCCCTGCGCGGCCACCCTCCGCCCACCGGGCCCTGGCAGAGCCCTCGCGCAGACCAACTCCAATCTCGGGAGCCCGCGAGCTGCCTGGAGGGGAGGGCCAAGCCCAGTTCTGGTCAGGGACGCGCCATACCTCCGCCTGAGTGTCCGTTCCTCCCGCCCGGTCCCCTCATCACCTAGAGATGTACGGGATTGGGCAAGGCAAATACTTCAGCACCTCTAGCGACTGCGAAATCACCGGGATCCGGGTGGCCACGAGTATCTTTGGCCTGATGAAGAGGTGAGAGGAGCAGGACCTTGGGAGCCGGGGGAGGGGCTTTACCCCCTTCCCCAGTACCTTCGCTGGGCTCCCGAGGACCCTGGGAGTCCTGGAGCCACGGCCTGTCCCTTCATTCCTGTCCTCAGGCTCCTCCTCCCCTGCACACCGGCCCCTCTGGTTCTGCCTGCAAGTCCTGAGCGGCTTCCTGGGCTGATGTGAAAGGAGGGGTAGATGATGCTTCTCCCTCCTTTCTCCTTTGAACCCCAAACAGCCTGTCAGTCTGAGATGCCTGATGGGGAACCCAGGGGATGGTCTGCCCAGGGGAGGGTCAGAGGAAAGTGATGGTCAGAAAGGACCACTGGCAGGACGCAAGTCGCCAGAAGTGTGCAGAGGCCGAGTGCCGGGCTCCGGGCCTGGCGGGGGATCTGTGCTCTGCACTCACAGGGTCCTGCGGGGAGCGGCCGGCACCACCGGGGACAGAGCGCCGGCAGGGCCAGGTGGACAGAAGCCCCGATGAGCACAGCTAGGCCAGTGTGGGAGTCACCTGCCTCTAGGGCCTGTGACCGGGTCTAGTCCATAACTGGGGCTCAGAAGCTCCAACGCTGGGCCTGGGGACAGTTCCCCACCGTGAGCAGTGACAGCAGCTGGCACCTGAGGGTTGTGGCGACTGTGCCAAGCTCCCCTTATGAATGATGTCATTGATGCCCCCCCCCCGACGCACTCCCACTCTTCAGGTAAGGAAACAGGCCCAGAGAGGCTGGGTGACCAGCCCAATATCACAGGGCCTGAAAGCATCAGAGCAGGAGTCTGAGAGCAGCACCCCTGTGCCAGGACCCCAAATCCACATGCTTGGGGAGGTCCACCTGTATGACAGGGTTGTTGTCCGTGCAAGGGGACAGAGCACCTGGGGAGCGGGGAGGCAGTCTGGCAACTCTTCCCCCGTCTTCCAGTATCCAGGTGAGATGCGGGTCGTCCTGGAGCACAGTGTATGGCACCTCCGGGGGGAACACCCAGGAATTCATCCTGCAGCCGGGAGAGTACATCACTATGATCTCTGGCTCCTACAAGTTGTACATGCACTCCCTGGTCATATACACACATATGGGTCGCTACGGCTTATTTGGCAAGGAAAGTGATGACTTCAGCTTCATGGCCTACCCCGATGAGGAGGGGCAGGTGCTCACAGGCATCTGTGGCCAGCACAAGCTCTTAGGCATCTCGGGCCTCTGCTTTAACTGGAGCTATCCTCCAACCAACATCACAGGGGTGTATGCCTCCCAGTGAGCCAAGGGGGCCGAGAGGAGCTGAGTCTGGACCTCAGGCTGGAATCTACCGATAAATAAAGCTTCTGCACGAATGGTGCCTCCGGGTGTGGTCCTTGGGTCCGGGGTGTGACCAAAGCCTTCCCAGCCCGTGGGGGATGAGGCCCGGGGAGGAGGTGCAGGAGGAGGGAGGAGGGGGTCCGGCGCCCCAGGCCTCGGGGATTCCGCCAACGACAAGGGCCCGCAACGACAAGTGCAGGCTTCAGGCCTCAAAGATCTTCAGTCTTGAGGAGTCTGGGCTCTGAGGATGCTCCCGACCCCGTCCCTACCCCAAGCCGTCCAGCTGGCCTCTGATGGCCCAGGCTCAGTCCCCATCTTCTCTGGGGCCCTAGGGCAGCCAGCTGTTCACTTATTCGCCCACTCAGCACACACTTGCCGGGGCCTGGGCTCCCCTGGCCACTCAGGGTTAGAAGAGGCCAGGTGTCCAGCCAAAGAGTGCCCTGTAGAAGTGGGTGGTGGCATCTGCATTGATGGGGACACACGCAGGGCATTGTGAGTAGGCACCAGCGTACAGGCAGGGTGATGGGGGAGTGCTCCAGGGAAGCCTTCCTGGAGGAGGCAACGGAGGAGGCTGGAGGGGGAGTGGGAGCTGGCCCCGTAGAGACAGGAAGAGGAGGGCATCCCGGGCTGAGGGACCCACAGGGACAGAGGCTGGGACCAGAGGTGGCTGGGGACAGGGCTCTTCAAAGTGTGATTTGTGACAGCAGCCTAGGGCGCTAATGCAGACTCCACACCCTGCCCGTCCCAAGCCTGGAGTCCCACACGGGAGCTCGCCGCCGCCCATGTCCCAGAGACAGCCCCCCAGGGTTGGCCTCGGTCACACAGCAGCAAGCCTCCAGGTTGGGGTTCGTGTGGCCTGGAGCCCCAGAAACAGGCCAACGTTTTACGCCGTCCTGCTCCTTGTCCTTAAAATGCTGGCTGGGGGCCATCGGGTGCTGCTCCCCTGGGGTCCCAGGGCCGGTTTCTGACAATCCTCGACCTAGGCTGGGGAGAAGAAAACAAAACTCCTGTTTATTTTCATTGTTTCCTACTGGAAATTTCGGGTTTTCTTCAAGTGTGAGTGTGACCTCAGCCGGCTCCTCCGCAGCGTTCGTGACCTTGGCATGTCACTTACCTTTGTCAAAGGTCATCTTGAAATTCACACTCCTCACAGCTTGCACACCATGGGTGTTTTTAGACTTGCCACTTGATCTGCGGGTGGTAAAAGGTATTTGGAGAACACACGGAGGGGCACATTGTGATAGATGCGTCTGTGCTGACTTTGCAGGACTCGGTTTTCCTCCTGCGTGGTGGCTGGGGGCTCCCCACCCCTGCAGCGGGGCGTGGGACCCCAGGGCCACTTCCGTTGAGTGATTAATTCCTTGCCCTGCAGGTGGAAAATCTGTTTTCAATGTGAGAGAGACTCCTGACCACTCTCACAGGGGCGGTTCTTGGGGCTGGCAGCTTGGGGGGGGCGGGGGGGGCGGAGGGGGGGACCCTACGTCCCCATGCGTCCTGTACGGCAACCAGGACGGTCAGAAATGAGGACATGTGGGCTTGAAGAGGGCGAGCACTGATCTGCATTGGAGTCACGGCCTTGTGACCAGGATCAGAAGGAAGGACAAGGACAGGGCGGGAGCTGGAGGTGGAGGAGGAGGGGGAGCCGGGAGGAGGGGGAGTGGGAAGGGGGAGCGAGCAGGAGGGGGGAGGGGGAGGGGGGAGCAGGAGGGGGGAGCAGAAGGAGGGGGGAGCGGGAGGAGGGGGAACAGGAGGCCCAGGGGGCCAGCTCAGCACAGCAGCAGCAGTGGCGCACACAATCTGGATCTGCCAGCAGCTGTCAGGAAACCCTGTGTGGATACCCCCCCTGCCCCCCGCCCCCGTGAACCCTGCGTGCCTGTCCCTCATGGTGCCTGCCTGAGGGGCCCACGAACAGGCCCTTTGGACCCACCGCCCCTGTTCCCTTGTAGCCACCACAGTGCAAGGCCTGCAGAGTGCACTGCATGGGCCCAGAAGGGGGGTGAGGGAGCTTGGGGGCACCCAGGCATGCTTCCCTTAGTGACAAGGACCATGCACTCTGGCCTGAGGTCACCTGATCTCTGGGCCAGAGGACCCAGGCCCCCATCAGAACCCAGCAGGTGGCCTCATGGAGTGGTCTTCCCCACATGGGTCACTGGGGTGGGCCCTTGGGGTCACAGCTCCTACAAGGACTGCCCCCTCTAGAATTCGGTTCCGAGAGGCAGGAGAGCCTGCAGGGGAGCTCAGCAGCAGGGTGTGTGGCTCCTGCACCCTGGGGTGAGGCGGGTGCCCTGGGGGTGCTCCAGTGGAGGTGCCCGGGGGGGAGGTGACTGGCGGCCCCCACAGTGATAGGCTTGCCTGTCCACGGCACCAACACCTTGTCCTGCAGGATACGGAGAGCCCCAAACCTCTGCTGGATGCCAGGAAGGAGACTGGCTTTCCAGACCATCTCCCCTCGACGCCTGTCCTGTCCTCGACGCCTGTCCTGTCTGGCTTCAGCGCTCCCAGCTGCAACGGCCCTCGGAAGTCCTTCCTGCTGTCCACCCAGCTTCTGAGCTTCATTGTCAGCCCACGTCATCCCTCGCAAGTGACCAGTTCTTCCCTATGTGGACCAACCCCCGGCTGCTGGGGCTCCTCCCCATCGGAACACCTGCTCACCTGTCCTCATACCTGAGCTCAGGATGGCTCCTGCCCCCTCAGAGACCCAGGGCCGCCTCTCCGTGTGTCCTCATGGGTCCAGGTGGGCCCAGGGCCCGCGGCCAGGACAGAGATCTACAATGCTCCAGGCAGTGACCTCTTGCTGGCCTGGCAAGCAAGACTCTAATTGGGAGTGGGGACAGCTTTTCCACCACATCCTCCTCCGGGGCCAGTGTCTCCTGCAGGGTCTGCTCCGCTTACTGCTCCCCCCTGTGGACCCCACCTCCCCGCCCAGCGCACCTGAGCTGTGGCCGTGGCAGCCACAGTGAGAGCCACAGGCCACTGTCAGGGGAGCACGTGCCCGGTGTCGTCATGTGTGACCAGGAGCTGGGGGCAGCCGTGTGCAGTGAGGCGCTCAGCCCTCTCTCGGGTGGGAGAGGAAGATGATGGATAAAGGACAACAGAATAGAAACAGAGAGGTGGCCCCGATGGTCTTCCAGCCGAGCTCTAGGCCACCCCGAACCCCAGCTCGCTCCTGCTCTTTCATAGCAAGACATCTATCTCTCAAGGACGGTTGCCAGATAAATTTCAGGATTTCAGATAAAAATTTTTTTTTACTGAAGTAAATATCAACATTGCATTTTTATAAGTATAACTATGTCCTAAATATTTTCCCCCTCCCAAGTATAAGTATATCCCAAACACAGTATGGGACGCACTTAGGCTAAAAATTTTTTTCCTCGTTTATCTGAAATTCAGATTTAACTGGGCGTACCATCTTTACATTTGCTGGATTTGGTAACCCTAACACGAGGCACGTTGGGTGCTGCAGGAGCGGCCAGGGTTGGGACGTTGGGCACAGCGGCCTTTCTGGGACAGAACTGCAGGTAACATGAGAGCAGATGCCGGAGGCATCTGCAGCGTGCTCTCGCCTGAGCGGGTGTCTGCCGCCAGGGAAGGTGCCGACCAGGGACCTTCAGACGCTCCCCTCCTGCCACGCGTGTCCTGGCTTTCCTGGGCGTCAGGCTCTCAGCAGCGCCGGCCGCACCGATGTCATTCCCTTTTCTGTCCAGCGTCCCGGGCCGTGGAGGGCGAGCGAGGGGCCCTGCGTCTTCATCGTGCACTGGGCCCTGAGGGCGGGCCTCCTCTTCCCCGTCTGCCCGGCCCCCCAATGCCTTGCAGGGTCCCGCCAGCCCCCAGGAGGTAGTCTGGGCCCCTCACCCCCCCACCCACTGACCCAGGCAGCCTGCAGCCCGCAGACCTCTGGCTGGCCTGGACTCTTGCAGGAACTCGGGGCTCTCCCACGGGCATCCCAGAGAGCGCAGCTGCTCCGCGTGTGCCCCAGCCCACAGCCCCACCAGAGCCTTGCGGCCCAGGCCGTACCCACGCACACGGGGAAAGCCAGGCAGGTAGGCGGGGACAGTCACCCGCTGCGACCTCGACCACCAGAGGGGACTGATGGCCCAAAATGGGCGGTTCCTGTTCACTCCGAGCAGCCCAGACGAGCGGGTGGGGAGGAAGAAAGCAGACGCGTCCTGCCTGCGAAGGGCCCTTCAACAGGACAGGGAAGCACCCGCCAGCCGCAGGGGGTCACGCCAGGCCACCGGGTTTCCGCCTCTCGGTGGGCTTGCCGAAGCTCTTCCTAGGTTCCCTCTAAGAAGCATCCGGCCCCGCCGCAGTGCCCAAGGACCCCCACAAACCCTGCTGCCCAGGCCTCAGGTCATCACATCTTCCAGCGCAAGAATCAGCCTCGGTTGCGTTTAGTGCCTTGCCCTAGGTCACCGAAGGAGTGAGGGGCCAAGGCCAAACTCATTCCCAGAGAGGAGTCCTGGGCAGGACCCACTGCCCCTGCCTCCACCCCCACAGAGATGCCAGAGGAGGGACACCTGCCACCGGCCCCGGGTACCCCCGGGGCTCCTCGTCGCCCCCGCCCCAGCTTCTCTCCTTTCCCTGGCCCTGGTGTCCCCACTGGCTCCCAGCCAGCGCCCAGGGCACAGCTAGCTCCATCCTACACGCCCGCCCAGGGCCACCACCCATTCACCCCATGGGATGCACTGGGAGTGGAGGGGAAGGGGCGGCCAGCCCGGGGAGGCTGCAGGGGCGATGGGCTGCTGGGGTGCCAGGGCAGGCGGCGGAGGCCGGGCCTCCAGAACTGCCAGCTAAGCCCTCAGCGAGGAAAGGGCACGCAGAGGAGGCAGACAAAGGGCCTGTGGTTCCACAGGCTGAGCCCCAGGCTGGAATCCCCTTTGTGGGTTTGGCTGCCCTTTCAGGTCCTCCAGGCAGCTTCCTGGAGGGAGGGAGGGAGGGAGGGAGGGAGGGAGGGAGGGAGGGAGGGAGGGCGGGTCCAGGGGCCCCAGCATCCTTCATCGTTACCATGTGCCAGTCACCGAGCAGCAGAGGGCTGGGGCCCATCTTGTCTGGCCCTACTGAGTAAGCGATGTCTGCCCCATTTTCAGGGTGAGCCGGCTGGGACCCCAGGAGGAGAAGTCAACGGGTTGGGCCTTACCTGTGGCGGAGCAGGGACCCCCCGGGGCCAACATGCGGCCAGGCCTGAGCAGAGCCCGGAACCCGTGCTCATAGATGAAGAAGGCAGAAACCCACACGGGCAGCTGGTCCCTACCGGCCAGAGGCCTCCGCCAGGGGCTCGCTCCCGGTTTCCAGGGCCTCGCATCCATTCAGAAGCTGCAGAGACCCGTCCGTCCGAGAGAACAGCTGACCCCAGGGGTTTCTCTGTCGATGAAGGGTGATTTGGTAAGGAGCTTTATGCAAGCCAGGCAGGGAGGGCGCAGGGCTGGCCCCTGACCCTGGGGGGAGTCTCCGCAGGCATGGGGGGCAGCTTGGTTTCATTGAGAGGGTCTCCCATTTTCCCAAGACTAGGACTAACTCCCTTGGTTTACAGCTGTGGTTCCAGCTGGGGCTGGTGGTGCCCCCTCGGGACCTTTGGCCGGGTCAGGAGACATTTTGGGTTGTCACAACTGGGTGAATGTTACAGACCTTGAGGGGACAGAGGCTGAGACGTTGGTGGATACCCTACAATGCACCGCACGGACCCCACGTGCATACGCAAGATAGCTCTCTGGCCCCAAACTGCAGCAGGCCAAGGTTGAGACCCTCGGGCTAGTTGCTTCTCGCTTCCCAAGGGGTGCACCTCTCCCTTTCTCTCCACGTGAATCTGGAGGGGATCCAGAGCGGGGTCTGTTTCCCCGGAGCTACCAACCCTCAGAGCTGGAGGTCTGAGCACCCCACCTGCGTGCCTTTGGGCCTGGAGCGTCATCTTCTCTGTGCTCCCACCCCCTGACCCTGGTTCCCACCTCTCTGGGGCTCTCCAGCAAAGGAGGTGTCTGTGATGTCTCCCACATCAGTCCACAGGCCGTACGAGGCTGGCGGATATTTTTATTGTGGTAAAATACACAGAAGATAGAATTTGCTATTTCAGCCAGTTCAAACTGTGCTGGGCAGTGACCTCCAGTGCGTGCACGGTGCTGTGTGGGTCACCATCCTCTAGCTCCAGAAGATTTTCACCGCCCCCCCGAAGCCCCGGACCCCACAGCCATTACACAGTTACTCTCTAGTCAGGTCACGGGCCCTGTACAGCATGATGTTTAGCTGTATCTTCTCTGAGTTTTCCCGTTTCGTCTTCCCGCTTGGCCTTATGGAGGTTCAACATCCACACGATAAAACACACCTATGTTCACAGTGAAGTTTAATTAAAATTTTGACAGATGCATGCACTCGTGCACCTCCCCACAGCGCGCAAAATGTAGACAGTGTCACCCCTGCCGGGGCTGGGTCTGTGACACCCCGTCTCCTCCCAAACTCAGCTCTGGAGAATCGCTGGTCCTTTTGTCACTAGATTTCCTAAGATTTCAAATAAATGAAATTATGCAGCATGTGCTCGCCTGTGCCGCTTCCTCCGCCTACGCCCGGCTCGCAGGCTCATCTCTGCTGACCGGCGCCTCGTGCTGGCAGGGCCCTCCTGTCCCGAGCAGGGGCTATCCATCCGTGCACCAGCCCACGATCACTGGGAGGTTTGTCTGGGCTATTTCGAAGAGAGCTTCTGGAACATTGTATGTATGAGTCTTTGTGACATAAATGCTTCCATCCTGCTGGGTGAGCTCCCAGCCGGGCAGTCGCGGGCTCCTGGGGAGCGTGGGTGCGGGCCTGTAAGAAGAGGCCCTCCGAGGGCCCGAGGGCACTCCCGCTCCGCGCTCGGGTCCTGCACCCCTGGGTACACTGGGCGTCGTGGGCGCCTGCTCCCCCTGCCCCCGCGGAGCCCCTCCCTGCCTGCCCGGTGCCCACCCACACCTTCCTCCCAACGGCTCCAGCCAAACCTCTGCCCAGAGTTTGCTCTTTTCTATTGAACCCCTTTTCCTCCTGGCTGTGATCTTGGGGGATCTAGCTACTCGGCAACAGCTCAGCAGAAGAGGCTCCGGCCTGGGCTCACCTGCGGCCTTGCAGGCGAGAGCCAGCCTGTCCTGCGCAGGAGATTCTCTGAGGCCTTTACTTTCTCACCAGGAAAGTGTCTCCAAGTGTCCCTGCTGCTGTGATGCAAAGATCCTTCGATGAACAGACTAAAGACATTTCAGATGTTCCCAAACTGGGAAAAAATAGGAAAAGGAGTTCTGGCAGCCGGTGTGGAGGTGGAATGGAGACGGTCATCGACGATCCCATGAGATGCCATCTACAGGGTCCTTTTTCCTGCTACAAAAGTCATACGTGTGCGCTGCAGGAATTCGGGAATGTGCTCAACTGGAAAGAAGTCCCGTTATGGGCAGCCCTGGTGGCGCAGCGGTTTAGCGCCCCCTGCAGCCCAGGGTGTGGTCCTGGAGACCTGGGATCGAGTCCCACTTCTGGGCATCCTGCGTGGAGCCTGCTTCTCCCTCTGCCTGTGTCTCTGCCTCTCTCTTGCTCTCTCTGAATGAATAAATAAATAAATCTTAAAAAAAAAAGGGGGGATCCCTGGGTGGCGCAGCGGTTTGGCGCCTGCCTTTGGCCCAGGGCGCGATCCTGGAGACCCGGGATCGAATCCCACATCGGGCTCCCGGTGCATGGAGCCTGCTTCTCCCTCCGCCTGTGTCTCTGCCTCTCTCTCTCTCTCTGTGACTATCATAAATAAATAAAAAATTAAAAAAAAAAAAGAAGTCCCGTTACCCAGAGGTGCTCGTTGCTGCTATTCCCGTGTATCTACTTCTGGTGTTTTAAAATGCACCTTGGCAGGAGCACATGGAGGAGTGTGTGATGCTTGATCTCGGGGTCGGGGGGGGCCCGTGTTGGGCATAGAGATCACTACAAAATTAAAAAAAAATTTTAATGCATTTAGGCCTATAAAAGGGTCAAGTTTGATAAATAGGACAGCCAGCTATAGAGGCTGGCTTTAGGGAGGAGAGCAGCTCTCTGAGGACAAGAGGTGAACAGAAGGAAAGGTTGCCAGGGGCGACTTGAAATAGGGCAGGAGAGACAAGCAGGTGCCCCAGTGTCTGCAGAGGCTCGTGTGTGAGCTGAGGGGCCAGGGTCTGGGCAGGGGCAGGGCACACAGGTGTCCACGGACATGAGGAACTCTGTGGTGACAGGCACCGGTCCCCAAGTGCCGCTTGTGGTCACGGCTCCCGTGGCGTGGGTACATGTATCAGGGCGTATCCTGGGGTTTGGATCTTTTTCCCGGAACCACGGGATGGATGGATGCACCAAGGAACACTTAACGTCCATCACACGCCTGCCTGGGGCCGGGCCTGATGCCAGGTGCTTGCATAAGTGCTACCGCCCTCAGTCCTGGCACACACCTGCGGGGCGGGCGATCCTCGCTCATGTTCCTGGGTGTCTCCGCGGCCCAGTGCCCGGGGCTTCAGCCCTCCACGGTTCGGGGCTCTGGGGCGTGTCCCAGGCTGCGGCGCAGCTGCTTGTCATTGTGGATTCCCTCTCAGTGACTCACGGCACCATCCGAGACAAGGTGCGTGCCAGGCCTGAGCCCAGGACCCCGGCTGAAGGAGGGACTGTTGGTTTATCCTGCTTTTCATCATTGGCCAAGCTATCGTTCTGGCCTTTGGGCAGAAGTCAGTCAGCCTTCAGGAACAACTGAGAAAATTCTAACTCCTTCCTTATCCGTGTGCTGGCTCAACTCCGGACAGACGTGTGTGTTGGCCACGAACTGTTCCGTCTTATACAACACTGAACAGTGTGGCTCCTGGCCCTGACTGGTCTCTGGGAGGTGTCACCAGTCCCAGGGCCTGCCGGGGGCCCACCAGGTGCGTGGACTCATAGGTCACAGCGTGGGGGGGGGCGCTCAAGAGACATTCGGATGGACAGGCAACTAGGGGCTCGGGACACAGGGAGTGCCCGTCCATGCCTGTCCTCCCACCCCACCTCCTCGGGCCTAGGGCACACACGTATCCCCCACCCCCCAGGCACCAAGACACCCACCCCCATCACCCGGGCCAGGACCCACTCCTACACACCTCCCCTCCCCAGGTACCAGGACCCCCACACCTCCCCCCTCACCAGGCACCAGGACCCCCCACACCTCCCCCCTCACCAGGCACCAGGACCCCCACAACTCCCCCCTCACCAGGCACCAGAACCCCACACACCTCCCCCTCCCCAGGCACCAGGACCCCCCACACCTCCCCTCCCCAGGCACCAGGACCCCCCCACCAGGCTCTAGAACCCCCACATCTCCCCCCACCAGGCACCAGGACCCACATCCACCCCCCCCACCAGGTACAAGAGAACCTCCTTTGTCGGCTGCAGTTAGTGGGGGTCAGAGGTGGGATGTTATAATCAGAAAGGTCAGTCTTCAAAATCTGCCCCCCACCTCTGATGGGCCAGAGGGAGAGGAGACACCAGGGCCTGGGTCTGTGCTGCAGTTGTGGACTTGGGGGAAGCCTCCCCTGGGTTTGCCTCTGGTTCCGGCTCCTTCCCTCTCTCCGGCCTCAGAGAGGTGAGAGCCCGGGGGCAGGAGGGGGCTGGGGGGCCTGGGGGCAGGAGCTGAGTCTCACTGCCTCTGCCCCAGGCTTTGGGCTCTGGGGAGCACATGTGCACAGACACACATGCACACGAGCACGCGGCCGTGGCGGACACAGGGTGGGAGGCCCTGGGCAGCTGGGGGGCCACCGGGGAGATGGGACCCCGGCCCTGGGGCATTGGGCTTCCGCTGGGAACCTGCCATATCAATCCTGAAGCAAAGGCCCAGGAAGTGAGGGGCTTGGTTTCCTTGCAATCTTTCCCGTCCTCTCCTGGCAGCTTTCTAGAAGGGTCCTCACTAACAAGGAACGGAACAAACGGAGCTGGAGGACTGAGCCAAGAGCACAGGGACGTGATAAGCGAGAGCACGCGGCCAGGAGGGACAGATTGCAGGGCCCAGGGCTGCGGGGCGTGGGGCCAAGACTGGAATCAGGCACGTGGGGGGCCGGGCCCTCGGTCTGGGAGGCACTGCTGGTGGGACCAGCCAGCTCTTGGGACACTTCTGAAGACACTGGTCGTACTAAGAAACGAAATCCCATGGAGTAAATTTGAAGATTGGGTTGGTATCCGGGGCGATGCAGGGTCTGGCAGTGGGAGCTCCGAGTTTGCAAAACGGAGATATATATATATATATATATATATATATATATATATATATATATATTTTTTTTTTTTTTTTACAAGAAGGGGGCTGAGCAAGGAGCTAACATGAAAGTAAAGAGAGGGCGGCCCCAGGCTGCTTTCCCTCAGGGTGTGGACGGGGTCCTAGGTGGGTGACCACAGCTTCCTCGGCGGATGGCCAGGCTTGTGGGGCACACGAGCTCCTTGGCGCTGGCCAGGCTGCCCCCCACCCACTGCCGCAGGTCGTGTTTCCGGGAGAGGCTGGAAGGGCGCGCGGGTCAGGTATTCAAGTCTGGGGCGGGGGGACCTGGCTGAGGGGACACCTTCTGGGGCCTGTGGTTTCAACAGCAATCACAGCGGCCCCGTGGTCCCCGACACCGGCCCAAGCAAGCGGGCCACAGTGAGCGTTAGCGAGCAGGTGCAGCGGAAACGCTCCTCGAGCCCCTGGGGTAAAGGACCGCCTGGTCCCGGCCCTGTGGTCCCATGTGGTGGCCTATGGCCCGCTCAGGCCCCGTGGGCAGTCCCGCTGGCTGCGGACACCAGGGGGCAGAGGGCAGGTGGCCCGTGCTCACGCTCGAACCCCTCCAAGCCGCCGACCTGTGTCCCTGATGTCTGGAGCCCGCCAGCCGCCCGAGGAGCCCGCGGGGGTGAGCCCCTCACCCGTGGGGCTGGTGCTGGCACAGCCGAGCCCGATCGCGGGGGCACCCCGTGCTACCTGGAGAACCCCACCCCCCCACGCTGGGACGCGCCCTGGGAACCCTGAAAAGACCATTAGCTGCTACTTCTGTAAACCACAGTACAAATGAATAAAAAATAGGATGGGGGAAGACACATAAAACGCATACCTACGTGTTTTATAAAAATAAAAAGAGAAAAAAATAAAATAAAAAGAGAATCTGCAATACGTAATTGCTGTGGCAAAAGACCCACAGCCAGAATCATGGAATCTACCCCTCGGTACCCAGGCCCAAATGGTCTAAGTGGGCAGAGGACCTGAAGAGGCAAATCGCAAGAGGACGAGCAGGTGCTCCGCGCCGCGGGTCATCAGATCACTGCAAAGTGAGAGCTCCCAAGACACCAAGGCAGCCCCCCCTCCCCGGGAAAGGCGAGAGCAGGTGTCAGGGAGGCGATGGAGACGCTGGGACCCCCACCCTCAGCAGCTGCTCGGTGGGCACGTCAGACCACACATCACTTTGGAAAGGAGTTGGTGGTTTCTTTACAAGTTGAACACAAACGAGGGCGCCCGGGTGGCTCAGCCGTTGAGCCTCTGCCTTTGGCTCAGGTCCTGGGGTCCTGGGATCGAGCCCCGCGTCAGGCTCCTCCCTCTGCCTCTGCTGCCCCTGCTGGTGCTCTCTCACTCTCGCTCTCTCAAATAAATGAATAAAATCTTAAAACAAAAAATGAATTAAACATACACGGCGTGTATGACCCGGCCATTCCACCTCTGGCTGTTGGCTCAACAGAAATGAAAACGTGTCCACATGAAAACCCACAAGTGTTCAGAGCAGCTTTGTCGGTACTAGCCCAACCCAGAAGCAACCAAAATGCCTATCGACATGGGAATATGGGTGAAGGCGCTGCGTCCTCCGGTGGGGTGCAGGGGGGGACACCAGGGGCAAAGAAGCCACACTGCAGCCGCGCGGCTCCTGCAAGCGTCCCGCTGGGCAGAAGGAGCCGGGATCATTCCGTTTACCTAAAACTCTTGGAAGGACAGAAGGCAGATCGGTGGTCACCCAGGGAGCAGAAGGTGGGACACAGGGAGGATTTGGGGGTGACCGAATCGCCCTGCACCACAGTCTGCTAAACAACAATACACGTCCTGGGTAAAAATAAAGAGAGCGAGAACAAAGAAAGAAGCAAGAAGCGAGGGACAGAGCGTTGCACCCGTAAACAGGATGGTGACAGGGTGTCATCTGAGTATAGATCTGTAGGAAGTGGGGGCAGGAGGAGAGCACAGGTGCCAAGGCCCTGGGGCAGGACCGTGCCTGTGGTGTTCCCAACCACAGCTGGGAGCACAGCTGGGAGCCCCGTGGCTGCAGCTCACGGAGGGTGGGGTGGGTGGACAGAGGGATGACATCATTTCCTCTGAGTGAAATGAGGAGCCAGCACACCTGGACATATTTCAGAGACAGAGTAAAACCGACAGGATCTGCCCACAGCTTGAAGGCAGACAATGAAAGAGAGGAGCCAAGGAGGCCTCCACATTTTTGTGTGTTTTTTTTTTTAAGTTTTATTTATTCACGAGACGCACAGAGAGAGGCAGAGACACAGGAGGAGGGAGAAGCAGGCTCCATGCGGGGAGCCCGATGTGGGACTCGATCCCAGGACCCCGGGGTCACAACCTGATCCGAAGGCACTTTTAACTGCTGAGCCCCCCATCTGTCCCCATTTTTGTGTTGTTTTTAAATCCTGCTGACGGAGGTACGTGTGATTACACGCGGTAAAATTCACCATTTTCAGCGCGACGAGCCCACGAGTTCTGGTGGACTCACCTCCACGGCCGTGCTTGGGCCACGAGCTCCCGCCGCGCTCTAGCCCCCGGTGTGGTTTCCACAGCGCTGTCTACACGGCCTGCTCCGGGCAGCGGCTATGCCCCTGCTGCCCAGAGTCTGCCCATCGGTGCCTTACGGTTTGTTTTCCCGACGGGCATTTGGGTTTCTGGCGTTTGCCGATTCTGTATAAAGCTGCTACGGACACGTGCGTGCCGGTTCGTCTATGTTTTCTTTCCTCTTGGGTACATTTTAGGGGGCGGATGGCCATGAGTTCAGCCTCCGATTTGAGCGGAGGCCGCGTGTTCTCCAGCGCCCCGAGGCCTCCGCGCACTTGCTGTTGTCCCTACTTGGAGCTTTTCAAACTGCGCAGTTGGAAGGATGGACCCCTGCCTTTTGCTGGGATGGGAAATTCTGACAGTGATGCATGTTTCGGAGGGATCATTAGGACGCATTTGGGGTCTTGTTACTGTCTTGTTAATAAGGCTCGATCTCTCTCAAATAAATAAAATCTTTAAAAAAATCGTAAAAAAAAATGTGATGTGATTGACAAAATCTATTACCGTTTTCATAACAAAATGTTTTCTCTAAAAAAGCTGGGTTTGAAACCAGTGTACCAGGAGTGGATTTAGCTGCAAGTAAAAGAAGATCCAACCAACAGCAGCTCAGAAGCCCACGGAAGCGTGGATGGAGGCAGCTGGCAGGGAAGGGGTGGTGGGCCCACCACATCCTCACACCCACAGCTTCTGCAGTTCACTCATTTAGCCCAGCAACTTGTCACTTCATGGTGAGAAGGTGGCTGCTGATGTTTAAGCATCATGTCTACATCCAAGACTGGGAGGAGGAAGAGGAAGGGAAGGATGCCAGCTAAATATGTCCCTTTTCTCAGGAAAAAGCAGTCTTCCCGAGAAACCACCAACAGACAACTGCTTTCCTCTCCTTGGCCAACACTCGGCCCCACAGGCTCCTGGGACTTGGCTGGAGACTGGAAGGGAGTTTCACTTTTCCAGTCTCTAAGGTGGGGGAAGCCAGGCAGGGGCGTGGACACCCGAGGGAGCGCAGGCAGCCACCACTCGCACAGCCACTGGCCACCGCAGGAGGGCTGGGCTGTGTGTGCGTGGGGACTCATGCCTGGATGCAGATGCAGGGCCCCCGGTGGGTGGGGGGGTCCTTGAGGGTTAAAGGTCCGAGGAGGGAGCAGGTGGAGGAGCTGGTGGGCCTCGCAGCCTGCAGCTGAGGCAGCTCCCACCAGAATGACATTTGTCACTGTGGCCAGACGGTCCCCACCCCACCCCGACCTTGGGGAGGTCAGGAGAGCTCCGCCAAGGGCTGGTCCAGGTGGGAGGGTGCAGCTGGGGGATGCACCTTGCCGCGGGGCCCCAGGACGTCCCCGGGGGGCACAGCCTGCGGGTCTCAGGGCTCTCTGGCCCTCAGAGGCAGGTGGTGCCGGTGGAGCTGTGGGTCCCCCTGCCTGGAGTGGTCCAGATTTGGGGTGATTTCTGGGGCCCAGCTCCAACTGCCTGCTAAGGGGCTTCTCTGTCCCATGGCCAGGCTGCCTGCGTTTGCACCTCCCGCACCCCCAGCCCCTGATTAGGGAGGGACATTGCACAGGCGCTGGGGCGGGGTCCGCGCTGCTTTCCCACTCCAGCGTCCAGCCTGCCTTCGGGCTCCTGGAGAAGGGTGCGCTGAGGGGGGGCGTCCTGGAGGAGGGTGCGCTGTGTGTGGGGATGTGTGCTTCCTGGAGGAGATGCTCCCTGGAGGAGGGTGCCCCGGGTGGGGGTGGGGGTGGGGTGCTGGAGGCTGACTGCAGGGCTGAGAGAACCCGTCCTGCCCTCCCCGAGTGTCCTGCCGCTTGTGGGGCGATTTCTGGCCCCGCAGCGGACGGCCGGCCGACGTTTGTAGGATAGTGCTCCCTCAGGGGCCTCCGTGGGGATGATGTGGGAGGGGGATCCTCCGCTTCCTGCCGGGAAGAAACAGAAGAGAGGAGGGGGAGGAGGAGGGGTGAAGGGAAGAAGCAGGGGCAGAACCCGGGCTGAGCCTGGAGGGCAGAGGGAGGAGGCGGGTCGGGTCGGGTCGGGTCGGGCCGGGGCGGGGTCGGGGTCGGGGGCGGGGGCGGGGCCTGCCCTGGGTCGGGGCGGGGCCGGGGCTGGTGCCCCGCGAGCCCGAGGCCAGTTTGCTGTTTGTGTTTTGGTAAAACCGCCCCGGGCCTGCGGGCTGATGCGGCCGGAACACGAGGGCGTGCGAGCCTCGCGAGCGGACCTCCCGGACGTGGGGCACCGAGGGGCGTGGCGGCCCCGGGCCCGTCCCTCCTGCCTTCTCGGAAACTCACTACACGGACAATTTCTCCTGGACATTTGCAAGCGGCGCTTGGCGTGACCGCCCGGCGGCTTCGCGGACTTTCCTTCAGAGCCAGGCTCTCCCGGGAGCCTCCCGCAGCTCCGCGGACCCCTGCGACGACCACAGCCGCCCTCTGCGCCCCAGCCCGCCGCGTGCAGGGAGCCCGAGCGGGCTGGGAGGGGGCCCAGACGTGGGGGGGGCTGGGAGGGGGCTCAGACATAGTGGGGCTGGGAGGGGGCCCAGACGTGGGGGGGCTAGGAGGGGGCCCAGACGTGGAGGGGCTGGGATATATAGGGGGTTGTGTGGAGCAGGTCCGCAGGGGGGGCAGGGCAGTCCTGGGGAGGGGGCTGTTAGCTGGCAGGGCTCCCACATGCTGTGGACGCAGGCCAGGTGACTCCATCCCCACGTGCGGCGTCGCCCGTCCTTGGCAGGACAGGACGACTCCGAGTCAGCAGGGAGCCTGAGTCACATCCCAGAGCAGAGGCCCCGGCTGCCCCAGGCCCAATCAGGACACTTGCTTCCGAGGGGGGGCGGAGGGAGGGGGCGCCGCGCTCTCGTGGGGGCGGGTTTCTCCTAGCTAGCCCGGTTCTGGGGCCTGGACCCGTCCTGCAGCCCGCCCCGCACCCCCCGCACCCCCTCCCCGCCCCCGCCCCGGCAAGGCCGGGTCTCCCAGGCGGCTGCACCTGCCGCCTCCTCTAGGTGGCCTCCCGGTGGGGGTGGCCTAGGAAGGAAGTGCCAGGGCCAGGGCGGAATGCTGAACCGCAGGTGCACAGGACACCTCGCAGGCGGGGCCACCAGACAAACTCATACCCACTCGCCCCCGTTTTAACCCCAGGTGTGCCCCGGAGTCTCAGTGTCCCTAACCTGGAGAAACAGGAAGGGGGGAATAAATAATTTATTGAAATTGGAGGAATAAATAAGATATGCAGGCGGGGGTACAAATAACAGTAAAAATCATTAGCACGTATACACACACACACACACACACACACACACACACACAGGCGCTCCCGCAGGCGGGATGGGGGCCGGGACCTCGCAGCAGAGGCGGAGGCGGCGGCACACGGGCGCCCCCCGGAGGCAGGAGGCGCACGTCCGGCGGCGGGAGGGCCGCCAGTCTCCCCAGGTCCCTAGGGCGCGGCGCCCCCAGCGGACCCCCTGCCCTGCGAGTGCCCGCGGAGCTGCACCCCCTGTGCGACCCTCATCACCCAGGAGCGGTGGGCCGCCAGGCTGATGTAGACGCCGGGCCGGTCGCGCTCTGCACAGCCCTCACCCCAGCTGATGATGCCGGCCAGCAGCCAGGTGCCCTCTACCTGGCACATGAGAGGGCCCCCGGAGTCACCCTGCGGGGAGGAGGGGAGGTCAGGGGCCCACGTGGGCCAGGGCTGGACAGTGCCTGGACGACAGGGCAGGTGGCAGGCGGCTCCCTGGGGGGCAGGCGGGCGGGTGCTTTTCTCTCGTGGAGGGAGGTGCTGGAATTCCAGCAGGCCCCGGGGGCCTGGGCCGGACAGGCCTTGGGGGTACCCCCTGGTGAGGAGCTCTCCGTGGGGGACCTCCTCGCTCACAGCCCCTGGCCCAGCGCCCATGGGCAGCAGATAGGAATTGTGAGCAGGACCTACAGCGTCCAAGCCCAGGAACTGACCTTACACCCGCCTGCCGTCCGCCACCGCAGTGCTGGAGCTGGTGCTGGGGACCAGGACGAGGAGCCCCCTCAAGAGAAGGCCCAGAGAGGGGATCTGGTACACCCAGGATGCCCAGCGGACATTTGGTGTGTGGCCCAACGGATGGATGGCCAAGCCACGTGGAGGCATCTAGGGGGGCTTGCAGGTCCCAGCTGATTTGGGGGGGTGGGCAGCGGTGGAGCTCAGGGGGACGAAGGTGGGAAGAAGGTGGGGTGCTCACCAGACAGGCATCTCGCTGCCCCTCCAGGTAGCCAGCGCACAGCATGTCCTTGGTGATGGCTTCCTGGCCGGCTCCTCGCCAGTACAGGCGGCTGCAGATTTCCGAGTCAATGATGGGGACCTCCAGCTTCTGCAGGGTCTGGGGATGGGCCAGGGGCACTGGGGGTAGGAGCAGAGGGTCGGACTTGGGATGCCCTCTCCTTATTGTCCTCATGGACCCATCCGCTCCCCGCAGGGGCAGTTCCCAAAGGCGGAGGGACCTCTGTCTGGCTCTCCTAGACCGGTGGAAACCCCCCAAATTCCAAGACTCCACCTCCGGACCTTCTGAATCCAGACAGGAGCGTGCGCCCCAAGACCCCGAACCTTTAATGAGATTTCTGAGGCCTACAAAATGGTTCGAACCACTGGGCCCGGCTTGTCCTGCCTCAGGGACCACTTTGTCCCACATGGGCCTGGAACAGGGCTCAGTTGATCACCCGCGTTGGCGTGACCAGGGCTAAGGAGGCCCCGCACCAGGCAGGTGGCAGCCCCTGGGGCTGGTCGGTGCACCCTCCCCAGTCTGCAATTCCAGTTCTTGAAGGAGCCCCGTGGGATGACTATGGGGAGGCTGCCTGTACCCTCGGACTCAGTGGGACCCCAGGTACCTGGTGTCATTTCTCTTCATTCTTTTGGACAATCTGGTTCAAGTCCTATTTTTCTTATCCTTTTCCTTCTTAGCACGGCCCCTTATCAACCTGCTCTGCTGCCCTGCCTCTTACTTTATCTGACATGTGTCTCTAGATGGTGTTTTCCAAACCTCCAGACTTGATCTGACAATTGTATTTTCCAGTTATGGAGACTTGGTTCCTTCTGGAAATTTCGCCTACAATCACGGCACGCTGCCACCAGCAGGTGCCTGTTCCCACTTGGGAGTCCCAAGGCTGTCTTCCTGTTCCGAGTCGGCCTGGCCCCACAGGTGCTCCCTACATCACTGAACAGCGGGTTGGTCTGGCCGCGGCTCCCCAGACCGTCACCACGGACCCCTCTTGAGTAGGAAGGGCCTACGGCTGTGCGGCGGGGCTCGGTGACCTCACGCCTCTGCGCTGCGGCTCATTTTCCTTTTGTCTCTGTCATCAAAGACAGCCCTTTCCCTTGTGGCAGGCCTCTGGCTGCTACCCTTGGCTGCTCACCGTGTCCGTGTCCCTGGGAGTCGGCCACCCTCCGTCCCCAGCCACCCCCGGGCACCCGGGAAGGGAGAGGCTATACCCCCATCGCGGATGCTCCCCCAGCCCGCAATCCAGCAGCTCGTGTTCGGAAGGAGGTGGACGGAGGAGTCAGGCAGGCAGATGGGCAGGATTCGCTCAGAGAAGCGGACGGAGTGCTCCAGGCGCACTAGGGCGATGTCGGCGCGGGAGCCCTCTCTCCAGGAGTACACAGGGTGGGACAGCACCCAGGCGATCCCCACCTCCTGGGACCTGGGGCCAGGGTTCCCCAACTGCCAGGCCCCCAGCAGCACAGAGTACTCAGATGGTTTGTTCAGATTGCTGGCAGGAAGAGGAAGGGGGTCAGCCAGGACCTGGGCCGGAGGGGGCGGGGGGGGGGGGTCTGGGTCAGGCCGAGCATACCCCTTGAAGCAGTGGGCAGCTGTGACTACCCAGCGGCTGCTGAGTAGGGAGCCCGCACAGTGGTGGGTGTCGTTCTTCTGGATGCTCACGACCCAGGGCCACTGGGCGTCGGTGCTGTCCTCGCCACCTACAATCCGGTTCAGCTGCTGGGGCTTCCCGCAGGCTGGGGGTGCTGGCGGAGGAGGGGCCCATTTCCGTCACCCGGGGCTCTTCCGTGTCTTTCTGGCCTCCAGCCTCTGCCCTCCCCCGCTGCCTTCCCGAGCCCTCCGCCCCCTGCTGCCCTGCCCCGGGCCCTGCTCTGCCCTGCAGGTCTCCGCAGCTGCCTGCTTGGTGCCCTTGTGACCTGCTCCCCTGACTGAGGACACAGGCGCCCCCTCCCACCACGCAGGACCCCACTCACCGGCGATCTCCGCAGCACGGAGGGCGGCTGGGGGCCGAGAGAAAGAAGGGTCAGGCGGTGGAGGGGAGCCCCCCCCCCCGGGCCCGGGACAGGTCCCCAGGTCCAGGGTGGGGCATTTCCTGGAGCCCAGGCTGGGCGATGGAAACGTCAGGCTGGAAGCTGCGGCCTCCCCTCCCGCCAGCTTCCTGTCCAACCTGTGCCCGCGCTCCGTGCCACTTGCCTGCTGGAGGAGGAACTGGCTCCTGGGTGCCTGGCACGGAGGGCAGGGGCGGGGAGCCCACCCCGACCCTCTGGAGTGCTCCCCCCAGACCTGAGGCCGTGGCCCGGGAGACCCTCTTAACCCCACGCCCAAGGCCTGGAAGCCTGCGGACCCAAGAGCTGGGAGGGACAAGGACAAGGTCAGGCCTCTGCCCAGAGTCGTCCCCTGCTGGCAGCCACTGGACATGGCAGAGAGGAGTGAGCCAGCGCAGAAGGGGAGGGGACAGGGCCGGAGGGGACAGGGCTGAGGGCCGGGGGGCAGGCAGGTACGGGAGGCCAAGGGAAGGCGCTGGGTATGGACAGGGATGGGCCGCGGGTCGTCAGGACTCACCTGCAGAAGCCAGAAGCAGCAAGGGGGTGACGATCCTGAGACAGCCCCCACCTGGGGCTGGGGGGACTCTGGAAACCACCATGGCCAGCGGGGGCGCAGGCACAGCTGGGAGAGCAGGCCTGCCCGAGAGGGAGTGTGCAGAGTTCCCTGGGTCCCCCAGGTTTTATCCTGGAGGTGGAATGCCGTTGGACCAGTCCCCCAAGTGAGTGAGTGGCTCAGTCCCTGCCACCCGGGGCTGTAGGTCACAGGAGGGGTGGGACTGCGGGAGGAAGTGAGCCGCTAAGGGGACTGAGGGCTCCAGCCAGGACCCCCACCTCTGCCCTGGAGCAGTGGACTCAGGGCTAAACCGGGGGCCCAGGTCCCATCCCCTGGTGGAGCAGGACCGGGACTCAACTGGAAAGGTCCCAGTTTAGGGGGGCAGGGGAAGGCCCAGGCCTGGGTCTGCCCCAGCTGAAGGCCAGGGTCTGGGGTCTGCGTGTGGACCCAGGGCCTTGGGGGCACAGGGGCTGCCCAGAGGCTCAGTAACGGCTCCCTCATCCGGGGGCCACCGTGACTCAGCCTGGACACCTGACCAAGCCCCGGGCTCTGGGATCCCGTTAACCCACTTCCCAGAAAGCTGTGAATCAGGCCCCCAGCGGCGCCTGTCCTGTGGGTCCTGTCACTTGGTGAACAACTCACCCCTCACCTGCACTGCGGGGAAGCCCAGGCGGGGCCAGCCAGGTGCCCAGGTGGCCACTGACGTGGCTGCCTGGGAAGGGCTGGGCCCCCCCCCTTCCCAGCCCCCCCTACCCCTCCAACCCCCCCCCCCCCGCCCCTGCCCACCAGAGGGTCAGAGGGCAGTGGGGCTCCGCTGCAGCAGGGAGCCGGGGGGGGGGGGCGGTGTGGGCGCGCGCGGGATGAGACCTTGTGACCCGGGGTCCCCACGAGTTATTCCCTGACTCAGACCCCTGCTCTCATGACGCCCCTACCCCCCTGCAGGAGGGCAGGCTAATTCTTCTCCAGACCCAACCCTACAGACCGGACTCTACCGATCCTACTGGGGGTATATGGTTTATCTCTGTGCTTTTGTTCATTTGAGCAACAAACCTCCTGCTGGGAAGGGGCCAGAAACCAACGGAGCAACTTGCAGTGTCCCTTGTGCCTGCATCTGGACATCCCAGCCTCAGGCTCCCTCCTGTTCCCATTATGCTGCTGAGGAAAGGGGTCAGGGCTGAGGGGTGGAGCTGGAAAGGACCTGGGGGAGGGGTGGAGCTGGCGGGGGTCTGGGGGGAGGGGCAGAGCCTGGATTTGAACCCCAATCTGGAGGCAGGTGACTGGATGGGACTCAGTAGACCCTGAGGGATCTGGGTCCAGGGGTGGATGGTTTTCGCTCAAGGTCCCAGGTGTCGGGGGGCTGGGGGCCTCAGGGGCCCAAGGAGGCACCTGACTCTGGCCTAGAAAAGCAGGACGTGGACACAGAGGCCCAGAGGGCAAGTGGAGGGGGCGCTGCAGAGGCTGGAGCAAGGGGGCAGGAGAGAGGGGGCATGGGGCTGGGGGCCTCCAGGCAGACCCTCAGGGCACCCCATTAGGCAGCTCCCCAGCGTGGCCAACATGCTCTGCACACAGCCTGTTTGGGGGCCTGGCTCCGGGCTGCAGGGTCTGCAGGCAGGCGGCAGGAGTCTACAGAGCCACCTTCCCGAGACTGGGAGGCTGGGAGGCTGGGAGGCTGGGAGGCTGAGAAGCTGGGAGCCTGAGAGGCTGGGAGGCTGGGAGGCTGGGAGGCTGGGAGGCTGGGAGCCTGAGAAGCTGGGAGCCTGAGAGGCTAGGGGGCTGGGAGGCTGGGAGGCTGGGAGCCTGGGAGCCTGGAAGGCTGGGAGGCAGGAAGGCTGGGAGGCGGGGAGGTTGGCCTGGGAGGCTGGGATGCTGGTACAGGGAGGACTGCTGGTGCGTTTTACTGGCCCCCGCATCAGTCGGAAGGGCAGGGGACAATGCGGGGTTAAGCCGCAGCCAGAACCAGGCCTTGGCATCAGGCCTTGAGGGTGAGCCCCCATCACACCCCAAGACAAGCCAATGTGAGGGTACGGGAGCCCTGAACACCTCCCACTGGCGCCATTCCCCTGCCGGGGAGCCCACCCTCCAGGCCTAGGTGAGGGCTGGCTTCCGTGGGTGCTCCCCCCACCGCTCGGGATCCTGGGGCACCTCTGGGCTCCACGGCTCGCCTCGGGCGCCCCCAACCCACTCCCTTCCTGCAGCTAAGGTGGTTGGTGGCTCCAGCTCACTCGATAAGCTTTTGTTGGGCAACTGCTGTATGGCAGGCCGTGCACCGGGCGCCGGGCCAGGGGGAGGGTAGCACAGAGGTCCCATCCTGGGGTGGCACACGTCTCCCAGGGGCTGGGAGGCAGGTGGGTGATGGTGGTGACGCGTCATGGGAGGAGGGCGCATGGGGAAGCCTGGGAGGAGGGCACAGACCCTGGGGGAGGGTGCTGCGAGCTGCGGCCCCCCACGGGGAGGGACAGTGTAGGGAGCCGGGAGGCTGGGCATGTAGGTGGGTACCCAGCGCCTTGGGGTCAGCGGGCTCTGCTGAATGGGCAAGTCCACCAGGCGGAGCCTAGAGGCTGCGAGGAGCGGCCCCGACTGCCGTGGCCCGGGGTCACTGCCCGGATGCCCCGAGGGGCGGGCATGTGTGTGGAGACGTCGCCGTCCCCAAGATGGGGTGGCCCGGCAGGCGGCCGCAAGGGGCAGGACCTGGCAGGTGCCAAGAAGTCCTTCAGCCAGTGAAGACGGTGGCGCGGGTCCTCGGCTCCCAGAGCGGGGACCCCGCAGATTCAGCATCTGTCAACAGCAGATTGCGGGGCGACGGCAGCTGGCGGCCTGGGCGCCGCACGGAAGGACGGACGGACGGACGGCTGCCCACCTGGTCACCCCCGTGGCCGCGTGGCCCTGGCGCCGTCTCAGGACCTCCGTGACTGCAGCGAGGTGTGCGGGCTGCTGGGGCTGCCGGCCGAGCAGTGGCTCCCAGGGCCGCGCCACTCGGGGTGGGGACACGCAGGGCGGTCCGCTCCGTCCACCCAACTATGAAGCGCCACCGTGCGCGAGTGACTGGGTGGCCCAGGGCGTGGCCGCCGTGCAAGCCGCCTGGAGCAGCTGGCCGTGCAAAGGGGAGCACCAGGCGAGGGAGCCTGAGGACACTGCGGCCGTGCGCAGTTGCAGCCCAGGAGGGCCCAAGTTGCTGGAGTCACCAAGCCACGGGGGCGGGACGGAGGCAGGACCCAAGGGCGGGCGCGGGGCCCGTCCCGGGGAGCCGAGGGCGCAGTGTGCACACCAGCGGCGCTTAACATGGTAAATTGTGTCTGTTTTACTGCAACAGAAACAATGGGGAGAAAAACCAGACGCGCCCCCTCGTGACTGTGAAGCTCGGACGCTCCGGGGCAGGTGGGCAGAGCGTCTTCCTCCAGGCCGGGCCTCAGTTTACCCAGCTGTGAGGAGGGCTGGTCCCCGCCTGCGTGTCCTGGGCTGGAGCTGCCCACCAACTGAGCAACACGGGGCTGCCCCATCAGTGGGCAACATCCTGCGGGGGCCAATGGTCCCGGCAGGTGGCCTTGGGGACACGGTCCGTGGCTCTCGCCGGCAGGGATGACCTCCCCTGGTGGACCCACGCTCCTGGGAACCCACCTGTCACCCGGGGCCTCCCGCCGCTTGGAGACCAGAGTCCATGCAGCCCCAGCCCCGTCCCAGGTCCCGCTCAAGGCCCCCACCCCGCACGGGCCGCACCCCCGGCCTCGGTTCTGCCCCGACCGGCCGCAGAGCTCTGCGCCGCCCCCTTCCACGCGGCGCGGCGCCCGGGTGCTCGGGGCTCCCCCAACCCCTTCCCCATCTTCCGGCTCTCCAGCCCCGCTCCCCCCCATGCCTAAATTTCTGGGGAACAAAGATTTCCTGATCTTACTGCCGGTCCTTGTGACACCCGCGTAAGATGGGGGCTGAGCACCCCCAATGCTCGGCCTTCCTTTGTCTGGTCTTGGGGTTCCCAGTCCCGGTTGTCTAAGTGGCAACCCCAGTTGCCTCTTAGAATGTGGGACTTCCAGGGTCCAGGTATTAATTATGTGACTCTTGGGGGCACCTGGGGGGCTCAGCAGTTGAGCATCTGCCTTGGCAAAGGTCGTGATCCCGGGGTCCTGGGATCGAGTCTCACTTGGGCTCCCTGCAGGGAGCCTGCTTCTCCGTCTGCCTGTGTCTCTGCCTCTGTCTCTGTCTCTCATGAATAAATACATAAAATCGCTTGTCCACAACCAGGAGCGGGGAGCCCTAGGCCGGACAGGGCCGGGCCCAGAGGAGCCAGCGGGGAACAAGGGCAGAGGGCAACGGGCAAGCTGGCCGTCCCAACTCGCTGGGGACCCAGCGCCGGCTTGGTGACATGCCGCTGACTCACAGACCCAGGAGAGAGGGAAGGACCTAAGTCTTGAGGTCAGAAGTCAGCCAAGGGCTCATGGCAGGGAAGTGAACGTCGCACGGGAGCAGCCTGCCTGCAGGCAGGTGCACAACGAGGGCCCTGGTCCAGCGCCCGCGGGGAGCCCTCAGAGCTGGGAGCTGCAGGCCCCCGCCTTCCTTCAGGGCGCCCTCCTGAGACGTGACCTAGCCCCCCCGGTGACCTGTGTAGTCATGCCTGCGAGGGGGAGCTGGTCCTCTGCAGGGTGGAGAGCCACCTCCAACCACGTTCCTCCTCCCCCTCACCCCTGCAGGGCACCGGGTCACTGCTGGTTGCTGCTCACGGATGGCTTCTGGGGAAGTCAGCGGGGTTTCTCCAGCTGAGACGGACGGTTCTGGGGCACCCGTCCGTTGTGGAGTCGGGGGAGGCGCCCACTTCCACGATCACAGCCCATCTGGGTGCTGAGAACTTGGATGCCAGACGGGCATCTTCAACTAGGGGACCTTGACATCCCCTCGAACTCTGACACCTCCATCTCAGAAAATGGCATTTCCATCTACCCAAGTGCTCCAGGCCTAAGGCGAGTCACCCCTGACTCATCGGGTCTCCTCACCCATACCCAACTGCAAAGGAAACACTTCTTTCTCCGTGTACAAAATACTTTGACGCCACACGTATGGGATTTTGCTCACCGAGCAGTTCTCCAATTTTCTGTGGACGCCAACAGGACTTGGCACACACCCCACAGGTTGAAGGCTCAGCCTCATAGGATCCCCCCCACCAACTTCAGGTGCCAATCCCAGAGAGTGGGTCCTCAGGTCACCCAGACTTCTGACTTGGCTACAAGTCTGGGGTTCCTAGGACCCCCTCCTCAGGTTCAATTATTTGTTAGAATAGAATGGCTCACGGAACTCAAGGCACGCTGATGTTTATCAATTTATTTTATAATAAAGGGTACAGGTGAAGAGCTGGATGAAGGGGCATATGGGCAAGGTCAGGGAGGACCCGAACGCAGGAGCTATCGTGTCGCAGAGTTGGGATGTGCCGTGTTCCCAGCACCAATCTGGAAGCTCCCTGAACCCCATACTTCAGGGATTTCCATGGAGGCCTCATCCTGTGGGCGTGATGATGATGAATTCCAGCCCCTTCCCGTCCCCTGGAGGCTTGGTCTTGCTGGTGACCGCTGGTGACCGGCCTCTGTTCTGGAGCTGTCCTAGAGTTGCCTCTTCAAACAAGACACCCCTGCCCCCCGGGCAATTCCAGGGGATTTAGAAGCTGAGTCAGGCAGGGGGTAGCAGGAGTCCTGACACCGAGCTTTGGATCACAGATCAGAGGCATCCACGTCAAAGACGTCCTTCTGTAATAAACATAACCGCCAGCTGCTCGACAAGCTACTAGTTAACAACTGGACAAGGGGCCAGGCTGATCCCTTGCCAAAAGCCCTGGCTGAGCTAGAGACCTGGACCCTCCAAGGACCCTACTCCCCCCTTCCCGTGCCCTAATTCCCGCTGCTTAAACTCACCAGTAAAGAGTGAGGCTAGGAGAGGCCAGCCTTCCCTGGACCCTAATAGAGGCAGAGCCAAGGCCGGCACTCCTCCCGCCTCCTTGCGACCTCACTGGGTGGCCCTTGGGCGTACTGTGTCCCCTACAGCACTTGTAATAAAATTGGGGTTTTTTGTTTTTGCAGTTTGCTGATGGCTGTTGCTGGGGTGCATCTTGCCATCAGTCACAGGAACCACAAGGGCCTGAGCAGCCACGGGTCTGTGGGGCCTGCCACTGGGGCGCAGGCAAGTGGCCCGGGCACCCCCCCCACCCGCCCGCAGTACTGGCAACAGGATCCTTCAGCAGGGCGCGGGGGCTCCAGCCACGAGCGGGGCCTCCAAGTCCTTCTCCTGGGCTCTCAGCTCATCAGCTGTGCCGGGACCGGCCAAAGGCAACCAGGGGGGTTCGACCAAGTTCCATCAGGGCGCTTCCTCCTGTGACACTGTAGGGGGGGGGGCGGGGCAGTGTGCTTGGAAGGGGCTCGACTCCTCTCAGGCCCCACATTCCCTGCCACCCCTTCCTGGCTCGGCTGCTCCAGGGTCCAAGCACAGGAGGATGCGTGGCCCCCCCCAACCCCCCACCCCTGTTCTCGAAGCCCTCTGCCCTCCGGGACTTCCGCACCCGCTCCTCCACCTGGAAGGCCCTAACCCCATCTTCATAGGCGGCACCTTTTACGGCTTCCCGTCCGTGACTCTTCTACTCAGCACCGTGGGCACAAGTACAGATGTGCTCTGGGCAAACACGGTAACAAAAGGTCCCTGGTGGCAGCGCTGGTGTCCCCAGAGATGATCGGATCCCATGGGGTGTGTGCCTTTCTGTGTGATTAGGCTATTTACAGTCTGTAGGGACAAAACTAAATTGGCAGAAAAATGACAGTAATGCAAATAAATTTTTTTTTTTTAAGATTTGTATTTATTTATTTATGAGAGAGAGAGAGGCAGAGACACAGGCTGAGGGAGAAGCAGGCTGGGAGCCCGATGTGGGACTCGATCCCAGGACCCTGGGGTCACGTCCTGGGCTGAAGGCAGATGCTCAACCACTGAGCCACCCAGGTGTCCCCCAATGCAAATATTTCTTGTCTCTAGAAAAATAAGTTACGTCCCACCAATGCAACCAGTTGTTCCCGGTGTCTTGACAGCTCTGCCGGTTTCCATCAGTTGACAAATTCATTCCAGCAATCCTTGCCTGAGTATAAATGTGTGGTGCTTTGCACTCTCTTTTGAACAGGTTGTATGGGGGCACCTGAGTGGCTCAGCGGTTGACCGTCTGCCTTCGGTTCAGGGCATGATCCCGGGATCTAGTTCCGCCTCCGGCTCCTTGCAGGGTGCCTGCTTCTCCCTCTGCCTGTGTTTCTCATGAATAAATAAATAAAATCTTAAAAAAAAAAAAAGAACAGGTTATATGTAAAATCTTACTGGGTCCCTCCTTAACTGATAAATAAAATCTGAGATGACCTCAGAAAAGTGATTTTACCTTTTGGTGAAAAAACTGTCAGCTTATACATTTATTAAAGTTACTGTATGTTGGGCAGCCCTGGTGGCGCAGCGGTTTAGCGCCGCCTTCAACCCAAGGCATGATCCTGGAGACCCGGGATCGAGTCCCATGTTGGGCTCCCTGCGTGGGGCCTGCTTTTCCCTCTGCCTGTGTCTCTGCCTGCCTGCCTCTCTCTCTCAATAAATTAACAAATAAATAAATATCAAAAAAGTTATTGTATGTTTATCAACTAGATTGAAGGATAGTTCCACCAGGCCAGGAGCTTCTCTCATTTGTTGGGAAAAACCCCAAGACTTTTTGAGACATGCAACGGTGACGGCCATACTTCCGGCGGAGAGCGGTGCTCAGAGAGCAGGTCCTCCGAAGGCATTGATTCTAGGAGGGTCTCTGTACGATGGCCTTCAACTAGGCTGTTTTACCTCGTCTGCCCCCTCCATCTGTGAAAAAGAGGATTCTGAACATTAGTTTTCTTGCTCTGTAGCATACTGACCAGTTTTGCATCCAATTAGCACACTCCTGACTTCCTATAGATGTCTTTTCTTCGGATTCCCCTTTATTTTTTTCTTTTTTTAAAGATTTTATTTATTTATTCATGAGAGACAGAGAGAGAGAGAGAGAGAGAGAGAGAGGCAGAGACACAGGCAGAGGGAGAAGCAGGCTCCATGCAGGGAGCCCGACGCGGGACTTGATCCCGGGTCCCCAGGATCAGGCTCCGGGCTGAAGGCAGCGCTAAACCGCTGAGCCACCCGGGCTGCCCTTCAGATTCTTCTTTAAACCACTTTTGACAAACTCTTGGTTTCCTCATTCATTAATGAGTTAAAATGTTGACACATCCCCATTTTATATTTATTTGGAAGTCATGCCTTTACCTTTTTGAAAATTACATTTTAAAAAAATTTTTTAAAAAAAGAATAATTAAAAAAATAATCTCTCTACCCAGTGTGAGGCTTGAACCCACAGCCCTGAGATCAATAGTTGGATGCTCTATGGACTGAGCCAGCCAAGGACCCCTTGAAAATTATATTTTTAAGATCTTACTAGTATACCTCTCAGTGCCTGGCACGTAATGGCAATTTTACAGAATCAACTGATTAAAGAAACAGTTTACAAATTTGTATTTAATAAAGTAAGCTACAAATTCTATTTTTTCCCTATTATTTCAATCTGCTTTTATTTATTATTTTTAAGATTTTATTTATTTATTTATTTATTTATTTATTTATTTATTTATTTTTAAATTTTTTTTTATTTATTTACGATAGGCACACAGTGAGAGAGAGAGAAGCAGAGACACAGGCAGAGGGAGAAGCAGGCTCCATGCACCGGGAGCCCGACGTGGGATTCGATCCCGGGTCTCCAGGATCGCGCCCCGGGCCAAAGACAGGCGCCAAACCGCTGCGCCACCCAGGGATCCCGATTTTATTTATTTATTACACACAGAGAGATAGAAGCAGAGGGAGAAGCATGCCCCACACAGGGAGCCCAATGTGGGACTCAATCTCGGGTCTCCAGATCAGGCCCTGGGCCGAAGGCAGACGCTAAACCACTGAGCTACCTGGGCTGCCCTCAATCTGCTTTTAAAATGTAACGTATTGGGCAGTTTCCTGATGGCTCAACCACTGAGCCACCTAGGTGCCCCTAAAAAAAATCTCTGATTAGTTCCTCAAGTTATATCCCTAGTAGGGAAATCACTAGGCTATAAACTTATTTGATATGTATCGTCAAACTACTTTCTTTTCTAAAAAGACTTTTCTAGAGTTGTGTAGTGATTTCTATTTTTTCCCTTTCTTTACCATGGAAAAATAGAGAATACAAATATTTTTCCTCGTGTCCTGGCAGTTTGAAGGTTGTCTTCCTTGCCCTTAAGGAATGAAGCACTAGCTCCCCAGTTGCTAATGATGCGGTGTCAGGGCTGAATTCGCCAGCAAGGTGTTGTGAAAGAGGGGAGCACTGGTGTGGAGAGCGAGCAGACAGGAAATGTGTCAGCTAGGAACAGGGAAGGGGAAAGATTTCCCCAAGTCTAAGATGGGCAGACCTGCACACCTAGCAAAGTTCCATACGGGTGCCACTCAAATGTCCAGGGGCCCCGGGAAGCCGAGGCTTCACTGGGAGACCCCAGCTCTCACCAGGAGACCCTGTCGTTCACATGCCAGGGCCTGGACTGAAGCCCCATGCTCCCTAAGCAGGCAGATTTTCAGCCGGGATGCTCTGACAGGGCCCAAACTGGATGTCCGCTACGTATTGGTAAATAGCCACATCCCTAAGGCCAATTGCCCCAAATGCCCAGGTGCTCCAGCCCTCCCCGAGACTGTCCCAAACTCAAACAATTGAAAAATTCATGCCTGGAGGTGTCTAGGTGGCTCAGCCAACTCCTGATTTTGGCTCAGGTCCTGGGATGAACCCCATGTCAGGCTCCCTGGCGTGAGGACTCTCTTTCTCTCTGTCCTCTCAAAGAAATGTTAAAAAAAAAAAAAAAAAAAAAAGTTACTGCCTGTTGAGGCAGGGGCCTCTAAGCCTCCTGAGCCTGTCCTGATTGTTTAAATCTGTTTAAAACCGGTTGAGTTTGTTTCATGTTGCTGCTGCACCTGTCCTGGGGGGCATGGGTGGGGAGCAGTGTGGCAAAGGGAGGAAGGAAGACTGAGCTGAAGGGGTTAATATCCTGTCCACTTCTCCAGCGGGCTCCCAACCTGGAGCCTCCAAGTCCAACCTAACTTGCTAACTCTGGGCCCTCCATCTGTTCTAGATGCGTAATACGCAGAGCAGCCTGTCGCAGCTCCAGGACCGTGCGGACTTTGGTTCCAACAACGGCTGGCTGCCATACTCAACACGTGGCCTCACTTTCTCCTTATTCTGCTCAAAGCATCGTCCTCCCCACTGTACAGATGAGGAAATGAGCTCAGATGGGAGCAGCGGGGAAGCACGGGCCAGGAATCAGATGCCCCAGGGCCATTGCAAGATCTCGATAAGCCTGGAGCATTCTCACTTCCGAAGCACTGACCACAGGGCATGGATCACAGGCACACAACTCTCTCCAGAGTAAATGCAATGGGCCCCTAAATATGCTGTGGGTTGCAGCTGGCTGGGGAGCAGTAATGCTTCTGAGGTATTAATAAGCATCTATTCGTTTCAATTTGGCAGCTCCTTCTTCCTATGTGAGAATAAGAAGTGATTTTCAGGACTCAGTCCTTTTTATGAGCTCCGCGGTGCTGTAATTCTGGAAGGCTAACCCGAGCTGCCTTCTCGGGGCAAGCCCCCACCCTGAAATATGACCCCCATCCTACACAGAAGCAAACCCTTTACAGGATTCCTTTGAGGACAATTAATCAAGGACCGTGACTGGTGACTCACACGGGTGAAGCAAGTAACCTGACTGTATTTTGGGGCTTGATCATGCCAGGAACACCTGCCCAGGGAAACAAAAGCTGCAAACAACCGGACTCTCTTGACTTCACAAAAATCCATTTAAAAATCGCACAAGTCAAAAAAAAAAAAAATCGCACAAGTCTCGGGGCGCCTGGGTGGCTCAGTGGATTAAGCATCTGCTTTTGGCTGGGGTCATGATCTCTGGGTCCTGGGATCGAGCCCCATGTCGGGCTCCCTGCTCAACGGGGAACCTGCTTCTGCCCCCCGCTCGTGTTCCCTCTCAAATAAATAATCTTAAAAAAAAGCAAAAAACCCCAACTGCACAACTTTCAACAGGTAGCATTAAGCTCCAACTGCAGCTCCAAGGCCAAGACCATCACCTTACCGGGACCGCAGATCCCGAACCACGTGCCTAACAATCCTCAGCTGTGTAGCCGAGCCTCCGCAATCCTAATAAAGCCCGCATCCGGAAGCCCTCTCACACCGGCCCGGAACCTCCACCCTCCGCCCGCACCCCACCTCCTCCCGCCTCAACTCTTCCAAGACCGGGCTCTCCCGGGGCGAGACAAACGGCAGGCGGGCGCGGACGGCGGCGGGGAGCACCACCCGCCAGCAAGGAAGAAAAGCGGCAGAAAGCGCGGCCCAGCGGCGACCATGCCCCGCACGGTCGGCCACGGGGCGAGAAGGCAGCCCCTCCGCACGCCCGGCCCTCCGCACCGACGCAGCGGGACTCGGGACGCCGCCGGCGGAAGTCGCCCACCGCGCGGGGCGTGCCGGGAAGGCGCCGGCCGACTTCCGGCCGCAGAAGCTGCCGGGCGGGGGTGTGCGTGCGGCGCCGCCACGCGTGGGGCAGCGGGCGGAGGAGGGCGCGGCCCCCGGGACACGCAGCGTCCGCCGAGCTGGCCGCCCCCTGTTCAGGGTCTTTAAAAGCCGTAACTGAAAACACTTCCGTCCTCTCGGGATTGAGCACTTTAAAAACAGCGAATAAAACCGCTCTTCCTAAGCCTTGCGCTGCCTTCACTGCGACCTGTTGTTGACGTTTCCATGCGTGTCGCATCTGCACCGCGGGCCTGGGGACCTGACTTCCGACCCCACAGTCAGTGGCCGTAGTGGTAGCTCGACCGCAGCGAGGACGCGAAGGTTCCCGCCGCTCACGCCGCCAGGTTAGGCCGTGGGCGGGGCCGCGAGCATCCTGCTGTTGTAAACTCTCAGGCCATTGGAGGAAGCCGGGAGGTCTAAGTATGGGGGCTTCTCATTGGCTGGGCTGTGGCAGTCTCCCATTGGCTGTGCCGTTGCCAGGGCAGGAGGAAAGCTTCCTCCCGCTGCGGTAGTAAAGGAGCGTCCACCTGCCAGGTGTGGCTCTCCCTGCTGGGGCGGCTCTTCCGGAGAAACGGGGCTGAGAGCGCCTCCTGCTGGCGTCCTGACTGCATTCTAAAGGTGGTTTCCTTTTTATCAACTTTTTTTTTTTTTTTTTTTTTAAGATTTTATTTATTTGTTTGAGAGAGTGAGCATGAGTGGGAGAGGAGGCAGAAGGAGAAGCAGACCCCTCGCTGAGCAGGAAGCCCGATGCGGGGTTCGATCCCAGGATCCCAGAGATCATGACCTGAGCCGAAGGCCGACACTTAACTGACTGAGCCATCCAGGGGCCCTTATCAATTTTCATTATAAAAATTGGTGGATTCTGACAATCACCACACCCCCACCCCACTCCCCAGAGCTGCTGCTTAAGCAGTCCCCAGCACATCACTTGGGTCAGACAGTGGCCAGGGTGGACATTCAAGAAAATAAGGCTCCGGGCTTCTTTGGGACCAGCATAGGAACGGAATCAGCCTCATCTTTATTAAGGCCCAATGCAGGTCCTGACCATGGTTCTCAGTGTATGTTTGAAGAAGGGAGGGAGGAAATTATGTGCTACCCTGGGCTGTCAGTTTACTTAAGGTCAGCTTGCCTAACCCTGACCCTGACTGTGACTCTCACCTGACCTTTCTCTAACTGTCCTAACAGCCTTCACTGCACATGGGCAAGGCCTTGAATGCCAACACTCGAAGGAGTTTCCCTGGTGAATGTCAGCCAGGAAAGGATTTTGAATTGGAGTGATATAATGCAAACTTCGCTTTTGGATGAGAATCAGGCCCATACGGAGGACACGCTGAGGAGAAGAAATGAACAGACACCAGGAGACCTGCCTGTGCATTCAGGACTTTGTTCAGTACTCACTGTGGTGGACCTGAGGAGGTATAGGGCTGCAGAGATGAGGGTGAGCCACAATGCATGACCCCAGGGAGTTCACTAATGGGGCAAGAAATAATAAACAGACAATTACTATGAGTGTGATAAGTGCATTGAAAAACGCAGATCAAAGTGCCAAGGGGTGACTCATTCTTTCTGGAGGAGGTAAGGAAGCTGTCACCCAGCCCGGACAAGTGGGGCTTGTAGGCAGAGAGAAGTTGTCAAAAGAAGGAAGAGGGTGGAGCTCCTGGGCTGACAAACTCGCCCTGGCAGAGGCCAGTGTTTGTAGAGGGCCTAGGAGACTGGGCTAGAACAGAGAGGCTGGGCCTGGTGGGGGTGGGGGTGGGGGTGGACGTGGGTGTGGAAGATGGCTGCTGAGGCTGAGTAGGAACGTGGGCTATGGGGTCAAGGAGCCAGTCCTGACAGAGAGGGGTCAGGATGTGTTCCCCATTATTCTCCAGACATGAACTCCGTGTCTGTAGTGACACTCAACTTTTCAGATGTATCTCCCACCTTCCTTCTGTGCTCCCACCAGAAAGGAAGACTGCACACAGTATGGCTGAAGGCTCCTGACTCCATATCTGGTACCCACCCCGTTATGCCCCAAACTCTCGTCAAACACACAGATACTCTCTATCTCTCATTTACACACTTTTTAAAAAATTTTACCCAAATTTGTTGTCTAGTTGAATGTATGACTCAATATCATTCCATAGGACAAATTCAAAAAATAAAACTGTCTTTGAATAGCATTTACATTTAAATATTATTTTTTTAATATTTTATTTATTTATTCATGACACACACACACACACACACACACACACAGAGGGAGAAGCAGGCTCCATGGAGGGAGCCTGATGCGGGACTCAGTCCTGGGACTCCAGGATCACGCCCTGGGCTGAAGGCAGGCACTAAAACGCTGAGCCACCCAGGATCCCCTACATTTAAATATTTTCATCTTTATGGCATTGGCATTCGGTTTGTGCATTCCAGGGTTCTAAACACTTCTATATTTTTTCCAATGTATTTATAGTTTAGGGTTTTAAAACCATTTTTGTGAATGATGGAAAGTACAGAGATATTGTATATTTGCTGATTTTTCTTCAATGGTGTTTACGGGATAATCATTTCATTCCCCACTGATTTGAAGTGGCATTGAAATAAGATACATTTGTGTGTATTTGTTAGGATATACACACTATATACAGAAAGATCACAGATACAGAAAGACTATATGACCTCACTTATATGTGAAATCTGAAAAGGTCACAGGAACATAGTGGTAGTTGCTGGGGCTATGGGGTGGGGGAAATGGGGAGACATTGGTTAAAGAGTACAAGCTTCTGGTTATAAGATGAATAAGTTCTAGGGATCTAATATAGAGCTCCTTCACTGTAGTTAATAATAGTGCATTGTGTACTTGAAGTTTGCTAAGAGATTACACCTCAAGTGTTCTCACAACACACAAAGTTACTACAGGAGGTGATGGATGTGTTAATTAGCTTAATTGTGGTAATCATGTCACAATGTATACATATACGAAGCCACGTTGTACACTGTAAATATATGCAATTTTTATTTGCTAATTATACTTCAGTGAAGCTGGATGAATAAATAAGTAGATAAATAAATATTTATAAGAGAGAAAAAGAGAAAGGATAAACAGACGATAGTCTAGCAAAGGTGAATCTATTTTACACATTTTTCGAGGTAAATTCATTAGCAGATCAGCAGGTCTGGTCGTTCTGTCCCTGAGTAGGTTTTGTAGAGATAACAAAGAAAACAATGCCCTTGTTTATGGATTCTGAGAAAATCCTGACAATCACGTGGTGGACACAGATGACAGGTCACAGGATGTCTGGCCTCGTCCTGACAGCAACTTTTCTGCTCACCCAGTTGTGCACCATTTCCCTTATTAGACTTTCTCAACACCACCCCCCCTCCCGAAGAAAATCCCACAAGCTCTTAAAAGACCACATTTGACCATTGAGGCTTTGGTCTTTTGTTGACATGCTGTGATTCGTTGGATGCCTGCTCAGAATAACGGTTCTGTGGCAGCATCTGAGCACCACGTATCAGAGTGCAGAAGCGCAGAATGGCCTGAGAACGATCCCAAGCATTGTGAGAGACAAGCGGAGCGTATTTTGTATTCGGTGTTTCAGTCAACCAAGACCTAACAAGGTCAACAAATGCCAAAGGTCAGACTGGCCAATGTCCTCAAGTGGCTTTTAAAAACTAATGGTTGGGGTGCCCAGGTGGCTCAGTCTGGTAAACGTCTGCCTTCAGCTCAGGACATGATCCAGGGGTCCTGGGATCAAGCCCCATGTCTGGCTGCCGGCTCAGCGGGGGAGTCTGCTTCTCCTTCTGCCCCTCTCCCATGCTCTCTCAAAAATAAATATACTTTAAAAAAAAAATAAAAAACTAATTGTTGGTTTTAACTCTTATTTGGGTGAGAGATAAATTACAGGTACAGTTTTTTGTTTTTTTTTTTTGGTGCACAGTTTAAAAAAAATTTTATGTATTTATTTTAGAGAAAAAGAGCACACAAGCCGGGGGGCAGGCAGAGGGAGACAGAGAAGCAGTCATCCCCGCTGAGCAGGGAGCCCAACACGCGGCTCCTTCCCAGGACTCACGGATCATGACCTGAGCTGAAGGCAGATGCACAAATGCCCAACTGACGCGGCCACCCAGGTGCCCCGATTCCTCACTTTCTACAGGTAAGAAAGGTTAGCAGAGGAAGCTATTCCACTATGGACAGGGACCATTCCTATGGAGGACGGATGATTCGGAAACTGGAGCCCACGGCCTGGAGGGTGGCATGGAGGGTCATGGAGCACCACTGCCAGGGACTCCGGATAAGCCACACCCCCTGCTCCCTGGCGGAGAAAGGAGCAGCACATGCCCGCTGGATTTCAGAAGTCGACCAGCGACTGCTATATGTGCTGGTGGACGACGGTTGTGCTGCCCCTGGCTCGCCAGGGGTGTTGGGTGGGCCAGGTGAACTCAGGTTTGCAGGTCCTCAGAGTGGGAGCAGCCACATCCGTGAAGGCTCCACCGCACCTGAATTTGGTTTAGTTGACAAGATCCTGGAGCTCGAGGTGGGCTGATGGCAGCACGGGATGAGGCTTTGGGGGCCCTGGGTGGGCCTCGCAGCCTACTTCCTGGGTCTGCTTCCTCTGTTAACTTGACCCCCGCCCCCTGAAGTTAATGACTGCTTTTGTTGGGGGTGTTCATTTTTGTTTGCACCTACCCTCGCTTTCCAAAGCCCTACAAGGTCAATCCCATTAGGGACTAAGTTCCCACTTCTCCTTGTTGGCTGCATCCCTCCTTGGGACGCCCGTCTTCCTCCTGTCTGGGACATCCCTTCACTGTCATCCTTGGAATTCCATTTGCCTTTCTCCCGGCTTGTACGCCCTGTCCGGGTCCCATGTCTTCCTCTGCCTCCGTTTCCAATTTGTTTTGGTGGAGCACATCCTCCGGTAGGCTCATCAGTGCGAAAAGACTGCAGTGACAGAGGGCACGATGGTAATGATGTTGGCCTGCCTGTTGCTTGTGTCCCTGTGTCCCGGTGTCCCCGTGAGGCCTGCCTGCCCTTTGCGTGGGGCACAGCGGTCACCCCGGCACACCCCTTCTCCGGCATCCTAGAGGTTCCCCTCACCACTCTTCTGCGATTCAGCTCTGTGTTCCTCGGCCCACATTTCCCCACTGCTTGGTGCACTCCTCCCGCAGGGCACATCCTTCGTCCGGGCTTCCCAAGAACAGTGTGTGGGGGCTACTGAGATGTGCCTGAAAATGTCTTTTTTTTTTTTTTTCTGAAAATGTCTTTATTTTAATGTCTCCCGCTTACTGAGAGTGTGCTTCTTACTCATCAACATCTTTCCCTCTTCCTCCTTTCTGTTAACAAACTCTATCCTGTGGCCACGTGGAGGCCAGCTGACCTGCCTGGACCCATCCCAGGGCCAGGACACACGGGCCGCTTTATGTCCTCTCCTGGGACGGTTTATCTGAATGGGGCAGAAAAGGAGCTCTGGCCCTCCCGCCAGGTTCCTTAGGGGAGAGATTCTAGCTGGCGGCCACAGTCCTGGAGCAGGCGACTCATCCTGGGGACTTGGGAAGGTGGCGGCACTGCTGGGAGAGGCAGAGCGTCCTGGGCGTGAGCAGGATCACCGTCAACACCACCTTGGGTCCTGCCTCTCTTCCTTCAACTGGAGCATCACAGAAAGAAGCTCCCATGGACCGGGCCCACCAGCTCACCAAAGGTCCTCTGAACATCCCTCCTGTTCCATGAATCGAGGCCGGTTTCCCGTCCGCCTGCTTTTGAAGGAAATCCACCTAATGACAGACACGCTCCCAGCTTGCCGCTGCTGAACATTCTGCTGCCTTTTCTTTTGGGAGTTGGAGGATGTGGCTGCTGCTGTTGTTCCAAAAGTTAAAACGTTTTCATCATTATCGTACTACTGAATTCTCCTTGCCAGACTAGTTTTTATTTTGTTTGGTTTCTTGTGTTTGCAACTATACATGTAACGTGGCCCATTAACACTTTAATGCTTCTCCTGTATTTAGGATTTTCCTCTTGGAACATCCTGGCCACAGTGAAGTCACCGAGTCAGGGGGAAGAGCCGAAACCCAGCCCCGCTGAGCCCCGCCGCCCGACGCCGGCAGCCCGCCCGCCACCGGGAGGAGGAGCTGCGCCCGCCAGACCGCATTCCTGCTCCACCTGCTGACCCCGAGCGAGCTCTGGCCCCTCCCGCCGCGGCTTACATTTGCATCTACTTCTCAGCAAAGCCTATTAGTCAGATTGGTTCTCATTTGGAAACACTTTCCACACTTTAGACGTTTTTCCCTTTATTTTTTTAAAAAGATTTTATTTATTTATTCATGAGAGAGACAGAGAGAGAGAGGCAGAGACATAGGCGGAGGGAGAAGCAGGCTCCACGCAGGGAGCCCGACGTGGGACTCGATTCCGGGTCCCCAGGATCACGACCTGGGCCGAAGGCAGGCGCTGAACCGCTGAGCCACCCAGGGATCCCGTTTTTCCCTTTAAAGTGTGCCTCGTGGTCGCCTCCACGCCGGGGGCTGCGGCTGAAGTGTGGGCACCGCGTGTGCTCAGGAAGCCGAGCGCCGGGGGCGGGGGGCGGGGAGGATGAGCGGGGGGCGACGGCCCACACCCTCCGCGGGGAGGCGGGGGTCCCGGGGAGAGACCCTGCGCCCCGCAGTCCGCGGCCACCAGGGGGCAGGCCCGCGCCGACCAGCGGCGCCCCGCGGACGGGCCGGGGACTGGGGACTGGGGGGTGGGGGCGGGGCCGCAGCACACCCAGTGCTCCCCGCACCCGCTCCCGGTCCGCGCACCGCAGGCGGGGAAACTGAGGCAGACGCGGCCTGCCGCCCGGCGCCCACCGCACCCCGCCCCGAGCCCGGCTCTGACGTCAGCCCCGTGCCCCAAATAACTTCCTCCGGAGCCACTTCCGCCGCGGCCGCACGTCCAGGAGCCCGGCCGGCCGCGCCCAAGGCAGGGGCGCCCCGGACGCTACTCCCGGCCCGGCTTTCCCAGAACCCGCTTCCGCCCCGCCCGCCGGCCCGGCCCGCGGATGCCGGGAAGCCCCCCGCCCGCCGCGCGGGAGGAGGGTGCAGCCCCGGGAGGGGGCGCTGGACCTCTCCTGCCCTTAGCAGCAAAGCCGCAGGCCGCACCGAGCTGTCCACGGATGCCCGCGTAGGAGTGGATGCTCAATAAATCAATGAATGAACCAGTGAACGAATGAATGAAACGGAGGGTCAGGCGGGCAGGCAGCGGTCGGCTTAGGCGGGGCCTGGGGCCAGCGAGGTGGGGGGATGTCTGGTCAGGACTCGGGGAATCCCAGGCCACACGCACCCAAATGGGGCAGGCACAGCTGGCCCCACGACCCGTCGGTATTTTGGGGTGAGGGATCTGGTGCCTCGGGGTTCATGGACAGGTCACGGAGAAGTTTGAGTTCTGGGGCACCTCCTTCCGGCTGAGAGGACCTGGGCAGGCCGGGCCGACAGGTCTGGTGGCATAGCCGAGCCGACACTCACCTCCAGCATAAAACCCCACTTCATGGAGCCGTGTGCCTGGAGCTAGTGCTCACGGGCCTCCGGCTCACTGTCCCCTGCCCGGTGCCCCAGCCAGGCTGAGACCATGCGGCACCTGCCAGCCCTGGCCCTGCTCCTGCTGCTGCTGGGGTTTGGTGAGTACTGGACAAAGCAGAAAGCCGGTCCCCCTCCACGCAGAGGGGCGCCCTCTGACCTGCCCGGAGCTCCAGCCAAATTCCCCACTCCCTGGACAGGCCTTTAGCTGCCGCACAAGATCCCTTTCCTACCCCACGGGGGCCCTGCAGAGCAGGTGGGAAGGCTCTTAGGTTCACTCCTGGGGCTGTGACCCGCAGAAGGCAAGACGGGGCTGGGGGCGCAGGACCCAGGACTCAGGCAGAAGCATGGGGGGCTCTCCTTCCCCTGACTCCTACCTTGTCTTTGGCGCTCAGGGGCCAAGCTCTGGGCTTGGGGCTTCTGCTTCCTCCCACCTCAGTCTCTTCCTGTCCCCAGATACAGACACGGGCTGCAATGCACAGGATCTGAACTTGGGGCCCCTGGGCTCCGAAGCCTTGGGTCACCCTCTGCTGGGCCAGGGGAGGCTCACCTGGGAGTGGGGAGCTGCAGGTGCAGCAGGCTCCTGCTCCCACCAGACAGGGAGGGTGTGTGGGGAAGAGCAAGTCTGTGTCCCCTTCCCTTCTCCCGGTCCTGGCTCAGGGTCGGCAGATGGCAGCCGGGGAACCCCACCTGCCAGGGAAACCCTCCCGCATTCCTGGGCTAGCCTGGCCGGCCTGGTGCCACCTCACTTCCTTGTCCTCAAGTCACCTCCCAGGGCTGGGCCAGGTCACCCCAGGCTTGGACTCTGCTGGGGCTCCAGACCTCCTACCAGGGGTCCGAGGACACCAGGGCAACACTTCAGTGGGGGGGGGGGGGGGGGTTCCAGTCTTCCTGGGCTCCCCAGGGCCCTCCAACCCTTTCCCCCTGGCTTCTGCCTCCTGGCTTCCTGGCACAGGATAGTGAGGTTTTTTGGGGGAGCCGATCTACAGCAGGGGTGTAAGCTGCCACTGTTCCCAGCGGGGTGAGTAATCCCGGTCACTGCCTGCTTCTGGCTCACAGCCAGGTGCAGGGGTCATGGGCTCCTTCAAGAACATCGTCACCCCCACCTCCTAGAACCTCGGGTCTCCCCCGACCAGCTGAGCCCTGACCAGCTGCAGGAGCATGGGGGCCCTGGGCCCACACGAGGTGCCCGGCACCCCTGGGCAGCTCACCCAGCCCCCGACAGGGCACCGGCCCCGCAGAGCCTAGCGCTCCACAGTGCCCGCCCCAGTCCGCCCCGCCCCCACAGCTCTTCTGTCCCTCTACTCGATCCCTGGGCTCAGGCCCCCTGGAAGGGGGGAGCCCAGTGGGCCGCGGGTGAGATGAGACTATGATTATCAGTTCCACGGCAGGGTGGGCAGAGCTCTGCGTGGCCCAGCGGGAGGATGGCGAGCTCAGGAGCAGAGGAGCCAGGCTTCCTAGACAGACAGCAGAAGCAAGGAGGGCTGCTCGGAGGAAGTGGCATTTCACTTAGGCCTTGATCTGGCTTAGGACCTACAGTATTTGGGCCAGCAGAGTCCAGGAGGAAAGGGCCCCCAGGTAGAGGGGTGTCATTAGCGAGCGCTCAGGGGTCAGAGGGCTCGGCCTAAATGAGAAGCAGAGCTGCACTCAGCTGCTTTGAGGACTTCTGCAGACTCAAGGTGGGGGAGGGGCCCACCAGGCCACTGGGGTGCTTGCTCGATCCTGGGTGTGAGGGGAGGGGGCTGGCTGCGGGGGACACCAGAAGACCCTGGAAAGTCTCCATGGGGAGGGGAGGAATCCGAGAGAACGTTAGTGCAGACAGCACTCTGCCCTACACTTCCGCCTGGCACCCCTACTGTGAAGAGTGCCCAGTCCTGCCTGTGCCTGCTCAGCCTCCAGGGTCCACCTCCTCCGCTCCATGGTCCAGCAGGGAGAAAAAGGGTCCTTGTAGGGGGCTAGCCCAACCGCTTCCTGCCCTGCAGCCTCTCCCCGCTGTGGGACGGGTTACTTGGGGTCCAAGAGCGAACTTGCCACACCCTCTGGTCTCCAAAGGGGTCAGGCTGAGGTGGGGGGGAGCCGTCCCGAACCGCCCCAGCTCTGATCAGATTCGCCCCCCGTGACCCAGATGCAGTGCTGGGGGCGCGGGGAGACCGGCAGGTGCTGCTGGCCCTGGGCTGGGGTGTCGAGGCTGGGGCGGAGGTTCTCGTGAGGCCCAAGAGTAGGCCCTGTGTCTGCATTGAGATGGATCCCGGGGAGACGGGCCCTACTCTGACCCTGCTGCCTGTCCCCTCAGCTGGGGAAGGTGGACCCTGTGGACCCTGGGACCACAGACGCCTGCGTGAGACTCCAGGGAGAACAGACTATGTGTGAGCAGCTCTGGGGCCTCTTCCCGATCCCAGCTCCAGCGTGTTCCAGAGTCAGGGGACAGCGCCCAAACAGGCCCAGAGCTTCCAGACCAGCACGGGGTGGGGGGTGAGAAGCTGTCCTGCCCCCGAGGCAGGCCACAGTGGGCTCCCGTGCGGCAGGCAGTCTGCCCCTGCAGATGCGCCCTGGGCCCTCCCTGCCGGGTCCCTGTGGGGACCGTCCTTGTGTCCTCAGGAGGCTGGGAGCGGAGCAGAGGAAGGCCTACACTGGCCAGCGGTGGGCAGGCTTCAGCAAAGCTGGCTGACCACCTTTTTTTCTCACCTCCAGGTGCTCAGGGAGCTGAGGTATCACACGGTAAGCACCCAGGGCCCTTGGATGGGGGGCCAGAGGCGGGGGCTGGTCTGAGGGCTGCAAGACGGGCCAGAGGCTCACCGTCCCCCAGAGTGAGACCCAGAAGCCAGAGGTGGGGTACAGGGAACCCCAAAGGAAGGAATGGCTGTGGCTCAGCAGCATTAGAGCCAAGACGGGGGACGGAGGGAAGTCTGCCCCGCAGCGCAGACGGCACGGGAGCCCCCCGAGGCAGGGGGCGGTGGCTGCAGGAGGCTCAGGACAACTGGAGACCATTCTGCTGTAACAGTGCAGACCCCTTGGGATCACCTGTGTGCGGGGGGGCCCCCCCCGGGAGCCTGCTTGCCGGGCTCCAGGATAACTCCCTGACGTGCCTCGCCGGCACCCTCTCTGTATCTCGTGACCGAGAGGCGGGTCTGACGTTGCCAGGTCAGAGGTGAAGGGCAGGGGCACGTTCCCAAGTCCGGAGGGGTGTGCCTGTGACCCAGCACCCGCAGCCCTGACCTGCCTGAGGGCTCAGCGCGGGTCAAGGGTAGGGAGGACCCAGGGTTGGGGAGAAACCGGACGCTAGAGTGTGGGGTTGGGAGCCGCAAGGGCCCCAAGTGAGCGCCTCCTGGCTTTGGCCCTAGTGTGCGGGCGCCCGAGGATGCTGAACCGGATGGTGGGCGGCCGGGACGCCCTGGAGGGCGAGTGGCCCTGGCAGGTCAGCATCCAGCGCAACGGAAGCCACTTCTGCGGGGGCAGCCTCCTCACAGAGCGATGGGTCCTCACGGCGGCACACTGCTTCTCCAAGTGAGTCACCCCCCCTCCCACGGGACCCCAGCACCTCAGACAGAGCCACCAACCCTGGGTGGGGGGCCCTCGGGGGGTGCCTGCCCTCTCCCTTGCCCCCTCCACACCTCGGGCCCAGGACATGCCCCTTCTGCCTGGGCCTCCGCTTCCAGAGGAGCTTTTGGGCTGGCGCGGAATGTCCCTTCCTCCTCTTGGCCCCGTCTAAGGTCACCCAGGCCCCCAGGCCCCCGAACCAGGAGCTGGCTGGCCTCAGACCCTCAGGGCTTCCCGAGCGTGGATCTCACCTCCCCCCAGCGCTGCAATTTTTAGGACTTCCAGTCTTAAATTCAGAAGTGTGGGCTCCGGGGGGCGGGGAGGGTGTCACTTGCCCAGGGCTGGTGGGCTGGCCCCCGAATGCACCCTGTGGGTGGCCCCTCTTACAACACTTTCAGTTAGAGACTGTTACTGGCCCCATTTGACAGAGGAGGACACTGGGTCACGGAGAACTTGCGGGGTGACTTGCCCAAGACCACCTGGCTGGCCGAGTGTAGAGCTGGGCATCGGGCAGGAGGGGGAGTGGCTTCGGCTTCTCCCCGTAAGGCGCGTCCCCCTGGATGTTACTGTTTTGAAGACAGCGTGCAGAGCGCCCAGGCGCTGTAGCAGAGGAACACCCCCGGCCCCTCCGTCTCCCCGATCTCTGCTGGGCCCCCACCGAGAGGGGCGGTCTCACAGCAGCTCTGCTCTTTCCTGCCAGCACCTCCGAAACCTCCCTGTACCAGGTCCTGCTTGGGGCGCGGCAGCTGGTGAGGCCAGGGCCACACGCCGTGTACGCCCGCGTGAAGCAGGTGGAGAGCAACCCCCTGTACCGGGGCATGGCTTCCAGCGCCGACGTGGCGCTGGTGGAGCTGGAGGCGCCTGTGACCTTCACCAACTACATTCTCCCCGTGTGTGTGCCTGACCCTTCGGTGGCCTTTGAGGCCGGCATGAGCTGCTGGGTCACCGGCTGGGGCAGCCCCAGTGAGGAAGGTAATGGGGTGGCGCTGCGAGAGAGTGGGAGACAGATCTGGAGAAGGCTCTGGGCTGTCTGTGGGGGGGCTGCTCCAAACCAGCGCTCTTTCTGCTGATACTGGCGCTCGTGGATCTCTCCTCGTGGGTGGAGTGGGTGGGAAAGTAGCAGATGGGGGACAGCAAGGCGTGGGCCGCAGAGCGGTGGCCTTCCCTGAGATGGCGCTGAGCTGCAGGCTGTCTCTCGTCCCCAGACCGCCTGCCCAGCCCGCGGGTCCTGCAGAAGCTCGCAGTGCCCATCATCGACACGCCCAAGTGTAACCTGCTCTACAGCAAGGACGCCGAGGCTGGCCTCCAGCCCAAAGCCATCAAGGATGACATGCTGTGTGCCGGCTTTGCCGAGGGCAAGAAGGACGCCTGCAAGGTAGGGGCTGGCGTGGGCTGTGCCCGAGGCCGAGCCTGGCTCCTGACATCCAGGCCAGGCCCAGGTGGAGGGGGAGCCAGCCCGGCTGGGACCAGGAGGCCCCTGCAGGCGGGGCCGTGGGTCGCGTCACAGCCCAGCATTCCAGCAGTTGGGAATCAGACTCCTGGGCCCCACCCAGGCTGGATGGTCGGTTCAGGGGTCCAGCGTGGCCAGAAACTTTGAACAAGCCCCTCCAAGGTGAATCAGGGCAGGCAGTTCTGGGGGTGCCGGGAAATGGGCTCCCCCCGCCAGAGAAGGAAGGACCAGCCAGCAGGTGCCAGGCTCAGGGTCCTGGACAGGGACCTTCCCGGAGGAGCTGAGGGGAGGGCCGGGGACCAGAGTGCGTGCGTACCCGTGTGCTGCAGCAGCTGGCTCCCGGGCCTGGGGGCTCTGACCGCGCCCCTGCTTCTCCCACAGGGCGACTCGGGGGGACCCCTGGTATGCCTGGTGGGCCGGTTGTGGTTGCAGGCAGGAGTCATCAGCTGGGGTGAGGGCTGTGCCCGCCGGAACCGCCCAGGTGTCTATATCCGGGTCACCTCCCACCATGACTGGATCCATCGCATCATCCCAAACCTACAATTCCAACAGGCCGAGTCGGGTGGCCAGAAGCGGGGGCCCCGGGTCCAGCAGCACCTCCTGGACTCTGTGCCCTGCCTGGCGGCCCACGTGCTCCTCTCAGTCCTCGCGGCCCTGCTGGCTCTCCTCTGAGCCCCGGGACCCACGGTGTACATTTGTAAATATCGCTCCCATCCTCTCTGGTCAAATGCCCAGTTGTTTTTTTATTTATGTTTATGCTCCAATAAAAACCTGACCTCAGACCTGGCTGCCCTGTGGTGCCTCAGGGAGGTGGGGGGAGGCACACGAGGTGGGGGGGGCTGCTGTGGTGCTGGGTGGGGGCTGAGGCTCCTGGGCGGGAAGGGAGCTGCAGCAGGTGCACTGGACACCCGTCCCCAGATCCGCTCACAGGGGCTTCCCTGCTCCCCTCCCTGCCTCAGGATCTTTGCCAACATGGTCTTCATCAGGAGTATCACCCTGGGGGCAGCACCAGATGCCAGCGGGAAAAATGGGGGCCCAGTGGAGACCATGGCCGCCCCTGCCTGTGTCTGATTCAGCCCAAGACTTCTCTAACATCATGGCTGTGCTGTCCCACCACCAGGGGAGGAGCAAGGGCTTTTCCCGCTGCCCTGGGGTCCCCCCACGGCCCCCAGCTCCTTTTCCTCCGCCCCCTCCCTCAGTCTCGACTTCCCAGGGGTGAGTCCAGAACTGTGGGGAACTGGAGGCACTGGGCCCTCCTGCCTCCCAGGGGTGACTGGGTGGTGGTGAACTCACCGAAGGGAGGGAGGGGACAGGCAGAGACATGGACCCTGCCCCAGGGCCCTCTGCCCGTGCCTCCCTCTCAGGCTCCAGACCCCCTGCAGCAGCCCAGGGACAGCTCTACTGGGCCACCAGCCCCAACATCCCAGGAAGCCAGAACCCCCGATATTTTGGGGAAGCAGGCACCAGCACGAGTCCCCAGCCTAGGTCGTGGAGGTCAGCAGGATAGGGTCCCCCTGCCCAGGCCAAGGCCAGGACCCACTTCCCTCCTCCTTCCACAGGGTTTTGGGTCCAGGCCACACTAGCCAGAGTCTTCAGTGGTTTGTGCAAGGACCGGTGAGAACGCAGAAATGAGCTAGAACCCATCAACAGCCCCCAGCTCTGCAGGTGGGGGTAGGGGTGGGAGAAGGATTAGGCTGCGGGGGTCCGGAAAGCAGCCCTACGGCGAGTTCTGGGAACACAGGCTGGCCTGGGTGGAACCCCCCACCCTCCTCTGGGGGGTTAAAAAGCCTCAGGCCCCAGGCTGGGGTGGGGGGTGCTTCAAGATTAACTGGTCTCTGGAGGGAGACCCCCTGCCGCCTCTGTGTTGAGAGGCCAAAATGAAACCCACTGTGGGAACCTGACAAAGACCAGGCTTCCTTGGAGGACCCCCCAACCTCCCAACCCACCCCCCCAACCTCCGCCTCCTCTCGTCGGCTGTCCCAGCCTTCTGGTGCCCTGAGGACTCCCACCACCCCCATCCTCTTGCCTCTGCTACAGGGCAGGGGTCTGGTCAGGGTCCTTCCGGGCACAGATGCCAGGACACCCCACCGAGCTAGGCTGGGAGCTCCTGTGTGGGACGGTGGCCAGCATGTGACTCTAGGCACAGTTTCCATCCCCTGGGCTCCCCAAACTTGGGCCCACCCAGACCGAGGGCAGATATTCAAGAGAGTGGAGGAGAAAACACTCTCGCGGAGACTAGGGATTTAAAAGGAGAGCAGGTTTATTTCATGCAGGTGACACAGCAAGTGATGTGTGCTGGGACAAGGGCTGAGGAGAGAGACTGCCCTGCTGTCACAGTCCCTTCTCCCACCCTGGCTGGGGGGACACGCTGCTGCCAAGCTGCGCCTCAGATAGCACACAGACTGGGAGACTGTCCACTGACCTAGGCTGGGGGCCCACGACACAAAGCCCACCTGGAGGGGGACAAGCACAGCAGCCCACAGGTGAATCAAGAAGAGGGGCCGACCTTTCCAGGGGCTGCAGCTGAGCAGGGAAGTCCACACCTGGGGCCCAGCACCCCAGGTGCCTCCACGCGCCCGCCTCCCTCTGTCCTGCCCTCAGGGAGCTGTGCCCTCCTCACACCCCCCTGCAGCAGGCCGGCTGGAGGCCTCCCGGCCCGGCAGACCCAGAGGAAGGGCCCTCAGTCTTGGGACCTGGGCTGGGTGGCCGGCTCCCATCCAGCCCTGCACGTGGACAGGAGACAGGTTCAGATCTGCTGTCAGGAGCAGAGCCGGAAGGTGCCAACTGCTGTCTGTGCAGAAAGCAAACTCTCTGAAGCAGAATTTAGAGTCCTCTCCCCATGCCCCCGACTATACACTGAGCACGAGAGCTCAGTGCCCCCGCAGCCCACCTCCCAGCCTGGGCCAGCAAGGCAAACGCCCGAGACCCCAGCAAACAAGATGGTCACCAGAGAAGACTAGGGGTTTGGGTGGCGCCCTGCACCTTAGGATCACCGAGAGCAGCCAGCATGGGGAGCAGAGTGGGACAGACAGGTGTGCACCCTTGGCATGACGAGCCATGAGTGCCTCACAATGTCACTAGAAGACGATCTCCTTTGTCCCCAGGGATGGGGCAGGATGCCAGCAAGAGGTAGGTGAGGTGGTGGCGCTGGCACGGCCGAGGTGGGAGACAGGCATGTGCCGCTCTGCTGTGCCAGCCCCGGCGCTCCCCGGGCCCTCGTGGGCGCCCGACATGCAGATGGCTGCCAGACAGGCAGGCGGACGGCCACCACGAGCCCAGGTCAGCGCTTCTGCAGCAGCGGCTCCTCTGTGCACTTTGAGACACTAACAGTTGTTCTCATTCATAAATACACAATTTTATTTGCTATTTTCAGGGGAAACTTAGGCATTAAACTGTAAGCTGATAAAATACGGATACCTAAAAAAGTATAAAAGTATAAATATCCCCTCAGAATAAATTTTAGTGAATTAAGTCTTAATATCTTTAAATTAAAAAACCACAAGCCTATCTATTATGTCAAGATCACAAATCAGACGACGCCACGTGGCCAACAGCGCACACAGGTTCACCCCGAGGCCAACGCGGGGCTGCCCCCACCCCGGGCACCCTGGGGGGACGGTTGCCGGGCCCAAATGTGTCCTCCAGAAAGACTGCGATGAATGTGAAGCCAAACATTTAACAAGAGACAACAGACCTCACAGGAAGGAGGAGGTAAGTCCCAGGTGCCGGAGAACTTGGTTAATCAGGTTATTGGCAAAAAAGAGGACACAGGCGAGAAGCCTCCGGAAGCCCTGGAAACTAGGCACGCCCGAGCCTCCGCCCCGCTCGGCGGCGGTCAGAGCGCCCGGCGGCCCCGGCAAGGAAGCGGAGAGCTGCCCGCCTGCAGCCCCCCGACAGCTAGGAAAGGTCTGTCCTCAAAGCATGCGAGCAGCGCTTTTTACAGGGATTCTAGTAGGTCCAACGTCATGTCCTGTGGGCAGAGCCCGTGCAGAACGTGTAAGTCTCAAACACCCCAAACCCCAGAGAGAACTGCATAGTTAGACAAAGAAGACGAGCGAGCTGACAAGAGGGAGAGATTTGTGATGCATTGTAAACATCCGGTTTTCAGGGTGACCGGGAGTCTCAGCTCCGGGAGCCAGGTGGACAGGCCTCCACCCCGACCTCCATCCCAGGACCTCTATCCGAGGCGAGACAAAGGCACTGACGGGCAACAGCTCCCCCCCAGGCCCGAGGCTGGGCCAAACCCAACAAGCATCTCCCTCCCCTTCAATGACTTAACACATTAGTCCAAAATGCAGCAACACTTTCAGGCATCTCTAAAAAGTACAAACGCTGGGTCGTCTGTCCACACTGGGGAAGAAGGGATGCAAAGTTCTCTTGCCTGGAAAATGTAAGTGGAGAAGCCTCGACTGTTCCCAACGTGGTCAGGCAGGGGGAGCCTGGCTCTGAAGGAGGCCGGGCCTCGGGGCTGAGGCCTGGGAAGTAGTGAACATGCGGGGGCCGCCTCTCTCAGGAGGCACCCGCTGGGGCTGCAAGAAACTGCCAACCTCTTCCACCAGGAAGGCAGAGTGGACTCCCTGACCCAAGGACCAGGGCCTGGTGCACGTGGGTGACCAGTGGGCACCCAGAGCCTGTGGCCACGGTGCTGCAGCCACTTCCTACCAGCAAGGCCCAGGCTCCGTCATAGACTGTTTATGTTATGTTAGCACCAAGAGCGCTGTCCTTTAAATGATCTTCGGTGATTACAGGGGTTGGCTGGAAGCTTCCCGCCTCGGGCCCATGCAGCATGGGGAACACCCAGCGGAGGCCCCCAGGGGGACATCCACCTGGCCAGCATGCCTGCTCCGAGTGGGGACACCCAGTCCCAGACAGGTGGTCCCGTCTCGCACCACCCACCTCAGAGGCAAAAAAGGATCCACACCCAGATCTCTATAGAGAAATTGTCAAACGCAGGTTTCTTCTCACGGCCAAGCTTCCTCCACATGGCAGATCGTTGCAACTTGGAACAAGATAAAATGTTTCTTCAGCTGTCAACACTGTGCTTCTCACATCCTTGAACCCCGTTCTTGCAAAATCTAAAAATGCCAAACACAGACAATGAGGACCTGGGTGCTGCATGGGGCTGCACCTTGTGGCCAGCTGGGAGCCACAAGGCCCTGAAGCGAAGCACCTGCTCCGGGAGCAGGGCCCAAGACCTTAAGTCTGCCTGCAGGTGGCTAAGGGGGCCAAGCACAGGCTGGAAGTCGGCCCAGCCAGCAGGCGCAGACCCTTGCTGCGGAGCCTGCCCTCCAGCTCTCCATCCCAGCCCAAGACCTCCCATCACAGCAGCCAGCCTGAGACACGGGTGGGGGTCATGGCTCCTTATTAAGCGCCCAGAGGTTCCTGGCAGCCAGCTCCCCTGATGGCTGTCCTTGCTTGCCTTCTGTGGGTGACAGAGCCCACCTGGGGGTTCAACAGCTCACCTGAGAGGCAACAACCCCCGAGGCTCCAGCCTACATAGATCTGGGCTGCAGACGTGTGTACAGCCAGCGCCCTCAGGGCACCAGCGGTCCCCACCTCAACCCGTTCCTCTTCACACCCATCACAAACCCGGCCTGAGCCCCACAACCCACAGACTTGAGTTCCCAGAACTACCCCATCACCTCCATACCCGCCAGTTCAGCCTGCAGGACTCACATCGTGCTCCTCAGTGTGCTGGCCTCCCTGCCTCAAGGGCACCAGCCCCTGCAGAGTCCATGGCCTCTTGGCCACCATGCCTGGCCCTGTCCTCCTCTCTCCCCCTCGGCATCTCAGGGACAGAGCAGAGCACCCAACTTCCTTCAGCCCCAGAATCTGTGTATCCTGTCCACCCCCAAACCAGGCTGGGGGCTTCTAGAGGTCTGAGCACTGGCCAACCCCTGGAGAGTTGAACCCCACGCAGCCCAGGTGGAGGGGAACGAACCACTGTGTCCCCAGGTGGGGGCTTTAGAGTCCGCACATCTCTTGCTGTTTCAATCCACATGCGCAGTATGGCTACAAAGCACCAGGGAACCACGAGAAACAGCCCGAGTCCCAGCTTGGCTCAACCCAGCCAAGGCCAGTGCTGTACGAGGCAATGTGAAAGCGAGCCTCCAGGGGGCATCTTCTGCCTGAATGCCAGAGCTGAGAGAGATGGGGCTCTAGGGACACTGTTTCTGAGCCCTGGACAGGCGCACAGCGTGGGACTGTGCCCTGGGAGGTACCAGGCTGCTCACACCAGGACCAGGTCCACAGAGACACTCTGGCAAGAGGCTCCCTGCCTCCCAGTGAGGCCTCGCCCTCCTGCTCCCAGGCCAGGGTGGCTGCCCAGGACACTGTGGTCACAGGAGCAGAGGCCCCGGGCACTCATATCCATGAAACACTTGTTCTGAACCACTCAGGAAGGCACAGGTTGTTGAGGGTCACTCCAGCCTGTGCCCTGGTGCCCTACACGTCCCTGCCAGCCCCTGGATGTGCCCGCCAAAGCTCCGAGGGCTCCAGGACAGCTGCCTGACATGTTCTCATGCTCTCCTGCCCACTGTGCCCATCTCCTGGGACCCCGCTTCACTCCCTGTAAGGTGCAGCCTCATCTGTGATGGAGAAGCAGCGCCCCAGATTGAACATCCCTCCTCAGGCCCCTAGGTTTAGGGAAAAGTCCAGGAGACCCCTATCAGAGGGATGTGGTCTGGGGGAGCTGACGCAGGAGGGTCACATGCACTCCATCGGCCCTCGCAGGTCCCCACTGTTCCTACGGTGCTGGCCCCAGTCCCGTCATCTTTGCTGTTTGCAGGGCAAGCTGGAAACCGTGCTGAGGAGAGTTTCTGAGTCCACAGTGGAGAGGATGAAGCCCAAGCAACTGGAATGCCGCCCACCAGAGTGAGCCCCAATAACTACCTCCTGACGAGGATGGAACACCACCCCTAGGGCCTGTGTTAGCCACAACCCCATCTGCCGGGGAAAGCCTCTTCCCCGGGCTGCCTCCCAAGGCGGGGCCTGAGCCGACCACAGGGACCAGATGTGTCCCTTGAGTAGCACAGCCTAACATGCCCAGGCAGGTGCACCGTGTCATCGTGCGAAGGCAGGGCCCACCCCAGGGCTGCTCCACGACCAGCCCGCACCTCCCCTCCCACAGCCCAGTGAGTTGGGGCCACAGATGTGGCTTCTGCATAAGCTGGTTCCCCTGTGCTCACACGGGTTCCCCCAGGGTACAGCCGGGCTCTGACCACAGGCTGCTAGCACCACTCACTTTCCAGCCGGGCCAGGTTGGTGCCTGCTGCGCACGAGGCTGCTGAGCCTGAGGAGTGACCACTCCCAGCAGAGCTGGGCCACAGACACAAACTACACACCGGGTTGGAGTCTTGAGTGATGAAAGCAAAACACCCCCATGATTTTGGAGGTTCTCCAGGTGCTGAATCAATACTGTTAGCTTATATTCAAGTTTCTTTTGACTTTCTCAACGTGGCTACTAGGAAGTTTGAAGCAACAGATGGGACTCATTTTGCCTATCTCCTGGCCTGTGCTCATCCAGACCAAGGCTTGGTAAACTCCTGGAGAGCCAGGTGACAAATACTTGAAGACGGGTGGATCAAGAGGCAAGACTGAGAACGTTGTATAAATCATCAAAAAGATAACTGAAAACGTAAATGCCACTCTTATTTTGCAATCTCCAGTCCAGACCTCTCACAGCGGGATGGTCAACCTTTCAGGGCTTGGCTGGCCACATGCCTTTCCTGAGCTCCCAGAGCAGAGGCTGAGGAGCCCCCAATCTGCACGGCTTGGTCCATGACAGGGGTAGGGAGGGAGGACTCTGGAGGGAGCAGGGGAGCACCATGGATGATGTGTGGCTTGCCCACCTACAACCTGCCCTCTCTGGGCCTCGACTCCCCGTGTGCAAGATGAGGGCACAGAACAGGTGGCCCTTGCTAATGGTGAGCACAGCTGGGCTCTGGACCTGGACAGTGGGAAGAGGGATGGGACACAGCAGGGATGTGAGCAGCAGTGGGGGACCAGGATGTATTCGCAGAGCCCCTCATCACAGGGCAAACAGAGAGAAGGTCGTCAGAGACTCCTCTCTATCAGCATCCCACTCCTGAGGCTTTGGTGTCAGGACTGAGGTCCCCACCTAAGGCACAGCCCTGGCTGTGTGGCCCTGAGTCCGTGGCATTGTGACAGGATGGGTAGGCCTGTGTCCTTGCCCACTGACATCCACAGCGATGAGGTCCTTTCAGCGACTGACACATGGGGTTCTTGTGCACCCCAGCCTGGGTCCCAAGGCCACCCACGTGGACATCCTAAAGGAAACAGACGATAGCCCCACCCTAGACAGCTGGCTCCACCAGAGATCTACAGTCAGCTTCTAGCGCAGAAGGTTCTCTGTCCACTACAGGTATGGGAAAGTGCAGCGGAGGAAGGGCTGGGGTCAAGGAGGCTAAGGTGAGTGGTCAATGTAAGGGTGACAGAGCTCACCATGACATTTACACTTAATCTGAGTCATCCCCATCGTGACCCGTCTCCTCGTCGTCACTCTGGCTCGGCACGTAGCATGCGGCAAGGGAGAAGAAGAGAGGGCACCGTCAGTGCAGGCTGGGATGGGGTGGCGGCTGGGGAGCCCACCCACAGAGGCCGTTTCCCCAAGGTGGTGGCAAGTGTGGGTGCTCGGGGGCAGGAACGCCCTCTGCCCTCTGCACAGGCGGACCAGCCTCGTGTCGGGGGTCCTGGATCCTGAACCCACACGTGCAGACATGCCACAGAGGAAAGCACCCAATCGTTCCTGAGCCTGGCACTCCCAGGGTTCTACTCTGCCCTCCCTCTTTCTAGTGAGGAACTGAACCTTGCCCCAATAGAGGTGTGGCCTTTACTGCTGGCTCCAGAGAGGCAGTGACCTCCGGGCCACAGTGGATGGTCTAAGAACGTGAGAGGGGTGAGGTCAGTTGGCCAGGGAACAGGAAACTGATCAAACAGGCAGTCATCCATCAGTTATCAATCGATCTCGTCTGTCACCAAGAGCAGTAAAATCCCTGGACACGGAGGTGGGTGACATCCCTGGTGGGCAATGTTCTGCGTGCTAGCGCCTGTCAAGACCCTGCAGAGGAGCCCTCACCTGACAGGTCTCCGGGCCTCCGCCCCATGCTCTGCCCTGCTGGACCTGAGCCCTCGCTCTCTGTACTCCTGACGACAAACCACACCCCAGCGTCCCCTCAGTCAGAGAGTTCTGCAAGCCTTCCCAGCAAATCTCGGATGGGCGGAGGGGTCTGGGAAGCCCCTGAGCTGGCGGCTGGCGGTGGAAGCGAGCCACCCTCGTGTGGACCATTGTCCTCACTAATCACTAAGCTCCCTGCCTGACGCCTACCCGGAGCCGGGAGGCTGACACTTGCCACCCTCACGGGTGCAGCACTGCTACAACCAGGCTGCACACGGTGTCCCCAGTCACAACCCCTAATCCAGCCCTGATGGTTTTCCATGGTGTTCCGGGGACCCCGACCACGTTTGGCCTCCTGGGGAGCTCCCGGCACGGCCCTCATTTAGAAACCAAAGCAGCTATCACACTTCAGACCCAGGTATTTTTGGAGAGAAAAACAGGGCTACATTTTCAAAAGCAAAGGGATTTGTGGTCGTGCCTGGAGCTTCCTCAGAGCACAGACGTACCCTTTCTGCAGCAGAAAAGCCACCGGAGGGAAGTGAGCTCAGGAGGCCACCCCGGTAAAACCTTCCAAGTTCAAACATCAAAGTCTCTAAAAATGAACAACTTACAGAATTCTGCAACTGCTCAAAGAGATGTGCTTCCTTATGAGGCTGGGGGCTCGGGGGGCTCGGTCACCCAAGACTCAATGGGCAGCACATCCCCAGGCCCAGCACCGTCAATGTGGTCCTGACCCAGGTGGGAGGCAGAGTGGCCTCAACGCCACGGGTGCAGCTACGGTGCTACGGGCCAGGGTGGGGACATCCTGGGTACTGGACAATCGCCCCCCCGTGAAGACACCCGACTTCCTCATGCTGTGAGGACAAGCTGCCACGAGCCCCGTGAAGACGGCCACCTCGGGAAGGCTAACATACGTGGGGGCACTGCTGTCTGTTCCAAAGCCGACACCTCTAAGGCCCTGAAAGGGTCACAGGGCAGTTCTGGGCGAGTGGCATCGACCAGAGGCCACCTGGGAGGGCTGAGAATCTGAGGAAGAATCAGGAGCCTCCAATTAATGACATCAGTTAAAATCCATTGGGTTCTGGTCTTTTCCTGCACTCATTCAAGTGCCCTGTGGCCCAGAGCCTTCACCCGGGGCGCCCGCCACAGAGCCCTACCCCCTTTCTTGGTACCCCCGCAGAACTGGCTCCAGGGCCCAGGAGTGCTGCCGGGTGGAGCCAGCCATGGGCAGAAGCATCTGGAATCAGTGACCCCAGAGGACATGCCAGCTGCTGCTCTGGTCATGAGACTAACCCGAAAACGAGCAGCACGGCCGTCCCTGCGTGCACCCTGTTTGCACCTGCCCTCCTGGGGCGACGGAAGAGCCAACACCCAGAGGGAGCCGGTGCCGTTTATACAGGGATCAGTCCATGCTGGTGCCTTGCTGAGGCCACGCTCCCAGGAGTCTGAAAATCGTATCATCTGCAGGATCTGCTCCTTTTACAAACCAAACAAGACTCCCAAGACCAGGGTGGATGTGGCTAAGGCAGGTGCCACGCGGGGGGCCCCCACTCTCCAGCCCTGATGTCCCCAGTCCCTGGGAAAACAGCCCACCACAGCATCACTTAGAAGACAAACTTGCAGAAGCAGCTCTGCCTGCCTGAAGGTGTTGGCAGGGGGCTGTGGAAGCCCCAGAAGCTCGCCTCAAGGGGTGGCCTGTGCTCAAAGACCCCTCCCTCTATCACCCATGGCACTCTGCCCACCGACGGCCCATGGGACCCACGGGTCCTTCCTTCCCTCCCAGGCTCTGCTTCTGATACGTCAGGCGAGAACCTGTGACCAGAGACAAGAGCATGAGGTGCGTGGGCCCCACCGCAGGCCCAGTGCCCACCCGCCTGTGGTCACCCACCTTGGCTTTCTCACTGGGCTCACTCGCTGTGCCGTACGGGGAGTTGTGCAGCTCCTTGGAGACCACACAGAGGAACTCCGCCTGGTCCTCGCTCCCATAGTTGTAGGAAGAGCCGATGCTGACCAGCTGCGAGGAGAGAAGAGCGCGGCGTGGGGATGAGTGCTGCACATGTGTCCAGCCCACCCGCCAGCGGGGGACTATAGCCCGCGAACCTGCGCCAGTGCCAACCGGCACCGCAGAGATTAAGGAACAGGGTTCCGCCTCGAGGTTTCTAATGAACTCACAGAAAATGAAATCCCAAACACGTGTACACAGGGCACACATGTGTGCGGGCCACCCCTACATGTGCACCACGCATGCGACGGGCCATCTCGGCTGGGCCACTCAGCTCTCTCGGGGTTCCAGTGGGGCCCACAGGAGTGGGGGCCTGGTGCTGGGAGGTGGGGGGGGCAGTGGCGGCTGGCTCAGAGCAGGTGGGGGGCGTCACGGCCTTCAGTGTAGGGCCGATCCCTTCACACGGGTTGGGCACACGGGAAGGTGAGCTCCCACACGCTGTGCCTGTTCCTGCTGCAGGCACCAGGCCTTCTGAGGGGAAGGCAGGGCCGACCTCCTCCCAGCAGGGCCATTAACCTGGAAGGGCACACTTGGCGTGGGGGGGGCCGGCGGGGCCGGGGTGCGGGAGCCTGGATCTCACAGATGGACGCGGGTGAGCTGCGGCTTCCACTCTCCGCAGGCTCAGCTGTGTGGGAGCCCTGTGACAGGCAGACACATGCACAGATGACCCGCCTGCTCATGTGCATTTAAATGCAAAATGAGTCCAAAGGAAGCCTCACACTAGTGAGGCTTCCCAGGGCAGAATTACTGAGCTGACAAGTGCCTTGAAGGGCCCTCGTTCCTTGGCCACACACGCTGGAGGCCGCCAGAGGCAGAGGCAACAGAGCGGCAGCAGGCAAGGCTGAGCAAGGAGAGTGTGCTGGGCAGCACGCCTGTGTGGCCAGAGACGGGAGAGCACAGCGGCCGGCGTGTTCTCCCGCCTCTCTGGGAGGTCGTTCTGGGTTCACGAATATCCCTGGAGAGATGTGCCCTGGCACCTGTGAACCCTGGGCGGAAGAGGGGTGGCTCTGGGTGCAGACTGAGCTGTGGGTGTGCAGCCACTGAGAGGGCCGTCTGCACGCAGACGACGTTCTCTCACAAGGCACCTGAGTCTCATCGAGGGCCCTGCGCTTGGCGCCCACAACCCCTTAGGGTTCTGGGCTCTTACCCACAGCAGTTCCAACTCCTACTTCTGGGAAGTAGAGCATTTCTCCTCGAACAGGACTGGCTCTGGAGCTTTACCGGCAAGAACTGGGAAGACACCCTCCAGGGACAAACTAGGCAAAACAGGTAAGACTCAGGGACGAGAGGAACCTGGCTTGTGCAACGGACTTGGGATCTTCCAGAGGAGCTAAGGACAAAGCCTCAGGCCGAGCACAGATAGGAAGACAGAGGCTCACGCAGGAGATTCTCCCTCTCAGCGAGAGCTACAGAGGAACCTTGCTCCAAGTGAGGGGGACCCAGGTCAACACCCCGACTGGTACCTACAGCTCCTGTGTCCCCAGCCCTTCTCCAGGCTGCACGGTGAGGGAGCACACGAGGGGCATGGGACGGGACGTGCGTCCCTCCAGACCAGCCATTCACTCTGCTGCCCTCCCCCGATTGGAGGGAGGATGCAAACACCACAGCTGTCTTAGTTACATTTTAAGGGGATGCCAAGCATGCTCTACAGTGTGATCCACTGTTCCAAAAGACCCACAGAAAAAGTGTGGCCTTTAGAAAGGAGCCTGGGGTGAGCCTGTAATTTCCCGCCCTCCCTCTGGGCAGGACTGCTCACTGCGGCCAGAACCTGTGTGGGATGGAAGCCAGCAACACTCAGAGGCCCGAGGGGCCCTGGCCACCAGGGCAGGTGCTACCTGGGGCTGGGCGCTGGGAGCAGTGAGAAGTTTGTAGAAAAGGTACTAGCAATCAGCGAGCATCCTTGACGTGCTCACAGGCCCACAGCCAGTGGGCAGCAGCTGTGCAGGCTGGGAGCAGGGGCTCCACAAAAGGAAGGGGCACTCCCACATCCTCATGTCAGGCCAGGAAAGTGGAGGGCACAGCTGCGCCAGAGCCGAGGGCAGGAAGGGGACCGGGGGGCCACAGAGCAGCCCCGCTGGGAAGGGCATCTGTGCCAACTGCAGCACAAAGGAGCCCAGGCCACCATCTGCTCAGCCAGCATGGGAGGGGATGTGAGGGGACAGGAGGGCAGGGCCAGGCCGGGATGCGCTCAGGCTGTCGATCCCACACACACGGAGAGGCCAGGTGGAAGCCCAGAGAGCAGTCCCCGCGAAGTACAGGCTCAGGTGAGGAAGGGTAACCAAGAGAGAAGGGTGGGCTCCAGCACAACTCCACCCCCCCAACATCCGTGACCGATCCAATCAGGATGGGGCACAACTCCACCGACACCTCATTACCAGTCCCTGGAGGCAGCAGGCTCATGGCAACCCTGCTGGAGGGGTGGGGCCTCACCTGCTCGAACTTCCAGCCATCAGACATGGTGGACACCATCTGGGTGAGCTCCTCCTCCTGACACTGCAGCACACGGTATACGTGCTTCACCGGCACCTGTGTGATGACAGCTGCAGCTGAGACAGGCCCCGCATGCCCCCTGCCAAGTCCGGGGACAGCCCTGCAGATGACGCAGGGGAGGATGACACCCCTCGGGCTCAGGTCGTGGCACACAGAGTGACAACCCCCGCCCATCATCCAACAAAGCAAAACAGGCCGAAGAGGTGCCTTCGGAAAAACATCTTCTACTCCTCATCTGCCACCAAACATGTTTCTATTTCTAAATTGCAAAATTCAGTGAGTCATGCTCCTGAAACCCTGACAGCACCCTGGGCTAGACATGAGCACGCCAAGACTGTGCCCGCAAGCAAAGGCAGCCAGGAGGGGATGGCGGCGTGGCTTCCGAAAAGCTGGTGTGTCACCTGCTGCGCCCACCCACCGACCTCCACCAAGTTGTGCTCCAGGCGCAGCCTCTGGTGCTAAAAGCACCTCGGGACTTGCCCGCCAGAAGCCTGATCTCGCAGAGCTGCTCCTCTGGCAGGCTGCAGCGGTGGCCATGATAGCACAAGAGTGACCACGACATGGTGGCAGTGGCTCATGCCGTAATGGTCATAGCCTCACTTGTGACAGTGAATGACACTGGTGCTCTCAGCCCAGGCCCTGAGGAGGGACTCCCCTGCCCCCAGCACTCAGATGGGTGCTCTGCCCAGCTGGGTCATGCTAGCCACTGACGGGACAGCTGGACGAAGGGGAAGCAGCACAGGCTGGCCCTGGTCAGCATGAAGGGCAGGAAGGGAGGGGAGCGAACTGTGCCTACGTGGTGGGCCTCGGAAGCAGCAGGCCTATTAGTCACTGGTCTTACCTGGGAGGTTTTGCTGTCTCGTTCTCTAATTTTGTCCTTTACAAGTTTTATTAGTGAGGTGATATTGTAAAATTCCGCTTCCTCCAACACTCCTAGAATAGAGAAAAATAACTAATTTTTACCAGATCCAAAAATAAATGTCTCGCCCGCATCCTACCGTGGACCCCACAGCCCCATGTGCAGACATGCTGGCTCTGGGTGGGGTGCCCCAGGATTAAGGGCAGAGGGCACATTTCCTGCACACACTCCTGGCATGTGCCACTCTAGGTGACCGGCTGGGCACACAGTCCCACATGCATCTATCCCAGCTTTTCCCTGGACGCCCCTGGACAGAACTTGGAGACCTCCCCACAGCCTGCGGACCACCTGCTGCCCTCACGTGAGGCCCGGGCTTGGTGGGTAGCTTTGTACAGGTCTATCATTTAGTGCCTCAGTTTCCCCATTCAACTGTAAGCCGAGCGGTTGAGAGTGCGGCTCCCAGCTCTAGGACTCTTGCCAGTTTAGGGCTGCCTTTCTTCCCCAAGGCTGCCACGTGTGCTCTACCTATTCAGGGACTCTCCAGTCCCAGGACCCCTCCCAGGGGTTCCGGAAGGGCCGTGCTGGCCACCCTGGCCAGGCCTCACTCTATGCCGTGTCCCCACGCCAGCAGCGCCAGCAGCTTGGGCTGCGCCCTAACCAGGTGTCCAGACAGCACAGTCAGAGGGGGCGCCTGGGGGTGAGCAGCTGTACCTACAATGTCACTTCTCAGGATGGCGTGTGGCCATGTCAGTGATGAAACGCAGACCTGGTGCCATCCTGTCGGCCATCGCCTCAGACCTGTGGGTGGGGACTGAGAGGCCTTGCGAGTGGGCACCAGGACCATCCACACACTGAGCTGGCAGCCACCATGGGCCCTTCCGGAAGCATGATATCGAGGTTGGTCAGGAGGCAGGTGATGAGGCAGGGTGGCAGGGGCCTGTCCCCAGAAAGCACCTGCCTCTAAGCACGCTGTCCCAGGATCGGGCTGTGAAGTTTAGTCTAGAACTAAAGGGCTCCACAAACAGCACGGAGGAAGGCGCCCCAAACAACGTGAGCGCACGTGCATGCAGAAGGCCCCTTCGCAAGATGCAGGCTTGGGTCTGGAGGCCCAGGAGAGAAGCACACCAGGAAGTGGCAAGGAGCGAGCCCACTTCAGTCCCGGTGGTTGCTACAGGACCTCAGTCCCTGTAGGAGCCAGAGCACACGCTGGATGGAAGCGCCTGGACCGCCCAGGGCCTCCCTGACTGATGAGCTCCCTACTGGCTGCTCTGAGCGCTGGAAGGCTTGAGAACAGGCAGAGCTCAGAGGTGAGGGTACGGTGGTGCCTTGGAAAGAGAGCACACTGAGACCAGGGAGCACCGAGATTCACCTGGCAGGTGTGTCCAAGACTGCCTGAGCCAAAGCAGCCGTGAAAGCGAGCAGCCTTCCATGGCAGGAGCCCCGGCCCCAGCAGCCTCGCTAACTAGGCTCCTGAAGCGGTCCACAGCCCAGGTGACCTGTCCCCCTGGTGACAGCAGTCCTGATAGACCACCCCGGCCAGCAGCCTTCCCTCCTGGAGACAAGCGCCTGCTGCCCCGGGGGACATGTGTGAGAGGCAGCCTTGAAGCAGTGAGGGGACGCAGGCATGTGGGATTTCTGCAGGGGAGGATGTGCAGGGCCTGCTCCTTGGCCAGCTCGGGCTGAGGGGTCTGTTGTCTTAAGTGACCAACCTGTCCACTGGGACTCCCGTTCCCAACTCACCTTCCTCTGCGAGGTCTTTGTTAATGACCAGCTTCCCGTGTCTCAAGTAGTTCAGCACAGGCCCAAAGTATGTGGGGTCTCTGTCGATTAAATAGGCACCAGTTTCATCCTACAAAGAACAAAACCCTGTGAGTCCTGAATGGGAAGGCAAGGATCTGCACATGTGACACCAGGCCACACGGAGAGGGGTGCGGAGGCACAGGGGTCGTGTGTGTCCCTTAAGCCACCGTCAGCCTGCGCTGGGGCTCTGCAGGGAGGGGGTTCTGGGGGCCTCTGGCTATCGGCAGTCTCGGGTCTAGGCCAAGTCAACCTCCCTTTATTTACTCAGCAGCGAGGGGACTGTGTAGGGACCTCTCCTTAGCCGCAAACATGGCTGAGGGACGGTTTAGCCTCCATGCACGTGAACGCTGTGAACACTAACATGAGTAAGTGAACACAGACTCTCCCCCCAGGCCCCAGAGCAGGGCCTTCTGATCCTGGGGTGGGGGTGGCGCGACCGAAGCACAGAGAAGAGCGACTGTATGGAGAGGCCTAACCTCCATGGCAAGGTGGCCCCGGGGTCCCTCAGGGATTGCTGACCAAAGGAGCCACACCCCATGGGCAGCGTCTACGAAACAGACCTTCAGAAGGCACCTCACCCACACTGGGTGGCCCTGGTTCCTCCCGGAGGGTCAGGGCCCTCTACTCAGTTGCCAGCAAGTTCCCAGCACAGCTTGGCCCAGGGATGTGGACATGCTGACCTGCGCACAGCAGTGGGGGTACCACCAGCGAAGGGGAGCCACGGCCGTCTAGGAGCCGACCGCACTAGGGACACCGCGCATCTGCCCTGGGTCTGCTGGGCGGGTCTGGCCCAGGCCGCCTTCCAGCAGGGTTGCCCTGCAACCAGGGACCCCGCCACCATCTCTCTCTCTGCCGCTGCCCGTGGCGAATCCTGCTCCTCCGGCAAGCCCACGTCCCCTCCCTGCAGCCCCAGGGAGGCCTCCCTTTGAGTCAACAAGGTAACACTGTAAGTCAGTGGAACAGCTGATGTGGCCTCCCTGTCTGAAAGCGGCTGCAGGGGCTCCTGGGCCTCAGCAGGAGCATGACCAGCTGAGACCCCGCAGGACGGTGTCAGCATCTCTATGGGGCGAGCGTGGTGGTGGGAGTATCTGAAGCTCCTGGGTGTGCTGTGCCTACGGACACCCGACACAGGGAGCCAGGGGGCATCCTGATGGCAAAGTGACACCCGCGTTAGGACCTGACTTCTCGGGATCCCTGGGTGGCGCAGCGGTTTGGCGCCCGCCTTTGGCCCAGGGCGCGATCCTGGAGACCCGGGATCGAATCCCACATCGGGCTCCCGGTGCATGGAGCCTGCTTCTCTCCCTCTGCCTATGTCTCTGCCTCTCTCTCTTTCTCTCTGTATGACTATCATAAATAAAATACAATAAAAAAACTTTAAAAAAAAAAAAGGACCTGACTTCTCACCCAGGAGCATCACCTCCTGGACTGTGGGTGGCAGAGCCTGAAGGTTCCAAGGGCTCCCTGCTCTTCTTACATCGTCAGTTAGGGTGCTGGGACCTGGAGCCTTGCTGCTCAGCAGGCAGGACCCGGGCACTCAGCCCAGTCTCCTGCCAGGACAGGCCACGGCCTGTTCCCCCGTGGGCTTCTGTCCCCCAAGGCGGTGTCCCCACTGCACAGAGACCTCCCGAGTTCATCCTCGTGTTCTACCCACCATCTAAGTCAGACACTGCCCCATGGACCCCTGCCTTCTGTCCGTCTGGACCCCTACTATTCCCAAGCAAGGCCAAGGACCCCATGGACCAGCTTTTGGAAGAAGGATGCTCTACCGGTCTTTCTACTGGCAAAAAGTAGCCAGAAGGGACCAAGGCCTGGAAAGAAAGGGATGGTGTTGCCACAACATGAAGTCCGGGGCCCGTCCCCACCCCACCCCCAGGTATGAAAAGAGCCCAGGGCTTGACATTTGCACATCACCAGGCTCAGAAATGACTCATCAGTGCACTGCTACCTTGACACTGGCAAGCTGGCAAAAAGGTCAAGGTCAGATGGAGAGAGAGCTTGTGCCACCTTCAGGGCATCCCAGGGGGCCTCCCTATCCCAGTGGGCCCAGGCCCCAGCGGGCCCAGACTATGAGCTCAAAGGGACCATCATCACACTGCGCTCCCCCTTGCGGAGCAAGCCTGAGCTCCAGCGCCTGCCCTGGTACAGGGCAGGTTATGAGGTGGTGCACTCAGCCCAGAGGCCGTTTTCACGCTGCCTCCAACATGCCTGCCCTGAAGGGAAGCACAGAGCTCTCCTCCTGAGGCTGCCCGGAGGCCCACCTGCCTGGACCCAGAATGGTGGGTTCACTGAGTGGACTTGCGTGGGAGACTGTGCCACCCCCTGCCAGTGACGAGCCAGCTTGCCCAACCCTGCCACCAAGGAGCAGCACTTACGGAAACTCAAAAGTGGTTTCTCCCATGGAGTCCCGCCAGGGCTCCCTGGACCGGTTTCTTCTTGGGGATTTGTTTGGAGCAGAAGGATTCCAAGATCAGGTGGGGCCAGGCAGCAGCGTCAGGATGCAGTACTCTGAACTGGGCTCGTCAGAGGGGGTTTCAATTTCCACAGGCAGTGTGGGGGTCCTACACCAAAACCCCAAAACTCCACCAGGCTTTATCTTGGGCAACTGCCTAGATGATCACAGACTGACTCTTAGACACATGTAGGCAAGACCTCCATAAACACTACGTGTCTGAGCACCTGAGCATGCGCAGCATGCTCTAGCGCTGGCGAGCGCGGCCGAGGGCTGGCTGCAGATAGGTACTTTCAACACTGCGGTGGGCGTGCGCCCAGAGGTGTGAGGGGCCTCAGAACCTCACATGCTTCTGGAAATGCAGCCCTGGAACCTCACTTCGGAATATAAGTCTTAGGTTCACTTACGCAAAAGCCTAGAGAAAAGCATCTTGGCAACACCTACACTGGAAACTGGGGAGTGGTGGGGGCACGGCCGCTGGCTCTCCACGCGGGCCTCGCTAGCTCCACTGCACCAGCACGCGCAGGCAGGAGCCCGGTCTGGTCGCACAACAGGCAGCAGGGGACTGGTGGCAAGACTCGCGGGTCCCTTGTCTCCTCTTTCTGTCCTGTCCTCAATTCATAGAACAAGCGTGTGCTACATTTGTGGAATGGCAAGCTTTGCTCTTGCTCTTGTGTTGTTTGTAAAAGAGCCAGAATTAAGACTGCTTTCTCGACAAATCATTTCCCTCTATTAACCTTCCCCACTTCTCACTGAATTAGCGTTTGACCTACTTGTGAAGTGCTGGCTTTAAAAATATACACCTACCTTAAAGGGCTTAACAGGGAAGCTGGCCGGGGAGCTCCAGGGAAGCTGGAGTACGCAACAGGGGCCAGCGGCCCGCAGCTGCCAGTGTGCTCATGGGGAGCAGGGCGGCCCAGTGATGCCCAGGCCACCTGGATCCCACCCCAACTGGGACCCACCTTCCCGGCTGAGCTACTGGGCCATGGGCCCCAGGCGGGGAGGCTGCCGGACCACAGAGATCATGCCCTGGCCACGAGCCCTGATTGCACAGTCATTTTCCGAGAGGAGCCAGTGGGCAAAGGGAGGGCCAGGCCCATTATCACATGCTCTCCCAGGAGACACCTAACCTGCAGCCCCGACATGGAGGCGGCGGAGTGGATAAGGCTGATTTGAAACCACCAAGAGAGCTCCACGCCCCACTCCGTCCATTCCTTTCTGAGCCCACCCAGCATCCTTAGCCCATACCCCTGGGTAGGAAGTAAAGCTCTGCAAGGGGCAGACTCATGACTGTACCACTCAGTAATGAGCCCCAAGGCTGAGTTCTCCTTGCCCACTCTGCGCCCAGAAGTAAAACCTGACCCACACATTTAAGGCAGGATTGAATGCACTGCCCAGCAAAGCACTGTGGATAAAGTGGGGGCTGCTCGTCCCTCAGGGCCAGCCTCTCCCTCAGCCCAACCACAGGGTCCTGGAAACGGTGATGAGGAGTGAGGATCAGGGATGTCAGACTCTCACCAAGATTCTAAATGGAAAAGAACTCTGTTGGCGTGAGAGCTCTCTATGGAGCATATGCACTTGGCCCCATTACATCACCTTCACGGCCTCCACGAACACGTCGGGAAATGGGACACCGCACCACTCCAGTGCAAGAGAAGCAGCACAGCCACTGGAGACTGGCAATGAAGAGGGCTGAGTGTCCTGAGTTAAATGGGAGATAAATTCTGTTAAATCGCCCCGTTAAAAGCTAAATGCAAATGCACAGAATTCTTTGCACACGAGCATCTGCAATGAATCTAATAAGAAATACTTAGCTTTTACTCTGAAGCTACCCATTTTAAATGACTCTTTCAAATTCCTGCACAAAACCTTCAGTCTCTATTCTCTTGTTTGTTTTGTTTTCTAGTTTGTCAAACCCTCCATCCAGAAGAGGATGAGACACCACCAATTCCAAATGATGAGGTGGAGACCCAGAGAGCCAGGACTACACAGGGGTGGTTCAGAGTGACCCATTCAGTCTGGCAGGAGCCAGAGGCACTGAGAGGAGACACCACATCAACTGTGCACACACCGCAGCAGGTGCTGGGTCACCCTGGGGCAAAGGGACAGTCCTGGGGAGGTGCTGAGCGGACCTGCCAGCCCAAGGGCCAGCCATCCAGCTCACAGCTGCTATGAACATTTATGTCGCAAGGCAGGGCACCGTCCATCTGCCGGGATTTCTCAGGTGCTCCCCTCCCTAGACACATTCCAGCTACAGAACACCTGCACGTAAATCCTCCACAGATGTCACATTACTTATTTTGGTGGTGTGAGTGTGTGTTTAATATAAAACTGCTAAAACAAAAAAAATAATATAAAACTGCTGCCATGAAAGACTCAACTAGAGACGGAAACAGGTGGGAACCATGGTCGGTTGGGGCAGAAGCTCCACACAGGGATGACCCAAGGTCCCTGGCTGCAGTGCCCCTCCTCCACTGCCTCGGAGGGGAGGTCTCCTCAAGCCTGGAGTCCCCGGGCCCCAGGGCGACAACCAGTCCGCGCTGGCAGCCTGACACTCTGCAGCAGGGGCGCCTTGCCAGAGGTTCACGCTTAGCCCCCGGCTCCCGTGAGGCACTCGAACCCTCCCTGCCAGCTGTCCCCAAAGTCATCGCCCTGTTGGCTCCCAGGTGGCCTCTGCTCTCTTCCTAACCCTTGCCCTGCTGGCAGATCTGGTGCAGAGTTTACCTTCCCTTTCTGCTGGGGCAGAAGGGCAGGCCCATGGCTCCTCTGCTCCCTCACCCAACCTCCACCCTCCCTCCTGCCCACTGCAGTGGCTAGGCGTGGTCGGCGTCCCGCGCAGCCTGCCTCTCCCTTACCTACTTTGGCCTATCTGCCGGAGCTGGCCCAACTCATCACCTGCAGAACTGCCGTCACCCAAGCCTGATGTGCAAAACCAGGCAAAGATTCTAGAAGCCCCACTGCTGAGGAAACTAGAACCCCCCAGAATGTGGACGATGGGAAGAGACACTTGTGCACACCCACATTTGGATGCCTTGAGCCTCTTCCAAACATGTGGGCGGATGGTACCAGAATCCTGAAGCTGTGTTCTCCAGGCTCAAAGACCTCAAGTCTTACAAGAAAACACGGTGGCTGCCCAGGAAGCCATGCCCCCCGCCCCCCGGAGCACATGCTCCAGTCTCCGGAATCGGGAAGCCACCCTTGAGCCCGTCCTGAGATCAGCCAGGAGCTCTGGGTGGAGTGTAGAAGAGGCCGCCAGGGAAGCACGGGAGACACGCCGCACTTCCCAGCTGGCCGAGCACAGGAGTGACCTACAGGTACCAGGGTTTGCGGTGACTCAGAGACTATGTGCAGAAACGTACAGTAGCAAAAACAAATTCTGAAGGGGAGAGAAAGCGTTCGTTTTAAAAACAAAGTACAGGGCAGCCCGGGGAGTGATCCTGGAGACCTTGATCGAGTCCCATGTCGGGCTCCCTGCATGGAGCCTGCTTCTCCCTCTGCCTGTGTCTCTGCCTCTCTCTCTGTGTTGCTCATGAATAAATAAAATCTTAAAAAATAAAGATAAAATAAAAACAAAGTACAGAGTAAAGTAGAAACGGCCACGAGTCATCTGTTTGCTGCAAGGACCCAGCACAGGGCATGGGGTCCGAAACTCCCACAGCTCCTCCATGACTACGGCTCGGAGCGGCACAATGACTCACCCTCAAGTCGCACAGCGACGTAAGTTGGGTTGAAGTCAGGCCTGAGCCTTAGTCTAACTCTGCCACCAGAGGAGACACTCCATCTCCCCAGGACCCACGGCACACCAGCGCCAGACCGGATGTCTCTGGTGCTCTGCAGTCCAGGGAGAACGGCCCAACTAAGACCTGGTGAGAGCACCCTGGCCATGCACACACCTCCCTCGGTGCAGAGCCAGCTCCTTTAAAGGACCTCCAAGCATCCCCTCACAGGTGAAAGCGGCCAGACACCCTGGGAACAAGCAAGCACCTCAGGGTTCCCATAAAACCCAATTTGCAAAATCAGGCAGGCGGACAACAGTTTTCTGACCACTGCTCTGAACGAAGCCTAGTCACTATGCAGTGGGCAGAAAGAGGAAGTGCTTTGCAGTGACAACCATTTCCTCTCGGGCTGCCCTCAGATGGCTGATGGTGGGACAACTGCAGGCCCAGGGCCTGTGTCTGACGTCCCGAAGCAAGTTCTTCACCCTCAAGGCAAGTCCCTTTCCAGGACTTTCTGACCTGGACTCACTGGCTGGTTGTCCCAGGGCCGTCCAGTTAGGTGTTCTGTGTAGACGCAGCACGGGCTCCGCCAGCAGCACCTGCTGTGCCGGGGGAGGGCAGGGGCCCCTCCCTCCACTCAGGTCTCAGACCAACCACGGCATGCGGTCAGGGCTAGGAACATGCTCAGAGCCACATCCTTGACCAAAGTGTGAAATGAAATGCGCCCAGTCTCGGGACGCCCACTCAGAGCCTCAGTCAGGACGACCCAGCGCTCATGGGAGCCTGGGATGCTCTAAAGAATTCGGGAAGTTAGCCTCTTGCCTCCGATTTAGTTATACAGAACATATCTGCTCTTTCCACTCTAAGGAATCCCCACTTCTTTTGCCAAGTGACTTAAAAGTTTGTACTTCCACCCACATCCCTCATCACTTGGCCCTGTCTGTAAAATCTCTTCCACTATCTTCCCAATCCTGAAACTCTTGCCAACACCAAGTACACCCGGAGTGAGCACAGGCAAAAGCTGCAAGTGACATGTCATCAGAAACACTGTGGTCACCCTAACCCTCAAAGACCCATCTGATGCCACAGCGTCTGCAACCCGAAGCCTCCTGGCCCCGTCAAAGGACAAAAGCTCAGGTTTTCTCTGGGCCTGGCTCAGTGACAGAGACTGAACCCACCTCAAATCCTACTTAATCCCAGTGGTTTCCAACCACCAAGTAGCAATATTTCCTGTTTCCCTTTTAACTCCTAAAGCATCTCCACACTGAAACAGAAGCTGATTCAGCTCTGAACAAACGCTAACCTGTTTTCAACAATGCCTAATGGGCCAGGTAGCGTGGACTACCAAGACACTTAACCCAAATGAATCACACAGCAAGTATTCACAAAGCACTTCCGGGAAGGAGGATCATACCTGGCCCGCCCCTTACAAGAACCTGGGAGAAAGATGACCCAGACAGCAGAGGAGCAGCTGCTTGAAATGAATACCCCAGACACAGCCCCGCTGGAGGAAGCCCCAGGAGGAAGTGAGAATTCACACTTGGCCAGTCTATAGAGAACCGCCAGCAGGCCAGAGTGGGCCGGAGTCAGCACTGAGACCAAAGAGTAAGGATTTGGAGCCCAGAGTTGGTCCCAGGCTCAAGCCCAGTGGCAGCCCTGCTCCCCATTCTCCCCAACAACCTGTCTGTCGCCTTCTTCAGAAAAGGTCCCATCAACTCCACCTCTCCCAGAGGTTTATGTGGTGTTTAAGAGCAAATTCCAGGCACTCTCCCAGTGAGTCCCAACCCAGCAGGTTCCTGCAAGGTTCCCATCTCCCCTTTGAATGTCCCCACCCAACCCTTATCCAAGCACCAGCTTGCTGCAGCCCAGGTGCTCAATGAACACGGGTCAAGTGCCCAGCAGGAACCCTGCACCAGGTCTGTGCTGACGTTCAGCCCTAGGGACGGCTGCCAGGTATGCTTTCATTCATTTTAACTATGCAGTGAGGGCTTCGAGGTTTTCACAAGTGAATCAACATCCTGTTTCTCTTCCATCATGTAATCACTGGTGTCCCACTCCTCCAAACACCCCTTCCCCTCCACCCTCAGCCTCCGGTTTCTTACTCAGGATCTAATTATCCAGGAGTGAACCTCTGGGATGTTCTTTCATCAGAATTGGTGGTGGTGGTGGTGGGGGGGGGGGACTGAGAAGGATCCAGTATCTCACACGCTGTTTCTCATCTGAAGTAAAGCATTCTCCCCTCCCATAATCCATGTGAACTCGCATTACTATTTCTGGTAAATTCCTGTTGCCTGTTACAAAACCTAACCCTTACTATCAACTATCTTATGAGACAGAAACCGTATCTGCTGCGTTACCTTCACATTCCAAATTTCACTCTGACAATTTGGAACTCAAATGTGGGTAAGCACAGGACGACGGCGACAAAAGGCAGACAAAAGGCAACCGTCGCATGTGCGTTCTGGTGGGTTAATCACCTCCCCCAAAGGACTGTTACTGCGGTAGAGCAGTTTTAAGTCATTTTGAGGCAGTAAGATAAAGGGATGAACTGCCTTAACCGCGCAAGGTAGAGATAATTGGCTTTGAATCAACTGTTTGTGACTTTGCGTCAAAATAAATAAATAAATAAATAAATAAATAAACCCAATGGACAAGAACAATTTAAAATCTGATTCAACATACAAAGCAGGATCTCCCGAGTAGAAATCCAAGTGAACGAAGCACTGTGGCCCAGTGTTTTAAAACAAACCAACAGTAAAACATACCCGTCTGCTATAATCGGAGAATCAGAGCAAACAAAAGCCTACTTCTGCCCTGGAGAGGATGCCATGTTCTGGGAGGTCTGTCCCCCAAGAGCGGAGAGCTCAAGGGGCAGCGGAGAGCTCAAGGGGCAGCGGAGACCCTGGTGTTGGGGCACCTCAGGAGCTCTGGCGTCCCGATCCTAAGGTCATGCATGCCACACCAAGGATGGTCTCGGTGGCCTTCCGGAACCTGGAGAGGGAGAGGAATCTTTCTGGGAAGACTGACTTGCACGCCTGGCAAGCGCTGAGCTGGCGTGGCGCATCGCCAAGTGCAATTATGTACGCTCAACTGAGAAGCCCCAGGAAAGTTAGAAGGTTGCGAACTGCCTGGGATAAATACAGGGAACACGTACTCTCGCAGCAGAGCGCCGCCGGAGTTTCAATCCGGACGGATCCCCACCAGCTTCTCCTCCGCCACGCCAGCCTTACAAAGGTGATAATCCAGACCGTGTCCGTGAGGATCCGACCACAGTCACGAGCACTCAGTCAGACGAGAGGCGAGCTGCACGCCGACCGGTCGGGAGGGCGGTGGGGTCGCTGCCCCAACGAGCTCTCCCGGCTCGTCGCTCCTCGCTGCCCCTTCGCACACGCACCCTTTGCTCAGCAGCACTGCCCTGCGGGCACGACAGGGCGCCAACTCTCCAAATGCAAGTCACCGGGGAACGCAGGTCACCGCGTCGCCCCCCGCCCCCCGCGAGGTCGGACGTGTGGAACGCGAGCAAACGAGAAGTGCGGGGACTCAGGGGCTGAGCGGCCCCCAAGGACCTGGGGCCCGGGGGGGGGGGGGGGGGGGAGGGGGAGGCGGCGCCCCTAGGCCGGGGGCCGGGGAGCAGGAGGGGGAGGAGGGGGAGGAGGCGGCGCCCCCAGGTCGGCGGCCGCGGCGCTCCGCCCGACGGCGCCCTCGACCTCGGGCGCTAGCCGCCTCCCCGGCCCGGGACGCGCAGGCGGGCGGCCCTCACCTTGTCCGAGTCCAGGTCGGGGTCGGCCTGGCACAGACGGTACAGGAAGGATTTCGGGTCCCGGCACAGCGTCTGCCGGGTGGTGAGGAAGTAGGTGCCGCCGACGTTGAGCCGGACCCACTTGGACACGCCGCCGGGGCGCTGGGCCAGGGCGCCGAGCCCCGCGCTGCAGCGGCGGCACAGGCCGGCCCCCAGCCCCGCCCCGAGGCTGCCCGGGGCCGGCGGCAGCAGCTCGCAGTGATTCTCCGCCATGATCCCAGCAAGCCCCGCCACAGCTCCCCTCCACCGGAAGCGTCCGGCCTTTAATACCGTCCTCCTAGCTCCGTCCCGCCCACGGGTCCGCCCTCGTAAAGCGCCCGCCCTAGTGTCACGCGGCAGGCGGAAGTTCCGGTCCGGAAAGGCGGCCGGCCGAGCCCCCTTCCGGCCGGAGCCGAGCGTAGCGGTGGGCGGGGGTTCGCCGGCCCCGCCCCCCCCGCCCCGCTCCCCCGCACGTGCGGCGTTCGGACGCTGGGTTCCGGGCCCGGAGTTCAGGTGGCGGCCGCGCCGACCCCGCGCCCCGGGGCAAAGAAGAGCCGCGCCAGCCAGTGTCTACACACTACATGCTCTTTATTACAAGACTACCGAGCATACGTGGAAAATTCATCATCCAGGAACTACATCTAAAGCACAAATATTTGAAAAAAAGAGAAGAAAACAGATTCATTAAATTATATGATTAAATCATTGACCGAATAGAAAATTTATATAATAAAGCCAGAAAAAAAGTTGTAAAATATAGTTTACAATAATTATTCACATTCAAGGCTGTACATCAATACATACAACAACGTGGCCCCAAACATGAATTCAATCCAAATAATTCATATATTAGATTTTAAATAACACAGACTGAACTAGAGGCCAACAACAGCCGGCAAATAACCTTATATAAGAATAAAAATACAAAAGTGTATATCCTAATATCATTGCATTATTTGTTTTCATAAGTTTTAAATTTTTGCTTTGCCTGTACATCACAGTTACAGCTACAGACCAGGTAGAGAATTTTACACATGTTCTGACTGCCACCAACCTGAAAGACAGCTAACACACTACTGATTCATCCTATTTTGTGTTAACGAACAGCTACAGCAGCTCTAAATACTGCAAAAATTTATTTTTGTCAATGTCCAATTAAACTTCTGGTGAGGATAGAGGCTTTTCACCAGCAAAACGACCCTGATTCGGAAGTCATCCTGCCAGGTGGGTTGGACTAGGGTGGATCACACACTATAAAAAAGGTCTGCCTCTTGTAAAAAAAGTTCTCTGTAGACAAAGTCTGGTGCTTCCTCATACTGAAGAAATGGGCTCTGGGGACAATTCAGGTTTACGTGTGGCCTGTTCAGGTGCTCGTCGAGCTGTCTTCAGCTACAGACAGGCCCACTCCGTGGGCACAGCTCCCTTCTCCAGACCAGTGCTCCCAGGCAGCCCTGGGCCAGCAGCCTGCACCACCCCAGACACTTGGGGGGCAACTCCTGACTTAAGGCACTTGCCATGCAGGCCGCCTAAGAGGGAAGTGCCACACCCACTCGAGTCACCATCAGTTCCAGAGCTTTGGATGAAGAGAATGTGGAAAAATGTACATAGCAACATCCCTAAGAACAGTACCTTCATCATACTCTGGCAAGGGAGTGAGCACCCTCAGTCTGCGGACCAGCCTGGGGGACAGGGGACCTGGGGTGTCAGTGGAGGGCAGGAAATCCAATTCTGCACAACCCAGCCAAAATCTCTGGCAGACTCAAGTGACAATGAGCATGGCCCCTAATAAATCTCATACACCTCTCCCCCTCAGCATCAATGGACTCCAAACTCAAGTGAGAGATTAGGAATGAAACCAAATTGGGTGGTCTGGGTTTGAAGACGGCCAGACAGCCTGCAACACGGTGAGGGAGGGCAGGGGAGAAGCCCTGAAACTCATGCGGGCCCGCACACTTACAGCCTACAGCGGAACGCAGAGCCGCGGAGACCTTCCTACTGAGTGCCACCACCTGAAGGGCATGGGGGCAAATCAACTTCTGTAAAACTCAACCGCCTACATGGCCTTTTTATCAAGGAGAGAATTTGCTCTTTTACTGATTCCAAATGGCCCAATGGATTTTCTGAGTCTACAAACTTAATTACAAGTCATCCACTAAGCTTGTGGCAAGGTCAGTTCAACACTTATCTCTGCTGCCTGTGCGGATGCAAATTCAGTACCATTGTGGACACAGTACAAGCTTCTGAAAATATCACTGAGCACTTGAAAGCTGTAGCAGCAGGGAGGGGAAGGTAAATAACATGCAAGCATAACCAGATTCTTTCAACAAAAATAAGGAAATTAGTTTTTGGGAAAAAAATCGGTCACAAATGGACTGCAATAAATGGTATCATTTTAGCTTTATGAAAAAAATAGGAGAGCAGTCTTATTAAAACATTCTTTGGAACACACACCTTACCAGAAACTGACTTGTTCAGAATCTGTAGGACACAACTTAGGTTCTGTACTGGAACTCTGAGAGTCTAAGCATCATATCAAGACAGAGACTGACTAATACCACCTTTAACACAAATACACTCTTTGACCCAAAAACACTACTTCTAGGAATGGGGGTGAGGGGCACAGGGATCAGAGTCTCAGAGTCAAAATCAAAGATTTATGAGGATATTCATCACAGCATTATTTAAATAGTGAAAAACCAAAAAACATCTAAATGTTTTATAACAGGGAAATGGTCAGATAAATTATGATAAAATTTATAACCATTAAGCTCTACAGTCACTAAAAAGAATGTTTTTAATCATTGTTCATGACGTGGAGAAATGCAGAAGATAAATAATTGAGTGAAACAAGCTAGATGCAGAACACTGTGTGTTTCATGTTCCCAATTTAGTTAAAAAAGCAAACAAATGTGTGCAGGGGGGGCTATACACCAAAATGTTCACAGTGGTCTCTCCTGGGTGGTAAGCCTACAGTTGATATTCTCACAAATGTTTTAGAAAGTACAGAACCACCTGGAGCTCCTGTGCCGGCACCTTGCCCTGGGTGAGTCTGTGCCACAGGGCCATCTCCTGCAATCCCTACCGGCCTGGGCCACAAATACCACAGGGCAGTAGTGGGGGCCTGGGGTAGGGCAGGTTCAGAAGAGCAGGCACCCTGCAGTGCCACCAGCCACCCTCCGTCCCCCCCACCGTCCTGGTCAGGAAACCACCCCACCTGCGCCTGGCTCCCTGGGTTCCCAGAGAGGGGTGAGGTGCGGTGGGCCACCTGAGCCTGGGGAGCCACGCGGTGTGGGATTGGCCCTGCCTGGCGGGCCTGTGGTTTGGCACTTCACCTTGTCCTTGCCTTCCCTCAGTAAGACACATGGCTCCTGGGTCTGCTGAACAACAGGGCACTTTCTCCCCTTGGATGAATCACTTGTACTTCCACGTGTGCTGTGTAAGCACTGGACTGACGGCCACAGCCACGTCTAAGAATGGGAGGCACCTGCATGCCGGGACAGCAGCTCTAAGGACAAACTGGATAAAACTAAAGGTGACACGGACAAGCATGGGGCAGGAAGAGTATTATGTGCCTTAAAAAATGAAAAGGGAAAGGAGGCTCCAAGAGGAGAAAGATGGCCTAGGGAGGGCTCAGCTGTCACCGGCTTGGGCAAGGGCAGTCCCTTCAGCTCTGTTGGCTGCCAGCTGAAGCCTGAGCCCTTCATTCTCCGGTTTTGGAGATTAAGATGGAACTGGTGGGTGAAGCCTGGGAGGTAGTGGCGCGGTGCAGGGGGAAGAATGCAACGGAAGCTGCGTCCCTCCCAGAGCAGCTCAGCCGAGGGCTCCTGTTACAGCCCAATGCCAGCTCTGCTTGCCAGCTCTGCCCAGGTCCCTGTAACCAGATGCCAGGAAGAACACTGGGCAAGAGCAGGCCCCCAACTCTCCCAACTGCATGCCCACGGATGACGGTGTTCTGAGAAAAGTAAACGTATCAACATGGGGAGTAGGCTGGAAAACCTTCCTGAAGGCCTGCGAGACTTATTGTTTGAAAAGCAGAAGAACAGAGGCAAGTCTTTTCAAAAGCGAGGAGAAGAGGGGAGCTTGACCTATACTCCCGGCCCAGGACAGTGTCCTGCTCCCCAGGGTGTCCCAAGAGCATGCACACATGCTCGTTTGCTCACACGCAACTCTCACAGAGCAGTGCACGAGACCCCAGTGGAAGCCACTGGAAACCTGGCCCCACCTCTGCTCCTGTCCACCCTCACCGCTTGCCCTGGGACCTCCACAGCCACACTTCCCTCCCAGGCTGACAAGGGTCACTCTTATCACTAAACCCATTTGACAAAGCATCCTTTCTCTCGATTTGGACCACCTGTCAACACAGGGGGAGACAGATGGTTTGTTCGAAATAGGAGACGGGTGGCAGTCGTCAGGGGGAATCTTTCCCATGTGAACCTTGTGCTAGTGCCTTCGTGAAAGCCTGAAGGAAACCGCACAGTTGTTCATCCCCTGGAGGCAGAGAGACGTGCCTGTGAGGAACTTGCAAGCAGCGGTGCCTCCTTCCCTCCCACCTGGACTGCGGACTGCCCTCCAGGGGCAGGAAGAGGAACGCTGAGCCCCACCAGGCCCAGAGCCATCCTATGTCCAGGGAGCAGCAAAGAAATCAAAGGACCAGTAAATCCTGGACCTGCTGCAGTATACAGCACTGTGCTGCCTCTGCAAGGTGAAAGGCAGGCAGCCTGAAAGTAGAGGGGGTGAGCGGCCTGGGTGCTCAGGCTCCAGTGTGGCGTTCCTACCCCTCGTGCAAGGTGTGCAACATTTTCTTCCCGGCAAGGTCCACATCTCGATGGAGATAAAGGACCTGGCAGCATGAGAAGGTTTCCAGACTTTCACTGTGGAGACGTAAACGTGCTGGGAGACCACAGGCACCTGGAGTCCCTCAGCCCCAGCAAACTGCTCCGGGGTGGGGGGACCTGCATGTTCCACCCTCTAAGCACTCAAGAGGTGTTCACCAGGCAGCACCCCTCCACGTGGGGGACGCAGGCCCAGTCTGCCCTGCTGCCGTGGCCTCACACAGAGCAGGGCACCGCCTTACCTCCTAGCACAACCGGGTGCCCACCTTGGACAGTGCCTTTTCCAGGCCCGAGCTTGCTTTCTAGCTCTGCAAGACCACCCCGCTCAGAGGGACGTTCAATCCCAAAGCCTGCTGACACCCTCCAACCCCAGCAGCGGCCCGGTAGTGCACCCCAACAGCCTGCTCCATGTCTCCCCACCTGGAGCCTGCCTGATACACACAAGGCATGGAGTGTGCACAGCCACAGAGATCTCACAGCCAGAGCTATGCAAGAAGGTGAGCGAGGGGCACTGGTGGGGCACAGGGGGCAGCAAGTAGGGACACAAGAAAAGGAGCACACAGACCAAAGCCAGGAACCCTCCCACACCAAAAAGATGGATGCCACCCTCGGCAGAGGTGCACACAGCTCCCTGCCGACGGGTTCTGGAAGGCACATGCCCCTCCCCTCCGCCACAGGAGGACCAGCCGGCAGGTGACCAGGGCATGTGGTGCAGAGCTGGTGACTCAAGTCTGTTCCACTCGCCCGGGCAGGAATTAGGCAGACGTGCGTGGCACTGGGTCCCCATGGCGAGGACAGCTTGGGGAGCCTCCACAGAGCACAGAGAGCAAGCAAAGCAACCCTGAATTCCTTTTCGTTATTGGTTTTGTTCTTTGTGTGGTTGGGTATTTTTTTCTTCTTTTCTTTTAAATAAAAAAGCTGCAAGGTTCCGCCGTCTGCGTCCCCCTTGAGATGGCTGGCAGGTGGTCTGGAAGCGTCCCGAAGGGCGGCGAGCCGTGCTGGGGCACGTGTCCTGGCAGCTAGTGCAGCAGCCGTGGACGTGTCACTGCACGGCAGCATCTGGGTGGCTCTGGTATCTGTGTCTCCACACTTCCTGGATCTTTTTGCACCATTTGTGAGCATTCCCACTCGGGTCCATCAGGTAATACGTCCTGTTCGGCTGTGGAGACAGAAATGGTTTAATGATCCTGGGGACAAGGGGTGTCCCGCCAAGACCACCACCCTCTGGCGGCCACTGTGGGCACTTGTGGAAGCACACAAGTGTCTGTAGGCCTTATATGTGCAGGCAAGGACCTAGAGATCTCTTAAGTCACCCCTAAACTGACAAACAAGCACAAGTGACCCTGGCTCAGCTCAGGGGTGCGCTGTGAGTGTGGAGCCCCCGGGACATGAGATAAGGGGGAGATAACTGCCTGTAGAGGAGAGCCCGCAGAGACAAACTCACCGTGTGCACGAAGAAGGTTTTAAAGTTCTTGGCCTCTGGTCGGAGTTCTTGCGACCATGGAATTTCACCTTTCAGGACTTTGTTGACAGGATCCACATAATACAAGTGTGGCCCTTCTGTGAGCAGTAACTGTCGTCGTCGTGCAAACAAGCCCTATGCAAAACAAAAGGACCCTGTCTGTCAGGACTCACAAGTGGGTGCAGACAGCACCTACCGCTCCCCTGGAGGCCGGCCATCAGAGCAGCCCAGGGCATGGGGACCAGCGCCTGTCAACTCGCCTGGGACCTGGCCTCCTCCCATGGACCCGGCCTCTTAGATCAGAGAGGAGCAGAATGCAGCACCCAGCCTGCCTGGCCTTAGTGAGCTGGGTCCCAATGTCCCCACTGGGGTCTGTGTCCCTCCACTGCCACAGAGGGGAGCGGCAGCACAGGCAGGCAAATCCAAGCGCTTGGCCTAGCCTGCTGGGGACAGTGAGGGTACCACTCATGACCTCTGTTCCAGGGAGGTGGGGCCCGGGCAGCGTGTGTGTCCCGCCGGGAACAGAGGCCTGGGGCCTGAATTTAGAAGGGCCTGTGTTGGCAAAGGGAGAGCATATGTGAGTCTGATAGTTTTGACACAATTAATCCATAAAACATAACAAACAAATAACAATTTTCAAAAACAAGTCTAATGAAGTGAAAGACAACTTGCTAGGATATCAAAACCCCGGTCCCAAGCCAGAAATGAGAGAGTGTATTTTTATTTTACCACAGCCTTCCTGTGTGGTTTCAAACAGCTTCCCCTGAGTGGCTCAAGCCTTCCTTAGCCGTCAAATCTAGAAATGATCTTTCAGAGAAAGGGAAGCAAGAGCAAGGATGCATGTATAGCAAGGTCAGCGGGTACCCGAGGTGGAAGGCCAGACCCTGAGGCGGCTGAGGGGAGACAGACGTTTGGCAGGTGCTGGCGGGAGCTGACTTACCTTTCGCTTATCTACGGGACCCATCTTTAGTATTAAGTTATTTTCTACAAACTGGTGCCTATAAAAAGAAGGAAACAAGAGATACTCAAGTGAGTCAGGGACAGAAACTCTCCAAGTGAACTTCCTGAGGGCATCTGCGAGCCTTGCTCAAACCCCTCCTGTCACAGCCCTGACTCGCTCCAGGAACTCAGGAGGCCCAAGTTCATGGAGCATGCAGGTGCCCACTGCTCTAGAGCATTTGGTCGTGGGGTGCGGACCAGCGTCGACACATGTGAGCACCGTCACCTGCTGCCACCTCTGGCTGGGCAGCATTTGCACAGCAGTAGAAAGGCGGTGGCAAGGTGACACACATCCTCCTTGATTTGAACAAAGCTGGGGTAAGCACAGAACCCTGAAAGTGCGGGGGCCGCTGAGAGTCAACCTCAGGACACAGACTGCTGGCCACATGCTACCCAAGCCTAGGCCCCCCAATCCCATGCTCAGAGACCACCAAGCAGCTGGGAATCAGGGGTCCCGGAAAGACCCATACTGGACTCGGTTTAAAAACACCTTCTTTGGTGTTTTTACGACAGTAAGAGAGCACTCCTACTCAAATAAGGCAGGAACTTGGAGGAGGAAGCTAGGAACACAGCTTGACTTCGTGTGTGTTTTTAGCAAGTATACTTCACTTTGACTCCTAGGAGTATAAAAGAGGTTGTTTTAATGTCTTCGGGTTCTTGCTTTTGGTTCAAATGAACAGTTACTAGTTTATACTCCGTCTGGCTTTACCGAATTTCCTAGTCTGAGGATCTACTGTAGAACACAATGTCTTATGTTTGCAAAGTCATAAGATAACTATCGCCTCACACACACTCACACAAGTGGTGACAGTTTACCACTTCAGTATCCGAGTGCAGCCACAGGGGACCCAGGGCGCATGCAAGAAAACTGGCTGAGCTGGCGAGTTCTCCACTCAGCTCTCCTGGCCCTGGGGTCTGCCCAGGCTACCCCAGCCAGACCCCTGCCGGCTTCAGAGCCCATGGAGGCCCCACCCTCAAGCACTCAGCCTACTTGTGAGTGGACATGGCAGCATATGGATTTTGAAAACTAAAAAGAATTTGAACAAAAACGTGTTATATAAGGAAAGGTACAATATCTCACTCTCAGAGGTACTTAAAAACCAAACCAACAAACAAAAACAAGATGTGAAACAAAGAGAAAAGCATTCAGAAGATTTTTGAAAGGCAGATAGAACGATCTGCAGCACAGAAACACAGATCGCACAGAAAGCGTCTTCTAACCAAGCCCTACTGTGGAAGAGCTGGATGTGTAGTAAAGAACCACAAACTAACCATAAGGGGGAGACTTGAATTAAACTGTACTGAGGGCGGAGGGCTGGGGTGGGGCTCAATTTCAGCTCAGGCTTGTGAAAGATGCCACCACCAAGCCCTCCCGGCAGTCGGGCCCCTGGGGCTGATGGCACCATAGCACCAGGAAAGGCTGGCAGACAGGTAAGGAAAGAAGAGGCCTCACGGCGTCTTTGCAGCCTCAAGTAGTCTGACATGAGAGACAGGATACGATATTAAATTAACAGGACATTCTGGTTTTCCCTGAGCTTGAGAAACCAGGGAAGATTTTTCTTGGACAGTTTACACGGAGTCCAGTTCACTGGCCGCCCCAAAGTGACCCAACTCCCAGCAAGGGAAGAGCTAGAAGAGGAAGGAGGAGTGACTTTCTAAGCAGCAGTCACGGCAGGAGGACAAAAAGCACCTCCAAATACAAAACCACCCCCATGAACAAGGAGGAGGCTGGAGAGGTCTTCCGCAAACACAGCCCACAGAGTTAACGTCTGCACGCCGCAGAGCACATGCAAAGTGACAGGAAAGGCTTATTAAAGCTTCAACAGAAAACTGAGCAAAGTATACAAACTAGAAATTCCCCAAGAGAAAGTGATCCCAAAATTCTCAATGGCTCTCAGTAAACAAAACTGAGCCGCCCTTCTTGCATGCCCTACTGGGGTGCCCCAGTCCGCGCCTGCTCAGCACCAGCGCCTGTGGCCCTGAATTTACGACTCGCCGAAAAACAATCTGGAGATGATGTATTGAGAAGCAATCCCACTCCCAACAATCTATCCTCAGGAAGTAAAGAAAAATGAAGACTAGGGCACAAATATCCACAACAGTATTCTTTATACCAGCAAAACTGAAACCACAGCAATGGGTCAGCAACAGAACATTCTGGCACGGCAGGGAAGCAGGCGAGCCCCTTTCCTGTCCCTGCAGTGAGGACCCCACTGACAGACCCCAGCCGCACCGCACGCGAACCAGGAGGCCCTCAGTCCTGGTCACACACACACAAGTGCAGCCCCCGCACTCTTCCCCGAGAGGCACGGAGGCCGCAGGGAGGCTACTGGTGTCCCGGATAGTGAAAGCCTAGCGGGGACTCCTGACTGGATCCAGTGGCTGGGGTAAAATAAACCGAGGCAAGATGCAGAGAGGCTCAAAGCTCCATTATTAGCACAAACACCACAATCCAGTCATGCAGTGCACTCACCGATTAGCTTACACAGGCTAATCACTTTGAATTTACTTCACTCCCCTGAAAATGCACCCCCCACCCCCCACCCGCCGCCTCTTCCTCGTTGGCAAGTGGTAGATGTTGTCTGAAGACTCTGAGCCAAAACCAGACCTGAGTCAGAGACTCTCAAGACTGTGGTTAGCAGGCAGGTCACCAAAGCCCCGCTTCACACACAGGCGACACTCACCATCAGCTCTATGCAGAAGTCCAAGCGGGCTTGCCCAGATGGGTGACAGTGTCGAGACATTCCTTCTTCCTGATTCCAAAGCCAGGGTTCTTTCCTCCTCACCCTATCCCACAAGCAAACCCCAGACCCCAAGATCATTCTGGAGGATGCAAGCCTGAGGCCATTTCAGAGCAGTCACTCCCAGGGGAGCCAAGCGAGGCTGCCAGAATGCCGATGTGGCTCTTCTGACCACCTCAGGAAGGCTCTCCACACTGGGCTTTGACACAGGTAAAGGAACAAGTGATTGGGGCCAGTTTGCTCTAAAACGCCAGCTCTCGGGACTCCTTTACATTCTTTAAACATTATGGAAGATCCCAAAGGGATTTCCTTTACTGGGGTTATACCCACTGATATTCATGTGGGAGAAATTAAAATGGAGATATTTTCAAATATTTATTTAATTCATTAAAAATCAAAAACAACCCCATAACATACTAATATAAATAACATTTTTATTCAAGAGTAACTTTTTTCCAAAACAAAGATAATTAATGTGAAGCATGACCCTGTTGTACATTTTGTAAATCTCCTAAACAGGTGGTTTCACAGAAGACAGCTGGGCACGCCTAGCGGTCTCCGCCATCACTCTGTGTGATCTCCAGGCTGAAGCACAAGAAACCAGCCTCACTTGGGCAAGGAGCTAGAAAAGGGAGGAATGCCTGTAAAAGCCTTTTCAGAGAGTGATGGCCATTCTTCTCTGATAACGCGCCCAAGCTCAACAAGTGGAGCTCCTTCACGGTCCACTGCCACACGGAATCTGAGTCCCCATGATGGATTTTTCACACTCCGGGACATTAAAATTCATCAGTCCACCTGGCACTTTGAATAACTCTGTCACCCAGCAGTCACCCGGAAGATGGTGGTTTGCTGAGTCATGGAAATCCTCCCAATGCTGACAAACTTTGTTCCACGATTATCCACAAATCAACTTGTTGCCGTCACTATCTCCTCAAAAAGAGTCTTTAGTTGCTGGGAAGATGTCAAACTTACAGTGAAGGATAAAGTTTTCCAAAATCCTAATTTCAATTTTTATCACTGGTGACAAATACTGGCAGTTGTTTGTCTTAAAGTGATAGACTCATTCCACTTATTTTCCAGAAAAAACGGCCAAACAGCCAAGTCTGAATAACCAGTTTGCCAGTAAAACTCTGCAGTGAAAACAGTCTTCCATGCAAAGAGCAGCTGGCCAGCTCCCAACGCCAGCACTTTACTTGAGAGAACTCACATTTGGGTTGGCAGCAGAGATGCTTCCTGCACACTTTGCATTTCATTCAGACTACTAATAAAATCAGTAATTTTTCATGACCATTCCTCAGTGAGACCAGTTTCTTTTCTCCCAGTGCAGGGATGGCTGTGGTCTGTGAGATCCCAGGGGCTCCAGCAATGCTTGGTACCCCAACCTGGACTCATGATCTGGCACCTGTGGTTTACCCACCACTGCGTCTGTACCACCGGTGCACTGCTCAACACATTTGTTCCAGAACAAGCAGTGAGGCTCAAAAGAAGCACTTCAGGCAGACCCCATGCCTGAGGAGGTGCATGCAGCTGACACTGTCTGCTTTAAGCCACTCTTACAGTTGTCTCTCTCCTGGGCACAATGGTGATTCTAACAGAAAAACTGACTGCACCAGTTGCAGAAGAGGCAACCTTCCCAAACAGTGAGATCACTGTAGTAGGTGCTGGACAAGTTGGTATGGTGTGTGCCATCAGCATTTTGGGAAAGTCTCTGACTGATGAAATTGCCCTTGTGGATGTTTTGGAAGATAAACTCAAAGGAGAAATGATGGGTCTGCAACATGGGAGCTTATTTCTCCAGACAGCTAAAACTGTGGCAGAGAGAGGTTACTCTGTGACTGTCGATTCCAGGGTTGTGGTGGTAACTGTGGCACATCTCCCCTCCCCACCCCCATAGGAAGGAGAGAGCCGACTCGGTCTGGTGCAAAGGAATGTCAGTGTCTTCAAATCCACTGTTCACGGTCCCAGGTGTGAGTGACTGTGGTTTCCAACCCAGTGGATAGTTTCATATATGTGACCTGGAAACTAAGTGGACTACCCGAGCACAGTGTGATTGGAAGAGAGTGTAATCTGGATTCTCTTAGATTTTACTATCTCATGGCTGAAAAACTTGGCATTCATCCCAGCAGCTGCCATGGATGGATTTTGGGAGAACATGGAGACTCAAGAGTGGCTGTGTGGAGTGAATGTGGCAGGCGTTTCTGCTCAGGAACTGAATCCAGCCAGGAATGGTGATAGATGATGACAGTGAAAATTAGAAGGGAGTACATATGATGGTGGTTGAAAGTGCCTATGAGGCCATCAAACTAAAAGGACATACCAACGGCACTATTGGATTAATTATGGCTGATCTCACTGATCCATATTGAAACTCTATCCAGGATTCATCCTGGGACAATGGTGAAGGGAATTTGTGGCATGAGAAGGAAGTCTTCCTGAGCCATCTGTGTATTCTGAATGCCTGGGGATTAACCAGTATGATCAACCAGAAGCTGAAGGATGATGAACCTGCTCAGCTCAAGAAGCATGCAGACACCTCGAGGGACCTCCAGAAAGACCTAAAGGCCTATGTCTTCCAGCTTCTAGGCTGTAGAGATTTCAACACTACAGTGATTAACTGTGATCCTCTAGTTTTCATCCATATGCATGGACCGCGGTTCACTTTTCTCTTCCTAAATACGAGAATCTGGGCTCACAGACTTGAAGCCCACATTCTTCAATGCTTGCAGTATGACCCGTATATGATTTATCTACTCAAGGCAAAAGTGCAACGTGGCCAGAGGGATGCCAACTCACTCCTAGTGTCTGCAGCCACATCTTTACCTGGGGAGCTGCTGTGCCAGGGCCTGTGGCAGTGCCGGGGCTCCTCGCCTCGAATGTCACCTGGCAGGCACTCTGCCTTGTCAACAGCTCAACACTCCTTGGCCTCCAAGTTGTCACATGCACTTTGCCAGCCTGGACAACGTAACTTCTCTGTAAGATGCCACAGCAGCTTTGTAAGTTTGGCTTTGAAAGGGGTCCTCATGTGTCCATGTACAATGAGCAATTCCTCTACTGTTAAAACTCTTTTGGCGCTGCAGCTCCACCAGCACGGTAACAGTAAGCGAAACCACCCCATTTCACAGGTGTGCATGGAGGCACAGACATCCATGCTTCTGAGGGGCGGGGGGCCATGGCCTGGTGAGCTCCACACCTACGGTTCTGTCCAGGCTCCTGGGGCAGGCCCCTCCCTTCCATGTGGCAGGGTGCTCTCTGCCAGGCAGGGCTGCCTCCTCCTCACCCTCAGACATGGAGGGGGGGGGGGGTGTGTGGCAATGTGGGCTGGGAAAGCACATGTCTCTGAATCAATGATTCCCTACTTAAACTTGAAAATGTTATAAATGCCCTTTTATTTTAGAATATATCATTAAAGTCAACAGTAACAGTTTTGATAAAATTTAGTAATTCAGAAATCTTTATATTTTATTGAAGAACAAGTCAGCAGAGTGTCCTGAGGTCCTGTGGTGAGTCCACGTAGGTCTAAGGAAACCTCTGGATCTCAAAGCGAGGATTTACCAGAAGACATCAAGTTACAGCAATCATAGCAGGTGTAACTGCAGACAGCTACTAAGAGCTCTGCATAAATACTAAGAATTCACTACGTCTCTAAAGCTGCTCATACTTAGACGGTAAACCAACTCCTGCAGAAGATTCAAAACAGACAAAGCACACAGTCCAGGAGCCGCAGAACATCATCATCACTGGCCAGTGTGCAGTCTCTAAAGCAGTATACTGCATACTCAGGGAGAACAAGGGGAGAAAGCAAGTATCCTCTTCGTGTTATCCCACTATTATTATCACGCCCTGTGGGCCGTGCATGGAGAATCCATTGTTCTAAAGAACAAAGTGCTTGACATATCTTGCCCTGGTCATATAAGGGATGCTGTGAGCTCTTGGAAATCACCAGCTCCCAAATAGGCCTGAACCTGGAGGAAAGGGAAGAGAAGCCGGAACAAAGAGAGGGAAGGCAAGGGGCCTTGATCCCACCCAGAATCCAGGCTGAAGGGCCTCAGCAAATGCCCTCAGCCAAGGCATACAGCCTTTTGGGGAGTTAGCCGATGGCTGCAGAGCAGGCCCTTCTTAGGGACGCCATCACGCACAGGTCCAGGAAGCTTTTGCACAACTCTGTGCAGAGACCTGCCTGGAGCACATGGCCTGGTGGTGCTCAAACCATTCTGACCAAAGCCCCTTGCTCCCTGCTCAGTACACAATGATACTCCTATGTGATACCACTTGAGGAAGGATAAACTCCCAAGAAGTGTAGATATTCCAGTTGGCCAACATCTAATTGTACTTTTGCTAGAGACAATAATTTCAAATGGTACGGGATCCTGGCCTCATCACCCACTACTTCTCCTCTGCACCCTGCCTCCTCCTCCTCCTCCAGCCTGGTTGCCTAGCCCAGCCCTCCAACCAGTCTGCTTCTCTCTCCAACCCTTTTCCTACCCCAACATACCTCCCCACTCACCCCTGTGACAGACTTCCCTCCACCTGTGAGTCAAAAGGGAAATCATAAAAACATGTAAAGAAGGTTGTCAGGGTAGACACACTCTTTTCAACATGACCAAGATGGAAAACAGAAAACAAAAACACAGACATGTTTGATTTTGTAAGAATTTGCAACTTCTACACAAAAATACACACAAAACCTCAAAATGTAAACTGAAGAAAAACATTTGTGAAATATACAACAAAAATGTTCTTCGAATCCATGGCTCTTGGAGTTGATTTCAAAAATATGGAAAATGTTACAAGTAGAAAAACAGTCAAAGGACACAAAGTACCTTGAAAGAGAAGTACAAACGGCCAATGAACACAGATGTTTGCCTCAACCAGAATACAAAAGCAAATTCACGTGAGTCCATTTTAGAGCATCAAAGTGCTTAAGGGGAGGCAAGAGTACTGGGAGCCAGGGGTTCTCCAGCACTGTGGACACAGAGCACTGGATCCTTACACATGCTCACCCTCACTCCACCTGCCAAGCCAGGGCTCCCCTTTACGAGAAACATCTAGGCAAGTGGAAAAACCTATGTGCGAAGGATGATTTCCAATAGTGAAAACTCTGGAATGCCCCCTTGCCTCATCAGGGGGTGGTGGTCATTTGGTCAGTGGTAAATCTACATCAGAACACGGATGCCTGGAGGCCTGGCTCACTGAGCCCCAAGGGCTGCAGGCCTGAGAGTCTCAAACCCACTTATCCCCAGGCCCAATACTTACAAATCCCCACTTCAAGCTGGACCTTTTGAGGGACCTTGTTTGCAAAGCATTAATGGCATCAAGGAACGTGTGAGGTGGCGCAGAGCCCTGGCAGGCAGTGGAGACAAAGGCCAGGTGCCCCAAGCTCTTGGTCTCCTGCTGCTCGGCTCCCACGCACACAACTCTTTTAAATGGAGCACTGCTCATGTCTATGGGTTCTTACCAAGGGTTTCCACTGGCCTGCTTCTCCAGTAACAACCTCTTCTCATCTTCGGAGAACTCTAAGTCCAGTTCAAAAGAATTAGTGTCCAGATCATGGATATACTGCTCGATGTTGCTGCCCGCCATCTGCGGCAGGCCTGCGTCCGAGGCGGACAGGGAGTGGGAGGAGGAAGACGAAGACACCTGCATACAGCCAAACTGGCTCAGGAGGTTGTCATACTGCACAGAGAAGAGGAAAGAGTGAGAGCCATGCCCGCTTTCCTTTGGGCCCCAGACCAGACCCAGCAAGCTCACACCCTGCAGGTCCCGAGGCGCCTGTGGCCGCTCTGACTCCTCCTGCACCAGATCGTGGGCCACTGAACCAAGCAGGGTTGGGTGCTTCCAGGTCAGGTCTCCCTCCTGATGGCTTGACCCTCAGTCGTCATTTCCAGGAAGGGGAGACCCAGGGCCTGGGGCCTGCTGCCTAAGAAGGAAGAGGGGGGACGAGCAGCCTTGTGAGCTCAGGAGCCTTCCTCCTTGGCCCTGTGATTCTATGTTTTCTAAGTCTGTGGTTGTCACTATATATTTCAATTTGATTATGATCAAATTTTTTTTAAGTATCCCTTTAACTATAGCAAATAATAAGCTTGACACAGTTGCCTGCTCTTCTGGGGAAACTATAAACAGTGGTAATACAAAAATTGATTTACTCACAAATGCTGCACACAGGCAGAGCCTGTGCACTCAGACACCCTTAGAGCTGGTGACGGGGCCAGAGAGCTCCCATCAAAGACCTGAGGAGGAGTGGTTGCCCTCAACAGTCTAGTCCCCTAGCTGCAGGTCCCACGCCTGAACTCCACTGCAGCCAAACTCCACTCCAAGGGAAAAGAAGCCACCAGCAATCACTGAAACCAGAGTCTGTGTGTCCTTCCAAGTCTCCTGTGCCTCCAGAAAGGCTCTGGCCTCCACCCTTGGAGGGGGGCCCCAGACCTGTCCATCATTCCTCTCCACCCCCCCCCCCCCCCCCCCCCGATCCTGCTCCTGCCCTCCTCACTCACTTTCAGGAGTGGCCTTCTCACTAGTGCTCACACAGCACAGACAGCAGGTTCAGTGCCACCTCACTGGCTCCTTGCTGGGACTGACCCTGGTCACTCCCATGGCCCCTCATCTAAGACCTTCTGGCACAGACTCTGCTTCTGCTTTGTGAGGACTCTCTGGGCCAAGGCCACCTCTGCTCAACATCCCAAAGTTTACACAAGCTTCCATGAGCTGTCCCTCATCCTGGCCCCAGGTGTCCCACGGGGCTGTAAGGCCAGTGAGATGAATGTCTCCAACACCTTCATTTCGAAAACAGGGAAACTGAGGCTCAGAACTGCCCCAAGACCCCAGCCTGCTAGCTAGCCCCGAATTAGGACCAGTCCTCTATGTCTTTTCCAACATAGCAGCTGCCCTGCTCTGGTCTCAGAGCTGTTGGCTTCCCACCACCGCCACCGCCGGCTGGGCAATTCCTGTCTTGGGCTACACTGCACTGCGCCCCACGGAACGCTCCAGATATTGGATCTCGGCTCTCTGCTCTTCAGCAGCAACTGGGATGACCCGCAGAACAAAGTGTAGGCCCAGAAAGAATGTGTGACAAGGGGTGACACTGCCAGTGTGCATCAGGCAACCCTGCATGCTGCTGCAGGACCAGGCTTTCCCTGAGGGCACCACACCTGGCATTACTCTGGGGTCTAACCGCCAGCACCACCACCAGCCACAGCAGGGGATTAGGAACACCAGAGAAAACCAAGTGCCCACTCTCTTCATTCCCTGAGCAAGACCATTTTGTTTCTTGCCCCCAGATGGAGACTCCTTCCTGCTAAAAAGGACCCTGGACTCTCTCAGGGCCTCACAGATAAGAAGATGCCCTCATAGACCATCAACATGCACTGGACAGGAGTGCCCCCTCCTGTATCTGATACCCTCCCAGTTCAGGGCTCATTTTACTGTCCAAATGGAAAGTCTGGCATAGCGAGCGCTGCCTGAATATCGTCCAAGGCTTTCAAACCACTCAGCTTTGAAAGCTGAGGATGAGCCATCTAACAGGAAGCCATTAACAAATGGAGCTGGTTTTACGATGGCCACACTTGAGTAACTGAGAAGCCAGGGCTCTCAGTGCAGTAAACAGGACGAATCAGCAGGCAGAGGGCCTGCAAGAGACACTTGACAGTGCGTGCACACGGCTCCATGAAGCTGAGCCCCCTGGGTACCGAGGCCTGGGACGAGGATGGCAGGAGAGGCTGCTGTAGAGCTGGCAGGCGGAGCAAGCTGCTTCCTGGGGAGGCCCCAGCCCACCCGCGCCCACCTGCCGCGGCTCAGGAAGGCCGTGAGGACCCGGGGACCGCCGAGGTGGGGGAAGCAGGTCAGCGGTAAGCACAGATGGCTTTCCACATCTGGCTTCCTTCAAGTCTGGACACAAAAGATATTCTAGGACAACAAAAGGGGGGACGTGTTACTTACAACAGTTAAGTATGGGACGGAAGAAACTTGGTCTCTAAGAGGTGATACAAGCAGTCATTTTAACTAAGCTTTGGATGAGTTTTAGGTATAACCTAGAATTCCCTAGTCAATTAAAGTGGCACCCCCGACAGGGTAACTAGTTAGAATAAGGCCTGATGACAAGTTAAACCAAGAGAACAGACTATTGATGGTAACAGAAGCATGGGAAATCATCTTTAAACAGGAGGGCTCATGGTGGAGGGTGAGGAGAAAGCACAGACCTGCCCAGGAGGTGGTCACTGACTGTGTGATGTGGGCGCATCGCAGCTCACTGCACCCCCCTGACCTCTTCTGAGTGCTCATCCTCCGTAAGGAAAACTCAAAGTTAAGACTCCAGCCTCCACCAGGCACCAAAAGCCATATGTGACCAGGGGCCATCCTTGAGGCCATATCCTTCAAGTTCAAAGAAGCAGCACCCTGGGCTTCTCTAAGACATTCCAGAATGTCTTTAGACACAGATTACGAGGCACTATCTAAAAGCAGAAGACAGAGCCCAGGGGGACAGTATGGAGGGGGCTGCTCCCACTGGCTCCAGTCCCCCCAACCCAACGTCAGGCTCCCTCTGGGTGAACATTAACTACAGGGAATAAGAAAAAGAGACCACCCTTACCCCCCAAGCCTGACAATGTGCACTTGGGGCAGATGTGTAAGTGGAAGCCTCATCCGTCCCAGTGATGGGGAGATTCGGAGGCTGCAAAGTGCTCAACCACCCACAGGTCTACAATGGCCTCTGCT